>NC_041388.1:622710036-622860659 GCF_002162155.2 Triticum dicoccoides | reverse complement strand
TGGCGCACCCCTTGTGGCCGGCCAGCCTCCCCCCTTTGGTCCTTTATATACTGAGGTAGAGGCACCCTAGAACACACAAGTTGATCCACGTGATCTATTCCTTAGCCGTGTGCAGTGCCCCCAGCCACCATAGTCCTCGATAATACTGTAGCGGAGTTTAGGCGAAGCCCTGCTGCTGTAGTACATCAAGATCGTCACCACGCCGTCGTGCTGACGGAACTCTTCCCCGACACTTTGCTGGATCGGAGTCCGGGGATCGTCATCGAGCTGAACGTGTGCTCGAACTCGGAGGTGCCGTAGTTTTGGTGCTTGATCGGTTGGATCGTGAAGACGTACGACTACTTCCTCTACGTCGTGTCAGCGCTTCCGCAGTCGGTCTGCGTTGGGTACATAGACAACACTCTCCCCTCTCGTTGCTATGCATCACATGATCTTGCGTGTGCGTAGGAAATTTTTTGAAATTACTACGAAACCCAACAGGTGGATCCCCGGGCGGCGACTAGGGGCGGCTCGGCTCGGCGGATCCTGGGAGCCAGTGAAGCGGCTAGGTGGAACGGGGTGAAGGGCGCCCCCGCGCCATGATTCCGTCCGCAGATTTGGCCGGGATCGGTGGCGGCGGCCGGGCAGAACCAATGGCGGGCGACTGCGGAAGGATGTGGGGAACGGGCACGGGCTAAAATGTCCCTCCCACCAACCGCTTTTCTGGGATACAGGGCACCGTCGGGTCGAGGGGAAAACCTGCGTTTTGCGGGTTGGAGATGGGATTTTACCGCGCCCCTCAAAAAAATTTACGGGTCCGACGCGTTTACAGTGTCTGGTCGGGCAGCATTTTTCGCACCAATCCGTATTTTGGCGGTTATCTTACTGCTCGAGGCATTATACGAGGTCTGCTAGAGATGCTCTTAGTGGGCCACGGACCATGTACCTCGCTCCTTCGCTTTGCTTGCTCGTTGTACTTTCTCGGTTTGCTCTTCTCCTGTTGTTTTGTTAACTGGAAAAACTGGTTGCCGGTTTTCAAAGTTCAAAAAATGTTCATGGATTAAAGAAAAGTTTCTGAGTTTAATTTTTTTTTCTTGAAATTTAAAAATATCACAGATTTTTGTCAAAAGTTCATCAATTTGAACAAAAAGTTCACGGATTTAACAAAAAAGTTCAAGAATCTAAAAAAAGTTCACCGATTTCAAAAAATTCATGATTTTATAATAAAGTTCATGAGTTTAAAAAAAGTTAGCAAAATTGAACAAAGTTTCTCGATGTGGAAAAAGTTCACCAAATTGGGAGAAAGATCATGAAATTGAAAAGACATCGTTGATTTGAGAAAAGGTTCACAAATTTGAAAAACATTTGTGAAAATGAAAAACATTTATGTGTTTGGAATAAGTTCACCGATTTTAAAAAAGTTTGCACTTTTAGAAGATATTCATGGATTTGAAAAAAATTTCAAGAATTTGAAAAAAGTTCATGATTTTATAAAAACTTCATGCACCTATTTAAAAAAGTTATAATACACTGCTACTGGCCCTCAGGGCGCCAAATAGGAAGAGTTGGGCTGTTCACGCACCTATTTTTTGAGTTTTATAAATAGAAAAAAAAGTAAATGGTCTGAGCCCAGGACTGAGGAGGATGTGCGCCGGTTTGTAACACACTACCGACGGAGAGGGCGTCAAATAGGAGTTGGGCATAACTCTTGCGGGCTAAAGCGCACCCCACCCTGCGACAGCTTACTATGCTGGTTTGTTAAAAGAATAGCGACTTGTAAGTAATATGTTCTCTAGCGGCTTTTTTTGATCTGTTTTTTTCTTTCTATTTTTCTCATTTTCTTAAGTACCTTTTAAAATTGTTAAACAAATTTTCAGGAATTTATAAAATTGATAATTTCAAAAGCCGGTTTTGAATTAAAAATATTAGGAATGTTCATAAATTTTATGAAGCTATTCACAAACTTGAGTAATGCTCAGAATTAAAGTAATTGTTTATGAATACAAAAAACATTCACCAATTAAAAAAATGCTTCTAAATTCAAAATATGGCCGGCAATTCAAATTATATTCATGAATTCAAAAATGATTTGAATTAAAAAATATTCATGAATTCAAAAAATAACGAATTCAGAAATTTTTCACTTGTTTAAAAAATGTTTTTGGATTTTCCAAAAATAGTCATTGCGGTGGATGTCGGCCTCCCGAGCCACGATCCCATGCCGGCGCCGCGCAAAGCGGACGCGGCCCCCTGGCGATCTCACACGGACCTGCCAACGAGATTGGGCGGACCTCGGGGATGGGTCGGCCGGCCTGATCGCTGAGCTCGCCCTCGCCAGCGACGTGACTGACGTCCGCTTCCGGGTCGTGTGCCGGCCGTGGCGGCTGTGCTAGCCGGACCCGCGCGCCGGCGGCCTGGACGGCCGCTTCCTCCCCCGCTAGTGGATCATGCTTGACAAGGCACCTGCCGCTGCCTGGGGCCATCGCCATCGCTTTCTCAATGTGTGTACTGGTGAGTGCGTCCGGGTGGACCTCCCAGAGCTCGTCTCGCAACCGCTGCTTGCGGTCAGCCCTGAGGGCCTACTGTTTCTGCTCTACGGGCCCACCCTGACCGCCCGCCTGCTCAACCTGCTCACGCGCCAGCTCACCATCCTTCCGCCAGTGACCGCACTCATGACACCAGAGTTGTATTTATCCAGGCGCTCCGCCTTCCAGACGGGACTTAAGGCGTACGGCGTTTGCCTTGTGGCAGACGCCTCCACGGTATCGGTGGTGATCAGCTTCTGTTGAGTAAATAGGTAATTTCTCGATTAAATTAATCCACGAGTAAATCACTAACATGGCATTAACACAAATAAACGCATACTGATATTCAGTCAATCTAGCACATACTACGCTAATTGCAGAAAGATCTACGTATAACACTAGCATGGCTAAAATAGAAAACAGTAGGAGCGGGATAAACGAGTTATACCCTCCAGTAGGCCATGCAGAGGTCGTGGCGTTGGTGGCGGCAGCAGCATCCTCAGCGGCCTTCTTGTCGGCTTCAGCTTTCTCGGCGGCGGCACGTTCGGCGTCGGTGGACCTGATGATGATGAGGGCGACGCGGACGTAGAGGAAGTAGCGGATTAGAAGCGAGCAGTCGCGTAGTCGCTGCCCAAAAACCTATTCGTCCCTCACCCCGTACAGGAACCAGAAGGGCGTGGTTTCGGAGACCTGCTCTCCCGTCGATCGTGTACGCGGCGGACGGGATGGAGTCACCGGCGGCAGCAGCAGCAAGGGAACGATGGTGGGCGTGCGCGTGGAGCAGATGTGATCTGTTCGTGGCGGCTAGGGTTAGGAGACAGCGCACACTTATATAGGTGCAGCCGCGTGGAGAGATGTGGGCTCGACCCACGTCCGAGTCCGTGACAGCCCACGATACGACGTCTCAGATCATGGCCCAGCTGTCAGACAACTCTCCGTTTGTGACTGGCAAAAATAAGCGCGTAGGTGTGAGCTCGACTCGGCTCAATCCCGCAACCCGTGGCGCGGCGCGTCATGACGAGGCGAGGCGTGGCGTGGTGAGGCGGGAGGCGGAGGAGGAGTGCGCGAGGGCCACTTCTCTTCTCAAGCTCCAATAGCATGTAGAAGAGAAACCCTTATAAGGAGGTCCAACTCCTCTTCCACTTCCGGGGTGGGACTAAACTTCCCACTACATCTAGTGCCATATAACCCACATGGGCCCTTAGAGATTTTTCAGAAATTGCAATATGGTCCTAGAGCCCATCTCAAATTTCAGCAATCCCCCACCAGATCTCGAGGGCCCATTGTGTCCTCTGTTCCAATTACTGTTTCCATATACCAGGGTTTTAGTGAAGACCTGTTAAGGTTGAGCTTCACCTAAAGCAAGTAGCTACACTCCTTCATAACTGAACAATGGACTATGCCTTGAATTGTCAGTTTGGCGTAAAGAAGTTTCACCACATGTCTTACTAGTACTGGGCTGCCGAAGGCTGACCCCTCGGGTGGAGCATATAAGTCACACTCCTGGCCTATTCATGAGCTTAATAAAGATCACCCCAATCTCATAGACTGTGACCAGCAGTCGGGCTCACATAGGTGTGTTCCTCCAAAGATCGCTCTGTAGGATAGCATCTTGCTTACATAAGCTTTGGAGCGCATTAAGACAATAGTCATCCTACCATACAATATCGAGACTATTGCATCTCCAACGGAGTGGGTTAGTATAATTACTCTCCTTAGTTCACCACTGGCTTGTTTTCCCAGGTCCTACTTCACGGGATCTCCGATCACATAGGTTGGGTTACCACCATGGCAACTCATGTGGGTCTCATACCCATCTCCCTTGATGCATTATCTATCACAACACTTGATAGCCGTTTCGTAAAGGGATCTGCCAGATTCTTAGCCGTATGGACATAGTCCAACGCTATCACTCCGGAGTTTCTTAATTTTCTGACAGCTTTTAATCTCATTCTTATGTGTTTGTTGGACTTCATGTTGTCCTTTTAACTCTTCACCTTGGTGATGACAGTCTGATTGTCACAGTTCATAAGGACAGCCGGAACCGGTTTATCAACCAATGGCAAGTCCATCAAAAGATCTCGAAGCCATCTTGCTTCAACACCAGATGTGTCTAACATTGTTAACTCTGCTTCCATTATCGATCTCGTTAAGATCGTTTGCTTGCAAGACTTCCAGGAAACAGCACCACCTCCAAGAGTAAACATATACCCAGTTGTGGCCTTCATCTCATCAGCATCGGAGATCCAATTCGCATCACTATACCCTTCAAGTACCGACATAGTGAAGTTGAAAGTGCAACTATCCCTGGGTGGTTTTGGTAATTCCTAACAACATATAGCTCATTGAGCTAACATTATTCCAAGATTAATATTTCAGGAAAAGCTCAATGAATGGCATGGCATGGATGAGGAAAGTGGATCCCTCAAAATTCTAAGGACAAAAAGTTTGGCTCAAGCTTGAAGCTCAAGACTCTACATTTTATATTTTAGTGATCCAAGATCACATTGAGTCCATAGGAAAAGCCAATACTATCAAGGAGGGATGAGGTGTTGCTTAATGAGTTTCTTGCTCTTCAGTGCTTAGTGATATGCTCCAAAACCCTCAACTACCTTCCCACATCCACATATGACCTAAACCAAAAGTCGAACTCGGCCCCACCGATTCTTTCTATCCGGCGCCACCGAGTTTCAAATGTCATAGCCACTGCCACAAACCCTAGGCAAATCGGTCTCACCGATAGGGATCTCGGTCTCACCGAGATGGGATTGCAATCTCTCTGTTTCCCTTCATAACGTTTCGGTCTAACCAAAGTGAGCGATCGGTCCCACCGAGATTGCAATGTAAACTCTCTGTTTCCCTTTCGTAACATTTCGGTCTCACCGAAAAGAGCGAACCGGTCCCACCGAGTTTACCTGACCAACTCTCTGGTTAGCTTATTACCAAAATCGGTCCCACTGAGTTTGTGTAATGGGTCACACCGAGATTATGTTATGCCCTAACCCTAACCATATCGGTCCTACCGAGTTGCATCTCAGTCCCACCGAAAATCCTAACGGTCACTAGGTTTGCTGAATCGGTCCGACCGAGTTTAACCATTCGATCCCACCGAGTTTGGCAAATTGTGTGTAACGGTTAGATTTTGTGTGGAGGCTATATATACCCCTCCACCCACTCTTCATTCGTGGAGAGAGCCATCAGAAAATACCTACACTTCCAATACACATGTTCTGAGAGAGAACCACCTACACTTGTGTTGAGGTCAAGATATTCCATTCCTACCATATGAATCTTGATCTCTAGCCTTCCCCAAGTTGCTTTCCACTCAAATCTTCTTTCCACCAAATCCAAATCCTGTGAGAGAGAGTTGAGTGTTGGGGAGACTATCATTTGAAGCACAAGAGCAAGGAGTTCATCATCAACACACCATTTGTTACTTCTTGGAGAGTGGTGTCTCTTAGATTGGCTAGGTGTCACTTGAGAGCCTCCAACGAGATTGTGGAGTTGAACCAAGGATTTTGTAAGGGCAAGGAGATCGCCTACTTCGTGAAGATCTATCGCTAGTGAGGCAAGTCCTTCGTGGGCGACGACCGTGATGGAATAGACAAGGTTGCTTCTTCGTGGACCCTTCGTGGGTGGAGCCCTCCGTGGACTCGCGCGACCGTTACCCTCCGTGGGTTGAAGTCTCCATCAACGTGGATGTACGATAGCACCACCTATCGGAACCACGACAAAAACATCCGTGTCTCCAATAGCGTTTGAATCCTCCAAACCCTTCCCTTTACATTCTTGCAAGTTGTATGCTTTACTTTCCACTGCTCATATACTCTTTTGCATGCTTGCTTGAATTGTGTTGAGATTGCTTGACTTGTGTTAAGATAGCTAAAATCTGCCAAGAACTAAAATTGGGAAAGGGCTAGATTTTTAATTGGTCAAGTAGTCTAATCACCCCCCCTCTAGACATACTTTCGATCCTACAAGTGGTATCAGAGATTTGGTCTCCATTTGCTTTGATTTCCATAGCTTTTGGTGGTCATAGCCTTGGTTTTACAACCTAGGAGAGTATGGCATCTAGTGAGGGAAATTATCACCGTAGAGGTCCTTACTTTGATGGTACTAATTTTGCTAGTTGGAAGCATAAGATGAAAATGCATATTCTTGGACATAACCCCGCCGTTTGGGCTATTGTGTGTATTGGCTTGCAAGGTGAATTCTTTTATGGGAAAGAACCGAACCATGAAGCTACCGCGGAAGAGTTGAAGATGCTGCAATACAACGCTCAAGCTTGTGATATCCTCTTCAACGGATTGTGCCCCGAAGAATTCAACAAAATCAGCCGTCTGGAGAATGCAAAGGAAATTTGGGATACTTTGATTGATATGCACGAAGGTACCGACTCCGTCAAGGAATCCAAATTGGATGTGCTTCAAAGTCAACTTGACAAGTTCAAAATGAAGGATGGTGAAGGTGTCGCTGAAATGTACTCTAGGCTTGCTCTTATCACAAATGAGATTGCTGGCTTAGGGAGTGAAGAGATGACCGATCGATTCATCATCAAGAAGATCCTAAGAGCCTTGAATGAAAAATATGATACCGTGTGCACATTGATTCAAATGATGCCCAATTACAAAGATCTCAAGCCAACGGAAGTCATCGGAAGAATTGTTGCTCATGAGATGTCACTCAAGGATAAAGAGGAACTTCACAACAAATCAAGTGGTGCTTACAAAGCCTTATGTGAAGCCCCCACATCATCAAGTGAGAAACAAACCTTCAATGAAGAATTGAGCTTAATGGTGAAGAACTTCAACAAGTTCTACGAGAGTAGAAGCAAAGAGAGAAGTTCCAAGTCAAGGTCCTACAATGACAAAAGATCTTCTAGTCGAGAGCGAAACTGCTACAATTGTGGAAGGCCCGGACACTATTCCAATGAGTGTATGGCCCCCTACAAGAGAAGAGAAGATTCTCCCAAGAGAAAGAGTACAAGAGAATAATCACCATCTAGAGAAAGAAGGAGTAGAGATGATCGTTATGAACGAAGACCCTCACGGAGAAGCAAGGATTCGGAAAGAAAGGACAAGTCATTAAGGAGCTACACAAAACGAAGACATCAAGCTCATGTTGGTGAATGGGTATCCGGCTCCGACTCCGACAACCACTCCGAGAGAATGTTGGGGAACGTAGTAATTTCAAAAAAATTCCTACGCACACGCAAGATCATGGTGATGCAAAGCAACGAGAGGGAAGAGTGTTGTCTATGTGCCCTCGTAGACCGAAAGCGGAAGCATTAGCACAACGCGGTTGATGTAGTCGTACGTCTTCACGATCCGACCGATCAAGTACCAAACGCACGGCACCTCCGAGTTCAGCACACGTTCAACCCGATGACGTCCCTCGAACTCCGATCCAGCCGAGTGTTGAGGGAGAGTTTCGTCAGCACGACGGCGTGGTGACGATATTGATGTTCTACCGACGCAGGGCTTCGCCTAAGCACCGCTACAGTATTATCGAGGTGGACTATGGTGGAGGGGGGCACCGCACACGGCTAAAAGATCAACTTGATCAATTGTTGTGTCTATGGGGTGCCCCTGCCCCCGTATATAAAGGAGTGGAGGAGGGGGAGGGCCGGCCCTCTCTATGGTGCGCCCTAGGGGAGTCCTACTCCCACCGGGAGTAGGATTCCCCCTTTCCTAGTAGAACTAGGAGCCCTTCCAAGTAGTAGGAGTAGGAGGGAAGGAAAGGGAAGGGAAAAGGAGAAGGAAGGAAGGGGGCGCGCCCCCTCCCTAGTCCAATTCGGACCATCCTATGGGGAGGGGTGGGGCCACCCTTTGAGGCCTTTCTCTCCTTTCCCGTATGGCCCATTAAGGCCCAATACGAATTCCCGTAACTCCTCGGTACTCCCGAAAATACCCGAATCACTCGGAACCCTTCCGATGTCCGAATATAGTCGTCCAATATATCGATCTTTACGTCTCGACCATTTAGAGACTCCTCGTCATGTCCCCGAACTCATCCGGGACTCCGAACTCCTTCGGTACATCAAAACTCATAAACTCATAACATAACCGTCATCGAAACTTTAAGCGTGCGGACCCTACGGGTTCGAGAACTATGTAGACGTGACCAAGACACGTCTCCGGCCAATAACCAATAGCGGAACCTAGATGCTCATATTGGCTCCCACATATTCTACGAAGATCTTTATCGGTCAGACCGCATAACAACATACGTTGTTCCCTTTGTCATCGGTATGCTACTTGCCCGAGATTCGATCGTCGGTATCTTAATACCTAGTTCAATCTCGTTACCGGCAAGTCACTTTACTCGTTTCGTAATACATCATCTCACAACTAACTCATTAGTTGCAATGCTTGCAAGGCTTATGTGATGTGCATTACCGAGAGGGCCCAGAGATACCTCTCCGACAATCGGAGTGACAAATCCTAATCTCGAAATACGCCAACCCAACATGTACCTTCGGAGACACCTGTAGAGCTCCTTTATAATCACCTAGTTACGTTGTGACGTTTGGTAGCACACAAAGTGTTCCTCCGGCAAACGGGAGTTGCATAATCTCATAGTCATAGGAACATGTATAAGTCATGAAGAAAGCAATAACAACATACTAAACGATCGAGTGCTAAGCTAACGGAATGGGTCAAGTCAATCACATCATTCTCCTAATGATGTGATCCCATTAATAAAATGACAACTCATGTCTATGGCTAGGAAACTTAACCATCTTTGATCAACGAGCTAGTCAAGTAGAGGCATACTAGTGACATATTGTTTGTCTATGTATTCACACATGTATTATGTTTCTGATTAATACAATTCTAGCATGAATAATAAACATTTATCATGATATAAGGAAATAAATAATAACTTTATTATTGCCTCTAGGGCATATTTCCTTCAGTCTCCCACTTGCACTAGAGTCAATAATCTAGATCACATCGCCATGTGATTTAACATCAATAGTTCACATCACCATGTGATTAACGCCCATAGTTCACATCGTCATGTGACCAACACCCAAAGGGTTTACTAGAGTCAATAATCTAGTTCACATCGCTATGTGATTAACACCCAAAGAGTACTATGGTGTGATCATGTTTTGCTTGTGAGAGAAGTTTAGTCAATGGGTCTGCCACATTCAGATCCATTTTTCGAATTTCTATGTCAACAATGCTCTGCACGGAGCTACTCTAGCTAATTGCTCCCACTTTCAATATGTATCTAGATCGAGACTTAGAGTCATCCAGATTTGTGTCAAAACTTGCATCGACGTAACTCTTTACGACGAACTCTTTATCACCTCCATAATCGAGAAACATATCCTTATTCCACTAAGGATAACTTTGACCGCTGTCCAGTGATCTACTCCATGATCACTATTGTACTCCCTTGCTTAACACAGTGTAGGGTATACAATAGATCTGGTACACAGCATGGCATACTTTATAGAACCTATGGCTGAGGCATAGGGAATGACTTTCATTCTCTTTCTATCTTCTGCCGTGGTCGGGCTTTGAGTCTTACTCAATTTCACACCTTGTAACATAGGCAAGAACTCTTTCTTTGACTGCTCCATTTTGAACTACTTCAAAAAACTCGTCAAGGTATGTACTCATTGAAAAAACTTATCAAGCGTCTTGATCTATCTCTATAGATCTTGATGCTCAATATGTAAGTAGCTTCACCGAGGTCTTACTTTGAAAAAATCCTTTCAAACACTCCTTTATGCTTTGCATAGTAATTCTACTTTATTTCTGATCAACAATATGTCATTCACATATACTTATCAGAAATGTTGTAGTGCTCCCACTCACTTTCTTGTAAATACAGGCTTCACCGCAAGTCTGTATAAAACTATATGCTTTGATCAACTTATCAAAGCGTATATTCCAACTCCGAGATGCTTGCACCAGTCCATAGATGGATCGATGGAGCTTGCATATTTTGCTAGCACCTTTAGGATTGACAAAGCCTTCTGGTTGCATCATATACAACTCTTCTTTAATAAATCCATTAAGGAATGTAGTTTTGTTTATCCATTTGCCAGATTTCATAAAATGCGGCAATTGCTAACATGATTCGGACAGACTTAAGCATAGATACGAGTGAGAAACTCTCATTGTAGTCAACACCTTGAACTTGTCGAAAACCTTTTGCGACAATTCTAGCTTTGTAGATAGTAACACTACTATCAGCATCCGTCTTCCTCTTGAAGATCCATTTATTTTTTTATGGCTTGCCGATCATTGGGCAAGTCAACCAAAGTCCATATTTTGTTCTCATACATGGATCCTATCTCAGATTTCATGGCCTCAAACCATTTTGCGGAATCTGGGCTCATCATCGCTTCCTCATAGTTCGTAGGTTCGTCATGGTCAAGTAACATGACCTCCAGAACAGGATTACCATACCACTCTGGTGTGGATCTCACTCTGGTTTACCTACGAGGTTCGGTAGTAAATTGATCCAAAGTTTCATGATCATTATCATTAACTTCCTCACTTATGGTGTAGGCATCACTGGAACTGATTTATGTGATGAACTACTTTCCAATTCGGAAGAAGGTACAATTACCTTATCAAGTTCTACTTTCCTCCCACTCACTTCTTTCGAGAGAAACCCCTTCTCCAGAAAGTTTCCATTCTTAGCAACGAATATCTTGCCTTTGGATCTGTGATAGAAGGTGTACCCAACAGTTTCCTTTGGGTATTCTATGAAGAAATATTTCTCCGGTTTGGGTTTGAGCTTATCAGGATGAAACTTTTTCACATAAGCATCGCAACCCCAAACTTTAAGAAACGACAACTTTGGTTTCTTGCCAAACCATAGTTCATACGGTGTCGTCTCAACGGATTTAGATGGTGCCCTTTTTAACGTGAATGCAGCTGTCTCTAATGCATAACCCCAAAACTATAGTGGTAAATGAAGGAAATATGCCCTAGAGGCAATAATAAAGTTATTATTTATTTCCTTATTTCATGATAAATGTTTATTATTCATGCTAGAATTGTATTAACCGGAAACATAATACATGTGTGAATACATAGACAAACAGAGTGTCACTAGTATGCCTCTACTTGACTAGCTCGTTAATCAAAGATGGTTATGTTTCCTAACCATGGACAAAGAGTTGTTATTTGATTAACGAGGTCACATCATTAGTTGAATGATCTGATTGACATGACCCATTCCATTAGCTTAGCACCCGATCATTTAGTATGTTGCTATTGCTTTTCTTCATGACTTATACATGTTCCTATAACTATGAGATTATGCAACTCCCGTTTGCCGGAGGAACACTTTGGGTGCTACCAAACGTCACAACGTAACAGGGTGATTATAAAGGAGCATTACAGGTGTCTCCAAAGGTAGATGTTGGGTTGGCGTATTTCGAGATTAGGATTTGTCACTCCGATTATCGGAGAGGTATCTCTGGGCCCTCTCGGTAATGCACATCACATAAGCCTTGCAAGCACTGCAACTAAGATGTTAGTTGTGAGATGATGTATTACAGAACGAGTAAAGAGACTTGCCAGTAACGAGATTGAACTAGGTATTGGATACCGACGATCGAATCTCGGGCAAGTAACATACCGATGACAAAGGGAACAACGTATGTTGTTATGCGGTCTGACCGATAAAGATCTTCGTAGAATATGTAGGAGCCAATATGGGCATCCAGGTCCCGCTATTGGTTATTGACCGGAGACATGTCTCGGTCATGTCTACATTGTTCTCGAACCCGTAGGGTCCGCACGCTTAAGGTTACGATGACAGTTATATTATGAGTTTATGCATTTTGATGTACCGAAGGTTGTTCGGATTCCCGGATGTGATCAAGGACATGACGAGGAGTCTCGAAATGGTCGAGACGTAAAGATTGATATATTGGAAGCCTATGTTTGGACATCGGAAGTGTTCCGGGTGAAATCGGGATTTTACCGGGTTACCGGGAGGTTACCGGAACCCCCCGGGAGCCATATGGGCCTTCATGGGCCTTAGTGGAAAGGTGAAAGGGCTGCCCACAAGGGCTGCGCGCCTCCCCCCTTCCCCTAGTCCTATTAGGACTAGGAGAGGTGGCCGGCCACTCTTCTCCCTCTTTCCCACTTGGGGAATCCTAGTTGGAATAGGATTGGAGGGGAGTCCTACTCCCGGAAGGAGTAGGACTTCTCCTGCGCCTCTCTCTCTTGGCCGGCGCCCCCTCCCCCCTTGGCTCCTTTATATACTGAGGTAGAGAAACCCCAAAGACACACAAGTTGATCCACGTGATCTATTCCTTAGCCGTGTGCGGTGCCCCCTGCCACCATATACCTCGATAATACTGTAGCGGAGTTTAGGCGAAGCCCTGCTGCTGTAGTACATCAAGATCGTCACCACGCCGTCGTGCTGACGGAACTCTTCCCCGACACTTTGCTGGATCGGAGTCCGGGGATCGTCATCGGGCTGAACGTGTGCTCGAACTCGGAGGTGCCGTAGTTTCGGTGCTTGATCGGTTGGATCGTGAAGACGTACGACTACTTCCTCTATGTTGTGTGATCGCTTCCGCAGTCGGTCTGCGTTGGGTACGTAGACAACACTCTTCCCTCGTTGCTATGCATCACCATGATCTTGCGTGTGCGTAGGAAATTTTTGAAATTACTACGTTCCCCAACAGTAAATCGGTAAGAAACATCATAGATTGCACTATATCCAATAAAGTACGGTTATGACATTCGGACACACCATTATGCTGTGGTGTTCCAGGTGGCACGAATTTGTGAAACTATTCCACATTGCTTTAATTGAGGACCAAACTTGTAACTCAAATATCTGTTTCCGTGATCAGATCGTAGAAAGTTTATTTTCTTGTCACGATGATTTTCCACTTCACTCTGAAAATCTTTGAACTTTTCAAATGTTTCAGACTTATGTTTCATCAAGTAGATATACCCATATCTGCTCAAATCATATGTGAAGGTCAGAAGATAACGATACCCGCCGCGAGCCTTAACACTCATCGGATCGCATACATCAGTATGTATTATTTCCAATAAGTCAGTTGCTCGCTCCATTGTTCCGGAGAACAGAGTCTTAGTCATCTTGCCCATGAGGCATGGTTCGCAAGTATCAAGTGATTCATAATCAAGTGATTCCGAAAGCCCATCAGCATGGAGTTTCTTCATGCGCTTTACACCAATATGACCTAAACGGCAGTGCCGCAAATAGGTTGCACTATCATTATTAACTTTGCATCTTTTGGTTTCAATATTATGAATATGTGTATCACTACGATCGAGATCCAACAAACCATTTTCACTGGGTGTATGACCATAGAAGGTTTTATTCATGTAAATAGAACAACAATTATTCTCTAACTTAAATGAATAACCGTATTGCAATAAACATGATCAAATCATATTCATGCTCAACGCAAACACCAAATAACACTTATTTAGGTTCAACACTAATCCCGAAAGTATAGGGAGTGTGCGATGATGATCATATCAATCTTGGAACTACTTCCAACACACATCGTCACTTCACCCTTAACTAGTCTCTGTCATTCTGCAACTCCCGTTTCGAGTTACTAATCATAGTAACTGAACCAGTATCAAATACCGAGGGGTTGCTATAAACACTAGTAAAGTACACATCAATATGTATATCAAATATACCTTTGTTTATTTTGCCATCCTTCTTATCCACCAAATACTTGGGGCAGTTCCGCTTCCAGTGACCAGTCCTTTTGCAGTAGAAGCACTTAGTGTCAGGCTTAGGTCCAGACTTGGGTTTCTTCACTTGAGCAGCAACTTGCTTGCCGTTCTTCTTAAAGTTCCCCTTCTTCCCTTTGCCCTTTTCTTGAAACTAGTGGTCTTGTTAACCATCAACACTTGATGTTTTTCTTGATTTCTACCTTCGTCGATTTCAGCATCACGAAGAGCTTGGGAATCGTTTCTGTTATCCCTTGCATATTATAGTTCATCATGAAGTTCTACTAACTTGGTGATGGTGACTAGAGAATTCTGTCAATCACTATTTTATCTGGAAGATTAATTCCCACTTGATTCAAGCGATTGTAGTACCCAGACAATCTGAGCACATGCTCACTTCTTGAGCTATTCTCCTCCATCTTTTAGCTATAGAACTTGTTGGAGACTTCATATGTCCCAACTCGGGTATTTGCTTAAAATATTAACTTCAACTCCTGGAACATCTCATATGCTCCATGACGTTCAAAACGTCTTTGAAGTCCCGATTCTAAGCCGTTTAAGCATGGTGCACTAAACTATCAAGTAGTCATCATATTTAGCTAGCCAAACGTTCATAGCGTCTGCATCTGCTCCTGCAATAGGTCTGTCACCTAGCGGTGCATCAAGGACATAATTCTTCTGTGCAGCAATGAGGATAAACCTCATATCACGGATCCAATCCGCATCATTGCTACTAACATTTTTCAACTTAGTTTTCTCTAGGAACATATCAAAAATAAAACAGGGGAACTAAACATGAGCTATTGATCTACAACATAGATATGCTAATACTACCAGGACTAAGTTCATGATAAATTTAAGTTCAATTAATCATATTACTTAAGAACTCCCACTTAGATAGACATCCCTCTAATCTTCTAAGTGATCACGTGATCCATATCAACTAAACCATGTCCGATCATCACGTGAAATGGAGTAGTTTCAATGGTGAACATCACTATGTTGATCATATCTACTATATGATTCATGCTCGACCTTTCGGTCTCAGTGTTCCGAGGCCATATCTGCATATGCTAGGCTCGTCAAGTTTAACCTGAGTATTTTGCGTGTGCAAAAACTGGCTTGCACCCGTTGTAGATGGACGTAGAGCTTATCACACCCGATCATCACGTGGTGTCTGGGCACGACGAACTTTGGCAACGGTGCATACTCAGGGAGAACACTTTTACCTTGAAATTTAGTGAGAGATCATCTTATAAAGCTACCGTCGAACTAAGCAAAATAAGATGTATAAAAGATAAACATCACATGCAATCATAATATGTGACATGATATGGCCATCATCATCTTGTGCCTTTGATCTCCACCTCCAAAGCATCGTCATGATCTCCATCGTCACCGGCATGACACCATGATCTCCATCATCTTGATCTATATCAATGTGTCGTCACATGGTCGTCTCGCCAACAATTGCTCTTGCAACTATTGCTATCGCACAGCGATAAAGTAAAGCAATTATTTGGCGCTTGCATCTTATGCAATAGAGAGACAACCATAAGGCTTTTGCCAGTTGCCGATAACTTCAACAAAACATGATCATCTCATACAACAACTTATATCTCATCACGTCTTGACCATATCACATCACAACATGCCCTGCAAAAACAAGTTAGATGTCCTCTACTTTGTTGTTGCAAGTTTTACGTGGCTGCTACTGGGCTTAGCAAGAACCATTCTTACCTACGCATCAAAACCACAACGATAGTTTGTCAAGTTGGTGATGTTTTAACCTTCGCAAGGACTGGGCGTAGCCACACTCGGGTCAACTAAAGTTGGAGAAACTGACACCCGCTAGTCACCTGTGTGCATAGCACGGCGGTAAAACCAGTCTCGCGTAAGCATACGCGTAATGTCGGTCCGGGCCGCTTCATCCAACAATACCGCCGAACCAAAGTATGACATCCTGGTAAGCAGTATGACTTATATCGCCCACAACTCACTTGTGTTCCACTCGTGCATATGACATCTATGCATAAAACCTGGCTCGGATGCCACTGTTGGGGAACGTAGTAAATTCAAAAAATTTCCTACGTACACGCAAGATCATGGTGATGCAAAGCAACAAGAGGGGAGAGTGTTGTCTACGTACCCTCATAGACCGAAAGCGGAAGCGTTAGCACAACGCGGTTGATGTAGTCGTACGTCTTCACGATCCGACCGATCAAGTATCGAACGCACGGCACCTCCGAGTTCAGCACACGTTCAACCCGATGACGTCCCTCGAACTCCTCTCCAGCCGAGTGTTGAGGGAGAGTTTCGTCAGCACGACGGCGTGGTGACGATATTGATGTTCTACCAACGCAGGGCTTCGCCTAGGCACCACTACAGTATTATCGAGGTGGACTATGGTGGAGGGGGGCACCGCACACGGCTAAAAGATCAACTTGATCAATTGTTGTGTCTATGGGGTGCCCTCTGCCCCCGTATATAAAGGAGTGGAGGAGGGGGAGGGCAGGCCCTCTCTATGGCGCGCCCTAGGGGAGTCCTACTCCCACCGGGAGTAGGATTCCCCCTTTCCTAGTAGAACTAGGAGCCCTTCCAAGTAGTAGGAGTAGGAGGGAAGGAAAGGGAAGGGAAAAGGAGAAGGAAGGAAGGGGGCGCCCCCCCTCCCTAGTCCAATTTGGACCATCCTATGGGGAGGGGTGCGGCCACCCTTTGAGGCCTTTCTCTCCTTTCCCGTATGGCCCATTAAGGCTCAATACGAATTCCCGTAACTCCCCGGTACTCCCGAAAATACCCGAATCACTCGGAACCCTTCCGATGTCCGAATGTAGTCATCCAATATATCGATCTTTACGTCTCGACCATTTAGAGACTCCTCGTCATGTCCCCGAACTCATCCAGGACTCCAAACTCCTTCGGTACATCAAAACTCATAAACTCATAATATAACCGTCATCGAAACTTTAAGCGTTCGGACCCTACGGGTTCGAGAACTATGTAGACATGACCGAGACACGTCTCCGGCCAATAACCAATAGCGGAACCTAGATGCTCATATTGGCTCCCACATATTCTATGAAGATCTTTATCGGTCAGACCGCATAACAACATACGTTGTTCCCTTTGTCATCGGTATGTTACTTGCCCGAGATTCGATCGTCGGTATCTTAATACCTAGTTCAATCTCGTTACTGGCAAGTCTATTTACTCGTTTCATAATACATCATCTCACAACTAACTAATTAGTTGCAATGCTTGCAAGGCTTATGTGATGTGCATTACCGAGAGGGCCCAGAGATACCTCTCCGACAATCGGAGTGACAAATCCTAATCTCGAAATACGCCAACCCAACATGTACCTTCGGAGACACCTGTAGAGCTCCTTTATAATCACCCAGTTACGTTGTGACGTTTGGTAGCACACAAAGTGTTCCTCTGGCAAATGGGAGTTGCATAATCTCATAGTCATAGGAACATGTATAAGTCATGAAGAAAGCAATAGCAACATACTAAATGATCGAGTGCTAAGCTAACGGAATGGGTCATGTCAATCACATCATTCTCCTAATGATGTGATCCTGTTAATCAAATGACAATTCATGTCTATGGCTAGGAAACTTAACCATCTTTGATCAACGAGCTAGTCAAGTAGAGGCATACTAGTGACATACTGTTTGTCTATGTATTCACACATGTATTATGTTTCCGGTTAATACAATTCTAGCATGAATAATAAACATTTATAATGATATAAGGAAATAAAATAATAACTTTATTATTGCCTCTAGGGCATATTTCCTTCAGAGAAGCTATCACTCCGACTCCGAATATAATCAAGATGAAGGTGTTGCCGGTCTAGCACTTGTGACAACCAACTCCTACGATATATTTGACTCACCAAATGAAGGAGTTGGAACGTGCTTCATGGCTAAAGGCCCAAAGGTATCACACCCCGAGTATGTTGATTTCAATAGTGATGAAGATGACTTGTTAGGTGATGATGATTTACTTGTTGACAACTCTAGTGATGAATACTATGATGAAACGTCAATTAATCATGCTAATCAAGATAAAATGAATGACAATGATAAGGAGAAGATTGAGTCTCTAACTAAAGAACTAAACACTCTTAAGTTAGATCATGAAATTATCTTAGGAGATCATCGAGAACTTTTAAGGACTCATGAGAAATTACGCTTTGAAAAGCTCAACCTTGAGCAAGAGCATGAGTTTTTAAAAGCAATCAATGATGATCTTCGTAAGAAAAGTTCTTCTTACATTGCCAAGCGTTTACTCTTATCCACTTACATGCCTCAAGTCAAGTCTAGTAACAAGAACAAGAATGATTCTTCCTCTAGTAGTAACAATAATCATGCTAAATCCAATATTGTTGCTTCTAGTAGTTCTCTTGATTCCACTAATGATTCTCTTAGCCAAGTTACACTTGAGCAAGAAAATAGCTTATTGAAGGGAATTATAGAGAAAGGTGTTTACAAGAGCCTTCCCGGAAGTAAGCAATTCGAGGAAATTGTACGCAAGCAAGGAAGGCATCGTAAGAATCAAGGTGTTGGTTTTGAACGAAAGTTCAATGCCAATGGAGTTGAGTGGGAAGAAGATCAATACCCCAAGACGAAGTTTGTTCCTCAACAAGAGAAGTATGATCCTACTTCTTTCAAAGGGACACAAGCTCAAGATGATCTTCCACCACAAGACCACAAGCAAAAAGGCAAGGACAAGCTTCAAGAGGAAATTGATGCATTTGAAGAAGCTCCTAAGGCCTTGGTCGAGTGGGTTCCCAAGACTACTTCAAGTTCCACTTCATCAAGTACAACTACAACTCCGAGGATTCCCATCAAGATGGTGTGGATCCCTAAGAAGAAGAACTAGAGAGTTCTTGAGGGTGACTCCGCCAACATACTTCATTCTTATCATCTTGGCAAGAACAAGTGCAATCAACTTCCACATCTTGCACTAGTTCAAGGAGTCACAAACCCTATTGTTGGTAAGACAAGGGACAAGGTAACCTAAAAGCTTTCATAGACATCATCTTGTGTGTGCATCACTTTATGTCTATGGATATTATTGTTTGTTCCTTGTGGGACTAACCTGTGTAGGTATTGAAAGTGCAACTCACTCCAATGGATAGCTCCAAATGATCTACATCAACATTGAGCATCCGCATCGTCAACATCTACATGAAGTCATCATCGACAAAACCCAAGGTTCACATCTAGGGGGAGCTTTACTCTAAGAATTGAGCTAAAGTAACTCTAATGGTGTGAACACAACAATGCTTTATGTAAAAGTGGTAACCCCACTTATGCTTAAATGATGAGTATGACCTATGATCAAATGTTCTCATTTGACTCCTAAGTCAATATACTCATATATAGATGACCTAGTCATCGCCAATTGTTTGATATATGCTAGGATTGGTTGTGCATGCTTTGCCACATATTTCATTTGTCATTTTATTGTGTGAGAATGTTGGCTGCATATTTCACTCATTCGAGGACGTCCACTTGTTGTTTTGATTGGTTGGTTTCTTTTTCTTTGGCCAAATGGATGGACAAGAATGCCTAAGAACCTTCTCTAGCTATCTATGCTTTTCTCGTCTCAAACTCTATTCATGCTACATCACAAAATTTGATCAAGTCAGATTTGAACCACTCTGTGTGAGGAGCACTCGGAGTCCCCGATTCGTCATAGACTTAAACTTCCAAAACTTCTTTGTGTGTTTCGGTCTGACCGATTCCTCCATTTCGGTCATACCGAGATCACTAAGTCGATCTAGGTTTTCAATCTCGGTGCAACCGATTTGAACTTTTAGGTCACACCGAGTTTCTGTAACTGTCAACAGTTATGCATCTCGGTGCCACCGAGTTGTTCCACTTGGTCACACCGATAGGGTCGGGCTATATATACTCATGGGCAAAATTTTGGAAATTTCTTCGAAACACTTCGCCCGCGCATAGCTCGCTCTACCTCCTGGGTCTCCGGATCATCCTCCTCGTCGCCAGCCACCTCCTGTCGCTGGTCTCCGCCGCCGTCAACGGAATTCTTCGCCGCCGTTGCCGCCGTAGCGAGTTCATCGCCGAACTAGGGTATGGACTCGATCACAGTGCTATCCCCATCCGATTCCTAGCACATTGTGTTCATTATGAATCTTGCCACGATTGAAACGCTTCTATCCAGTCAAAACACTCCGTATATTAGAATTGAATCGAAAATTTAGGGTTAGGTTTCCGCCGAAACCATCTCGGACCCACCGGGTTGCAGAACTCGGTTCCACCGATTCGGCCAAGGCCATTGCACATGTGGTTCTCGGTCTGACCGAGAATTGCAAATCGGTGTGACCGAGTTCAGGACTTTGTGAAACCCTAGCAGTCTCGGTGCCATCGAACTGTGACTCGGTCTGACCGAGTTCACTAGTTTTGGTTCCGACAGCTGCTTTGGTATCACCGAGTTTGCAAATCGGTTGATCCGAAATGCTTTCTGTGGAAAACTAAAACTAAGTTTTTGACTCATTCTTTTGCAAAAATCTCTGTATTTTGTGATGCTCATCCACTCTATCTCATCTACAATCTATTCACAGGGTCTGCAGTTAGTGTTTGCAACATGTCTGACCAGAGTGACAGCAGAACAAGTCAGAGGAGCAGGTACACATGAGTGAGGGCACTAGTCCCTCTAGCAGCTCAGATGAGGTTAGCAGAAGCACCCCAAGCAACTTGCCAAAGGCTGCCACTAGAGCAAGCAAGAAAAGAACTTCAGAATCTGAGGATGAAGATTATGTGGCAGAGGAAGAGGAAGCCACATCAAAGAAGAAGGTGCTCAAAAAGGAATATGGTTCAGCTGCAGCCACAAAGCCAGGTCTGAAGACCAAAAGGACAGCAGGAAGACAGCCAATGTACAAAGCCAGGGCATCCTCTCAGAAACCCTCCAAGTCAACTATAGGAGATGAGGCTGCAAAAGAGAAGAAGGAAAGAAAGAGGGGCAGATGGTGCAAGAAGGTTGATCCAATGGCTGAATTTGAGAAGCACTCTTTTGAGGAAGAAGAAGAAGAGGAAGAGGTTGCTGCACCAGCACCTAAGGCCCAGAAGCTGATGGGTGATGCTATAAAGTCAGGGGCTACTTCATCAAAACCCAAAGTAGCACCCAAAGCTGCCTCCAAGCCCAAGAGTGCACCTAAGAGGAATACCAGGAACATATCTGCTGCTGAGAAGAACAAGGCCCCAGTGCCTAAAGTTGCTGCTGATGAAGATGATGAAGGACAAGTCCTAAGGAAGCTCAAACCCAAGATTCCAGACCGCAATGATGCTCATCCTGTGGCTGAGAACATGAAGATCAGGAGAGACTCAGGGCTGAGGAAATGGAGAGAGACAGATCCATATGCCACTAGGAGAAGAACTGCTGTTGATTACAGGTTCCACACAAAGGAACAGCAAGATTTCTATGAGACAGTGCTGCTGGACAAGAAACCCATAGTGTGTGATATGAGGTGGGTCGACTGGACCTACATGAAGGAAAATGAGGAACACTATCCTGGAGTGTATGACAGCTTCAGTGCTTGTGGAGTTGTAGACTTTGTTGGGAAGAAGCTCACGAAGTGGAATGAGGAGCTCATAATGCAATTCTACTCCACAACACATTTCTATCCAGATGGCAGGATAGTTTGGATGTCTGAAGGTACGAGATACCAATCAACTATTGAGGAATGGGCTCAGTTGATCAATGCCCCAGAAGAGCAGGAAGATGACTTGGATGTTTATGCCAAGAAGAAGATGGATCACAATTCTATGTCAAACATGTACAAGGAGATTCCAGACAAAGCTCTTGAGACTTTCAAGTTTGGGTCAGTCCATTTTCTTCTGTCAGGGCTGCCTACAATCAACTGGATCCTAAGGCACACTCTTTTTCCCAAGTCAGGTGACCACAACATGATCAGAGGGCATGCAATTAATTTGCTACACATATTTGATGTGCCACAGAAGTTCAAGGTCATGAGCCTTATAGTTGAGACTATCAAGAGGACAGCAGCTGACCAGAAGAGAAGTTGTGGATATGCCCCACAAATTCAGGAGTTGATTAACTCAAAGATGGGCACAGGCACATACTTATTGGATAAGGAACACTTGCCTATCTATCCTGACTTTGAGGACAATCAAGTTATGATGAATGAGAATGAACCATCATCAGTACAAGCTCAAGCAAAGAAGGAGAAGGCAAAGATGGAGAAGGCTGCCAAGATGCCAACTCAAGAGGAGGCATCTGAGTACTTTTTGAAGAGCAAGCAGGACCAACTTGGTTATTTGATAGGATCAACTCTGAGGATTGAGAAGGGGTTGGCCACCCTAACTCGAAACCAGGAGAGCTTGAAAAGAATCATGGAACAAAAATTCTATGATTTAGATGTCAAAGTAACTAAGATTCAGTCTATTGTGGAGCAGCTACAGGATGGCATGCAGGAGAGGAAGGGCAGGACAACTACTGATGCTTTTGCCAGAGTGCCTAGAGCTCAGAGATCATCTGCAGTGCCAGTTTCTGACACCAAAGCCACTACATCTGCACCAGCTACAGCTTCAGTGCCACCAGCTCCAACACCTACCACAGCAGCTCCATCTACATCAACAGAAGCCTTCATTCTTGGCGTTATCCGGACTCCACCACCTGAAGACCAAGCCTGAGAGTCGTTTTAGTGCTATGCATTTTCTATGAACTTTTTGGTAACTTGTTGCCAAAGGGGGAGAAAAATGTATAGATCATAGGCTTCGAGAGAGAGAGTTTGCTTTTGTTCTCTCTTGTCTTCTTGGTTGAACTTTTTTTGCTTTTGATTGCTTGAGATACTATGCTTATTTGTGAGACACTGATGATCATGTGGTTGATCATAAGCTACACTTATGCTTGTTAGAGGATATTATCTTACTTATCCTTATATGATCATTCACTTTGCTTGGTGATGAGTGCATGTATTTAATTCTTATCATTTTGAGCACTCCACCAAGATGTATGTGACATGGAAGAGTAACCCATGATCCTAACTCATTGTGCATTTGCAGTCCAAAGCAAATAATAAGATATGCACAAATTTAGGGGGAGCTCTTGCTTTTCACATACTTCTCAAAGCGACAATATCTTTCACTCTTATTATCATTTGTTGAAGCTTTGATCTATATGTTGTCATCAATTACCAAAAAGGGGGAAATTGAAGCTCAAGACTCTACATTTTATATTTTAAGGACAAAAAGTTTGGCTCAAGCTTGAAGCTCAAGACTCTACATTTTATATTTTAGTGATCCAAGATCACATTGAGTCCATAGGAAAAGCCAATACTATCAAGGAGGGATGAGGTGTTGCTTAATGAGTTTCTTGCTCTTCAGTGCTTAGTGATATGCTCCAAAACCCTCAACTACCTTCCCACATCCACATATGACCTAAACCAAAAGTCAAACTCGGCCCCACCGATTCTTTCTATCCGGCGCCACCGAGTTTCAAATGTCATAGCCACTGCCACAAACCCTAGGCAAATCGGTCTCACCGATAGGGATCTCGGTCTCACCGAGATGGGATTGCAATCTCTCTGTTTCCCTTCGTAACGTTTCGGTCTAACCGAAGTGAGCGATCGGTCCCACCGAGATTGCAATGTAAACTCTCTGTTTCCCTTTCGTAACATTTCAGTCTCACCGAAAAGAGCGAACCGGTCCCACCGAGTTTACCTGACCAACTCTCTGGTTAGCTTATTACCAAAATCGGTCCCACTGAGTTTGTGTAATTAGTCACACCGAGATTACGTTATGCCCTAACCCTAACCATATCGGTCCTACCGAGTTGCATCTCAGTCCCACCGAAAATCCTAACGGTCACTAGGTTTGTTGAATCGGTCCGACCGAGTTTAACCATTCGGTCCCACCGAGTTTGGCAAATTGTGTGTAACGGTTAGATTTTGTGTGGAGGCTATATATACCCCTCCACCAACTCTTCATTCGTGGAGAGAGCCATCAGAACATACCTACACTTCCAATACACATGATCTGAGAGAGAACCACCTACACTTGTGTTGAGGTCAAGATATTCCATTCCTACCATATGAATCTTGATCTCTAGCCTTCCCCAAGTTGCTTTCCACTCAAATCTTCTTTCCACCAAATCCAAATCCTATGAGAGAGAGTTGAGTGTTGGGGAGACTATCATTTGAAGCACAAGAGCAAGGAGTTCATCATCAACACACCATTTGTTACTTCTTGGAGAGTGGTGTCTCCTAGATTGGCTAGGTGTCACTTGGGAGCCTCCGACAAGATTGTGGAGTTAAACCAAGGAGTTTGTAAGGGCAAGGAGATCGCCTACTTTGTGAAGATCTACCGCTAGTGAGGCAAGTCCTTCGTGGGCGACGGCCGTGATGGAATAGACAAGGTTGCTTCTTCGTGGACCCTTCGTGGGTGGAGCCCTCCGTGGAGTCGCGCGACTGTTAACCTCCGTGGGTTGAAGTCTCCATCAACGTGGATGTACGATAGCACCACCTATTGGAACCACGACAAAAACATCCGTGTCTCCAATAGCGTTTGAATCCTCCAAACCCTTCCCTTTACATTCTTGCAAGTTGCATGCTTTACTTTCCGCTGCTCATATACTCTTTTGCATGCTTGCTTGAATTGTGTGGAGATTTCTTGACTTGTGCTAAGATAGCTAAAATCTGCCAAGAACTAAAATTGGGAAAAGGCTAGATTTTTAATTGGTCAAGTAGTCTAACTCACCCCCCCCTCTAGACATACTTTCGATCCTACAGAAGTCCATAGTTCATAGTACCTTTCAGATAGCGCATAACTCTCTCAACAGCATGCCAATGTACATCAGCCGGTTTGGAAACAAACCAGCTCAGTTTGGTCACGGCAAACGCGATGTCAGGCCTCATTGCGCTCACTAGGTACAATAGTGAACCAATAATTTGAGAGTATCTCAATTGATCTTTAGCCATGCCTTTGGACTTTCGAATCAACACGCTAGGATCATATGGTGTTTGAGATGCTGTGCAGTCCGAATATCCAAAACGACTCAACACCTTCTCAACAAAGTGGGATTGCAGAAGTGTAATCCCACCCTCATTATCTCTCAGTAGCTTGATGTTCAAGATAACATCAGCCACACCGAGGTCTTTCATCTCAAAGTTCTGAGATAGAAATGATTTGACCTCCTCAATGAATTTGAGGTTTGTTCCGAATATCGGTATGTCATCGACATACAAGCACAGTATAACTCCTTCGCCCCCATCATGGCGATAGTATACACATTTGTCAGCCTCATTAACAACGAAACCAACAGAGGTCAGAGTTGTATTAAACTTATCATGCCATTGCTTAGGTGCTTGTTTCAGGCCATATAAAGATTTTATCAACCTACACACCTTTCTTTCCTGACCATCTATCACAAAGCCATCAGGCTGTTGCATGTAGATTTCCTTCTTTAGCTCTCCATTTAGAAAAGTTGTCTTAACATCCATCTGATGGACGGGAAGACCATGCGAGGCCGCCAACGAGAGTAATACTCGAATGGTCGTCAGTCTAGCCACAGGTGAATAAGTATCAAAGAAATCTTCCTCTTCTTTCTGGTCATAGCCCTTGGCCACAAGCCTAGCCTTATACTTTTCAATCGTAACATCGGGCCTAAGCTTCTTTTTGAACACCCACTTACATCCCAGTGGTTTGCAACCATAGGGACGGTCAGTGATCTCCCATGTCCCGTTAGCCATGATTGAATCCATCTCGCTACGGACCGCATCCTTCTAGTAGTCAGCTTCTGGAGAGGCATACGCTTCTGAAATAGAAGTGGGAGTATCATCCATGAGGTACACGAAGAAATCATCACCAAAGGTCTTTGCAGTCCTTTGTCTCTTGCCCCTACCAAGGGTTTCCTCGTCATCCTCCTCAGGATTTTCATCATGTGTTTGTTCATAATATTCCATAGGGATGGCAGGTTCAGGAGTCTCCTCAGATTCCTGTCTAGAAGTGCTTTGCATATCTCTCATAGGAAAAATATCCTCAAAGAATGTAGCATCCTTAGACTCCATAATTGTACCGACCTTCTGGTCAGGTACCTCAGATTTCACTACTAGAAATCTATAGCCAACGCTGTTCTTAGCGTAGCCCAAATTAACGCAGTCCACAGTCTTTGGTCCAAGCTTACGCTTTTTGGGGATCGGCACATTGACTTTCGCCAAACAGCCCCAAGTACGCAAGTACGAGAGTGTTGTCCTCCTCTTTGTCTATTTCTCATAGGGAGTGATCTCATTATCCTTTGTCGGAACTTTATTCAGGACATGACATGCCGTGAATATAGCCTCCCCCCACCATGCCTTGGATAAACCTGATGTATCTAACATGGCGTTAACCAAATCAGTTAGAGTACGGTTTTTCCGCTCGGCAACCCCGTTTGACTGGGGTGAATAGGGAAGCGTCCTCTCATGAATAATGCCGTGTTCCGAACAGAAGGAATCAAACTCACTCGAGAAGTACTCTCCACCATGATCTGACCGGACTCATTTAATTTTCTTTTCAAGTTGATTCTCAACTTCTGCCTTATAGATTTTAAAGTAGTGTAGAGCCTCATATTTAGTATTTAACAGATACACATAGCAATATCTAGTGGAATCATCTATCAATGTCATGAAGTATTTCTTTCCACCTTTAGTCAACACACCATTCATCTCACAAAGATCAGAATGTATGAGTTCTAATGGTGCCAAGTGTCTCTCCTCCGCGGCCTTGTGAGGCTTGCGAGGTTTCTTAGCTTGCACACACGGAAGGCACTTAGAACCTTTGGCTAAACTGAAACTCGGGATTAAATCCAACTTGGCTAGCCGCGTCATAACACCGAAACTAATGTGACAAAGACGTGAATGCCAAACTTCAGATTCATTAACATTCGAATGAATATGGTTCACGACTTTATTACAAAAATCTGCGAGGGAAAGGTGGAACATCCCTCCGCTCTCATAACCTTTTCCAACAAAGAGTCCATATTTCGTAACAACTAATTTGTTAGACTCGAAAACCAACTTAAACCCTTCTCTACATAGAAGGGAGCCACTAACGAGGTTCTTCTTGATGGCGGGGACATGCTGCACGTTCTTCAGCTGCACGATCCTTCCCGAAGTAAACTTCAGATCGACCGTGCCAACACCATGAACAGAAGCACTCGCGCCATTCCCCACCAATACGGACCCGTGACCTATGACCTGGTAAGAAGTGAATAATGAAATGTCAGCACACACATGAACACCTGCACCTGTGTCCACCCACCAATCGTTGGGTTGAAACACTAAAAAAACAGTAAATAAATTACCGTACCCAGATGCACCATTCTCATTGTTGCCCACAATCATGTTGACAGACTTGGAGTCCTGTCCTGGCTTCTTGTACTTGTTTGGGCACTTGTTGGCCCAATGTTCAACCGAACCACAAGTAAAGCAGCCCTCATCCTTCTTGCTCTTCTTGAAGGTCTTCTTACCCTTCTTCTTAAAGTCGGTATTCTGTTGGACACCGTTCTTTCCCTTGGGCTTGTGGGAGTTATCGTTCCTCTGGTTCACCATGTTGGCGACAGAAGTCCCTTCGGCCCCTTTTCCATGCGAGTCTTTTGCCCTCGAATTCTGCTCAACACTCAGATGGCCAATGGCATCCTCCACAGAGAATTCACGCCTCTAATGTTTTAGAGTGGTGGCAAAGTTCCTCCAGGAATTAGGGAGCTTAGCGACTATGCAGCCTGCGACAAACTTGCCCGGTAACTCGCACTTAAGAAGCTCAAACTCCTTAACAATGCATATTATCTCATGAGCCTGCTCCAATACAGGACAGTTTTCAACCATCTTGTAATCGTGGAACTGCTCTATAATATACATCTCGCTTCCAGCATCGGCAGCCCCGAACTTAGATTCGAGCGCCTCCCACAAGTCCTTGGCGACATGCACATGCAAGTATGCGTCGACCAGTTTATCTCCGATTACGCTGAGAACTACTTCGAGGAACACAACGGTGGCCTCCTTGAATGCCTTCTCCTGTTCAGGAGCAATCGTTCCCGTGGAGACACCGGTGACCCAGAACACATTCATAGCCGTGAGCCATAAAGTGATCTTAGTCTGCCAACGCTTAAAATACGTACCGGTAAACTTATCCGGTTTCAGTGCAGCGGCAAAGCCACTTACCGAAAAATTCCTACACATAATAGGTTTTTGGATTGTTGAGTAAATAGGTAATTTCTCGATTAAATTAATCCACGAGTAAATCACTAACATGGCATTGACACAAATAAACGCATACTGATATTCAGTCAATCTAGCACATACTACGCTAATTGCAGAAAGATCTACGTATAACGCTAGCATGGCTAAAACAGAGAACAGTAGGAGCGGGATAAACGAGTTATACCCTCCAGTAGGACATGCAGAGGCCGCGGCGTTGGTGGCGACAGCAACATCCTCAGCGGCCTTCTTGTCGGCTTCAGCTTTCTCGGCGGCGGCACGTTCGGCGTCGGTGGACATGATGATGATGAGGGCGACGCAGACGTAGAGGAAGTAGCGGATCGGAAGCGAGCAGTCGCGTAGTCGCTGCCCAAAAACCTATTCGTCCCTCACCCCGTACAGGAACCAGAAGGGTGTGATTTCGGAGACCTGCTCTCCCGTCGACCGTGTACGTGGCGGACGGGATGGAGTCACCGGCGGCGGCAGCAGCAAGGGAACGACAGTGGGCGTGCGCGTGGAGCAGATGTGATCTATTCATGGCGGCTAGGGTTAGGAAACACCGCACACTTATATAGGCGCAGCCGCGTGGAGAGACATGGGCTCGACCCACGTCCGAGTCCGTGACAGCCCACGATCAGTGACTGGCAAAACTAAGCGCGTAGGTGTGAGCTCGGCTCGGCTCAATCCCGCAACGCGCGTTGCGCGGCGCGGCGGGCGGCGGAGGAGGAGTGCGCGAGGGCCTCTTCTCTTCTCAAGCTCCAGTAGCATGTAGAAGAGAAACCCTTATAAGAAGGTCCAACTCCTCTTTCACTTCCGGGGTGGGACTAAACTTCCCACTACACCTAGTGCCATATAACCCACATAGGCCCTTAGAGATTTTTCAGAAATTGCAATATGGGCCTAGAGCCCGTCTCAAATTTCAGCAGCTTCTGCGATCCCATGGTGCTCGCCGTCGCCATGCCCGGCGACGAGAGCTGGACTGTCGTCGACGGCGGGTGCATGTATTCGACTCTGCCCTTCGCTGGCCGCTTCTACTGTGCCACTCACAGGGGCGTCATGTGCTGACTACTAAGCATGGGCTCAGAGCCGCCACAACTCGAGTTGGTCGCTGACCGAAGCGAGTCGTTCTACTTCTCCCAAATGGATAGCCTTCACTTCACCTGGTGGACAACGGCGGGGAGCTGATGCTGGTGCACCGGGCGCTACGACGCACGGACGACGAGTTTCACAGGGAGTAGGATGTCCAATAATCCTACACACACGAATGATTACGAAGCTTTACTTAATCTTTCCAACTAACTAATCTCTCCCCCCTCCTGATTTTCAGTGGGGTGGGCCCCGCCTCATCCCCAACTTCCAATCACAAATCCCCACATCAGCCAGTCTGTTGATCCCGTAAAAGTTTTCCCCGTGAACCTAGCATTGCTCGTAGGATGTCTATAGAGTGGGTCCTGAAGCCGGGACCCTGGTCCAGGCCAAGGGCCTTAATGGGCGCGCCGTGTTCTGTCAGAGCCCTCCCCTAGCCCATATGGGCTTGCCTCTGGAAATCACATGGGCCTGGCCCGCCTGGGAATTCTCTGGCCGCTGCAGCTACAAATACTTGGGCAAAAGCAACGAACAACCTATCGAGTAAACATTGGGGACCAATCGTCATGTTTGGTTAGGCCACTCCGGCGATCTTTTGTTCGTCCCTGTAAACATTGTGACGGATGAGTAAAGCTTTCGCGAGTTTGTCTAAAAAAAACCCTATCCAATGGACCGGCGGCGGCGGCTACCTCTCTCCCCTATCTCCTTCCTTTACCCTTCCTCCAGTTCATGTGTTCTTTATTCCATTAGTGTAACCATTCCTCTGTAACCACAACTATGTACTAAACCTTTATGTTGGAGGGGGATTAAGCTAGAAAGAGATCACCACTCTTACATGTTCATGGGCATGCGTCGCGCGATTTACGTATCAGCTGAGGTCGCCTTTATATTTGAAAAAAAAAACTGAGGCCGCCTTTCTCTCCGTCACGGTTGATACCATCTATCTGGGGTACAAGTGTGGTCTTCTGACAAAAGCATACAATACTGCAGACGGAAGCACATACGATGGGATCATGGATAGGGTCATGGACTGTCTCCGCCACTCTATCCAGGGCGCCGGCAACCGCCTTGCCTGAGCCTCACGCCTACTATTGGATGGGTGGTGTATGATGTGATTACGGGCCAAAATCACAAAACTAACCTTTTGTGTAAAGTTCAGTACGAAATGGCCAGCTACTATATATTGCGTTGCTCAATGCAGTGGCAACGCAAAAACTGTGGAGTTGTAAAAATAAAAGTTCAGATCGTGCTATTTTTTCAGATATGGTCATTTTGTGCTAAATTTCCTTTTTGTAACAACTGCGCTAAACTTCTTAGACAGGGTCAAATAGGTTACTTATTTGGCCGTGATTCTGGTTCTGGAACGGTCTTATCGGTAGTTGCTCCGTTGTCTGTCAGCAATTGCTACTGCAGAGTTTTTTCCTTTTTACATCAATTGCTACTACGAGTTGAAAAGACCTACAGGTCAAAGTGTCTAAACATGGCAGTGGCACGGTGTCAGGCCAAGGGTATTGTCAATTTGTCATCCCCCGGTAACAAGTGTTCGTTTCTTCAGTTTTACTGTTCATTTCTTCATATACCGCTTCACGGGTTCCAACGGCGTGAGGAATGGACGGCCGGGATCCTAGTGACCGTTATTAAGTAAAATGTTTAGCGTCTGCAGAGACGAAGGGGGAAACTATATGGAAAGTTCGGCACTAGTTGTCGAAGGAGTTCTTGACCCGTCACCCTAGAAGCTGTACCTTGCCGGGAGGCTCTCTCCCTTGCAGAGGACTTGGGAACCCAAAACTTTGTTGTGGCTTTGGACTGTCAACAAGTTGTATCAGATATCAACAAGAGTGCACGGGGGACATATGGAGTAATTATCATTGAAATAAACCTTAAGGCATCTACATTTCATACATTTCATCGTAACTTTTCTTTTGAGAGTTGTGTTAATAATTATGAAGCACATAGCTTAGTCAAGTTTGCACTTTCTAGAGGTTCGGGTTGTCACGTTTGGTTTGGTGTACCCCACAACCAAAGATCTATTCCACACCATGTGGATTATGATGAATAAACTTGGTTTCACCCCTAAAAAACAAAACCTGTGGTACAAATGTGGACTCCGAACGGAGGCGTACAATATTGCGGAGGGGAGCAGATACGATTAGATCAGGGATAGGGTCGTGAACTGCCTTCGCCACTCTATCCAGGGCGCCGGCAACCGCCTTGCCTGAGCCTCACGCCTACAGCCTACTATTGGGTGGGTGGTGTATGATGTGATTCTGGGCCAAAATCACAAAATTACACTTCTGCTTTGGTACACCTCCCTAAACACATCAACAGAGAAAATCTTTCTTTATCTTCTGGGCCAAAATCGTGAAATTACGCTTCTGCTTCGGTACACCCCACTAAACACATCAATGAAAGAGATCTCTTCGTAACCCATAATAAAGGGTAGGATGGTCTTTTTTTAGAATACGTCGTGATAGATATCAACAGTAACGGCCCCACCATTAACAACTTGGTTTCACCCCTAAAAAACAAAACCTGGGGTACAAATGTGGACTCCGAACGGAGGCGTACAATATTGTGAAGGGGAGCAGATATGATTAGATCAGGGATAGGGTCGTGAACTGCCTTCGCCACTCTATCCAGGGCGCCGGCAACCGCCTTGCCTGAGCCTCACGCCTACAGCCTACTATTGGGTGGGTGGTGTATGATGTGATTCTGGGCCAAAATCACAAAATTACACTTCTGCTTTGGTACACCTCCCTAAACACATCAACAGAGAAAATCTCTCTTTATCTTCTGGGCCAAAATCGTGAAATTACGCTTCTGCTTCGGTACACCCCACTAAACACATCAATGAAAGAGATCTCTTCGTAACCCATAATAAAGGGTAGGATGGTCTTTTTTCAGAATACGTCGTGATAGATATCAACAGTAACGGCCCCGCCATTAACAAACTTGGTTTCACCCCTAAAAAACAAAACCTGGGGTACAAATGTGGACTCCGAACGGAGGCGTACAATATTGTGGAAGGGAGCAGATATGATTAGATCAGGGATAGGGTCGTGAACTGCCTTCGCCACTCTATCCAGGGCGCCGGCAACCGCCTTGCCCGAGCCTCAGGCCTACAGCCTACTATTGGGTGGGTGGTGTATGATGTGATTCTGGGCCAAAATCACAAAATTACACTTCTGCTTTGGTACACCTCCCTAAACACATCAACAGAGAAAATCTTTCTTTATCTTCTGGGCCAAAATCGTGAAATTACGCTTCTGCTTCGGTACACCCCACTAAACACATCAATGAAAGAGATCTCTTCGTAACCCATAATAAAGGGTAGGATGGTCTTTTTTCAGAATACGTCGTGATAGATATCAACAGTAACGGCCCCGCCCATTAACAAACACTTCAAATAAAATAAAATAAATAGAGGACAAGCTAGATTTGAACCCCGGTCTCCTAGATGCAGCGTTGCACCACAAACAACTAGATCAATACCGAGTTCATGATATATTTGTAAGGGAGAACAACTTACCATAAAAGAGCTGGCTATTCCACTAGTTTTCCATGTTTTTTCTGTTTTAGTTTTCTTTTACCGGGTTTCTCCGTTTAGCTATATCTAACTCTAATACACGTTTAACATTATTCAATTCAATATTAAAAAATCTAAATATATGCTTCACGTTTTTCTATAAACTATTAATATTTTTCAAATTCATGAACATTTTTAATGTAGATTAATTTTTTTCAGATCTGTGAACGCTTGGGCCGGCCCAACAAGCACCCGACGGGAGCGATCCCGTCGCATAGTAGGGCCAAGGCCTAAATTTTTTTCTTCTATTTTTTCATTTTTCTTCTATTTTGTGTTTTCTCTTTTAAAAAGGGTTTTTATCATTTATGCCACCAGTTTTGTTCCACTACTCAGTTTTGCCACTAGGATTTTCAACTGCTCAAAAGTGACATCGCTTCGTTAACATTCTAGGGAAGTTTGAAAGACACAATTTTTTTGGAAATTTCTGTACTATTTTAAAAAATGTGAATTCTTTTTTTTAATTAGTAGCGAACGTTTATATTTTTTTTGAACAAATCCCTGTGAGTGGCGCCGTCTATTTGAGCAGCTCCTAGTCAATGCTTAAGCGCCGGTTAGGAAGCTGGCCCTTGCGCACATGCCGGCGGACCGTGGTCCAATATTGCGCAAGCTTGGTCGCATGCTCGCTTGCTTCGCCTGCTAGATTTGAATATAGTTCAAGTTTAAAATAAAACTCACGAATTACAAAATTGTTCACGAGTTAAATTTAAAATGTTCATGAATTTTACAGAAGTTCACAAGTTTGAAAAAGTTTGTGGATTTGAAAATTTTAATGAGTTAAAATATTAAAAATATCATGAATTTGGAAAAACTTCACAAGTTTGAAAAAACTTTACTAATTTGAAAATTGTTCACGAGTTACAGTTTCAAAAAAATCATGAATTTGAAAAGGTTCACGAGTTTGGAAAATGTGGACGAGTTCCGGATCATTGCATGCATGGTGGATTGCTGTCCGTCAGCCTTACTTTGCCGCACCGAAGAATGTTTACAGAGCTGACACTATGGCTTTGCTGAAAAGGAAAGGCTTTTGAATGATTGCTCCTGCTCTCTTTGCAGTCAGCACACATAGGAAATCATAATGCATCCTCTTTGGGATTGCAATTTTGCCTTAAGTTGTTGGGACAACTAGATAACAAACAGACTAAGAGGGACCTCTGTTTACGATGTTCTTTACTGCAACAAAACGAGAACAGGCCAGAACAACAACTAGCAGACGGCAGGAAAAACGATGTCGCATTTCAGGTGCATGACTTTAAAACGCACCGATGTTCCCCCGCTCTCATTTCGGAGTCCATTTTATCAAAAGTTGGATCATAGATAGACAGCAACCAACCAAAACAGCCGAGCATGATTCTTTACAATTGGCACAAGAGTTCAGCTTGCCGTCTACGTCTAACACACGGGTCGCCAGTAGCAGATTGAGGTGATATATAGGTTCTTCGCCCATTTTTCCTGGAAATTTTGTTCAATGTTAGGTCCCGACATATTAATGAACATATTACAACACACGAGGACAGATTATGTACGCCACTGTGAGCTAGCAAAAGAAATGCACAACGTACCTTCACATAGCTGCAGAAGCTGCACAACTACTCAACAAACCAGCTTTACTGCATTTTTTTCTTTATGCTGATGCAGCTCTGAATCAGCTATATTGAAGTGGTAGCTACAAAAGGCAAGACAAACATCTTTACAGAACAGGATCGATAACAATTGAAATAGGCCAGACAAACAGGAGTTACTTATAAGCTTAAATCATAATAAGTCAAAACAAAACCCTTTCATCACTAACAACGAGCACAAATGCTTTAGTTACAGAAAAACAGAATAGTATAGTTCCGGATAGCTGCTTTCACCAGGATATCAGGTAAAATTTAGGCATGACTACTGTGGACGACATTAAAAATTGGAGCTTACACCAAGATAACGCAAGTTCGCAACAACGATAACCACAAGGCAGTTTCCTTTTTGACCTAAATCACAAAGAGACGGTAAGTGGAACTCCGGTCTTTTTAAAGAAAATAAATTAGAGCTAAATAGTACTCATATAACCCAGCTATTTAGAGCCATCTGACGCTTAAAGTCATCTAATCATTGATCTGGAGTATGAAGAGCCGATGATGCTATGTGTCATGTAGGGGTGGCGGGTGGCGGGGACCTTATGGGACTTTAAGCACCAGAACTAGTTAATTGCATGAAACCACCACATTGAGGGCTAGGTTTGCAGAAAACACGACTTCACAATTTTCGACTAAACCTGTGGTAAACTTTCTGCATAAGACACTGATCGGCGGCTTAGGGCGTCTTGAGCACGTTTATGACAGGTGGGTCCCACTTTTGCTGACGTGGCCACCAGAACAGACCACTTCTACAAGGCAAGGGAAGGAAGAAATAATGTCTGGGCAAGCAAAAGAAAAATTTGGAGAATATGTCAACATTTTCAAATTTAAAAGGAGTTACCGCTGCTCTGTGGGCCACCTAGGATTATAAACCGAATCCCACCAAGTTGTTGGGCTCCCCAACCGAACATTTTTCATAGGTTATTCGTCTTCTTCCAGATTTAAAGCCATTCCTCTACGCTTAGTTCCAACCTACAATTTGCACAACAGATGCTTAGGCAACTTAAATTGCAGAGCACAGATACATGTTGTGGATAAAGCGGTGCAGACCTCTAGAGCTCCATAGATCCTGATGGGTCTCGAAGCAGGTCCTTCGATTAAATCATCAAAGAGAGAAACAAGTCTTTGGTACTTTGGTTCTTCATTAAATTTCATTCAAGTGACAGTCTCATGAAAATGCTTGAATGGAGCTGGACAGAGTCTACCTAACATCTCTGGAGAAGTCTCCATTTTCTTCTTACAAACAAGAATTACCTCCCTGCAGTAATGAGCCATCAATAAGTAAAGTAACAAAATTAATGAGAAAAAGCTTCTTTTCTTGAGCGGATCCAGGCTGACCAAGCAAAAAAGGTTTCAGGTTTTACATCACCATGTACAAAGCTGGCAATAATAGGAAGAGCAGCAACTGTTAAGATTGAGGAATAAAAAAGAACGGGAAATGGATCTCAAGAACATCAAATAGCTTGAAAGTAACCTTTGGAGCGAATCTTCGCAAGAATTAATATGGCCTCAACGGCAATACAAGCAACCATTCGAAATGACATCCTGTCACTGTCGGGGGTGTTGATACTTTCAGCAAGGAGAAAGGAGAACAAAGCAGATGTTGTGAAAAGATTGATAAGATACTTACTCCAGTCCCAGTGAATGCCAAACATCCCAGAGGCTAGGACCAAGCAGGTCCATTACCTGAAATTTTGAATAATGGGTTAATGAAAAGACCATAATGAGTTAAGATACTTAACCCTGGAGTGAACTCCTCAAAATTCAAGTTGAAGCATGATCCCCTGCTGGTCAGGATCCCCTGCTTCATGTTAACTGGTCTCCCTCCTCCTTTGAGGACCTTAGGCGATATTCCAACTCCTTATCAGGGCAGTCCAAGCGGGTCTTCTTGGTGGGTTGGGCTGCGATCGGGTGGTCTCCGTGGACTATTAGGAACAAGTTCACGATCGAACGCATTTTTCCGGCTAACCCTGTCAGCTGCTTATTTAAAGCCAATGTCTTTTTGCAGCAGTGGAGATTATTGACTAAGGAAGGGGACCTTCAGGCTTTCGACGACATGGCATCTAGAATGAAATCTACGGCGTCCTTCCTTCTGCGGCGTACTCCGAGGGCGGCTCCCTAATTTTATCCCGATGTTTTTTGGTGAAATGCTGGCCTGTGTGCCATGTTAGGCTGAAGGCCTTGTAATGATACTTATGATCCCTGCCTGTTGAACTCGTTCTGGGTGTTGGTTCTGCTGATGTAACTCTGCCTGGTGGCTTTATTTATAAAGTAGGGCTCCCGCCTTTTCTCTAAAAAAAAGAGGATCAGAACAAAGCCAAAATATATTGACAGACTTATCAATAGATTGAGTCCTTGGTCTAACAGGATTTACAGCTAAACTACCCTATTTTTTCTGAGTAAAAAAAATTAGTGACTTCCTCTTTGGCGTGCTCAAGATAAAAGCAACCTGGTCATCAACAGCCTGCAGGTTGCGAGACAGATTCAGTTCCGTCAGTGATCATGTCGCGACACCACGCTGGCCACCTTAGCACACTAACTTTCTACGTACAAAAATTCAGGCTTGGCATAAGTCTACACAATTACTGATCTTTTGCTAAAAAGGAAGCTGTGCACAGCACTAGTTCTCTGTGGTTAGCTGAAGACATTTCTCCAGCAGCTTATGCATGTAATGCTCAAGTTACTGGTTGTCTGATGTGAGCCATCTAAATGTTTGAAACAAGTTTAGTTTGCTGAGCTCAAAAGTATGGAACTGAAATGCAGAGACATATGCAAAAAAAAAAAGATTCCTCTCTCTTTTGTGAGGACATATGCTGTCAAATTATACAGTATACGAGGAACTCGACCAAATTCATGAAAATGATTTGTTCCAGATGATTTACATATCGCAAATAAGACATGAAGGGCGTGTGTTTGCCCTGGTTCCTCAACATGAAATTCCCAGCAGTACCCTTACACAGATGTTAAATGAAAACCTTCATTCTACTTTTATTGATCCACTTATAAGGAAAAGATTTACTGGTGCACTTCGTATGACTGTTGTGAGTCATGTAATGGTACCAAAAATTAGATTAAAACTTACAATATATATCATGGAAGGAATGTACAAAGGTCAGATTAGAGGTACTCCCTCTGTTCCAATGCGGACTACATACGGAGCAAAATACGTGAATCTACACTCTAAAATACGTCTACATACATCCGTATGTAGTCCGTATTGAAATCTCTATAAAAGATCTTATATTTAGAAACGGAGGGAGTATATATCATGGAAGGAGAAGGGCCAGCGGCCTATACAAAACATCAAGGATGTAAAAAGTAGGAAGATGCAGATAATTTCGTTTCATCAGTATACTGCCACATCATATGTAAATATCAGAAACAGAAAACCAGTAACAATTTTTGTTTAATAAGCGTTTACATTATTTGAGGTACATATCTTAATGCTGTCTGATACACAGTAACTGACGCATAAGGCCAGGACCAGAATCACAGCAGACACCACACCCAGCAGTAGGCCAAGATCAGAATCACGGCAAACACCACACCAGAGAAACAGAATCATAGCAAAGAGCAAACACCCATCATTCGTCCTGAGGCTCAGGCAAGTAGCTTGCCGAATCCCTGGATGCAGTAGCGGAGACAATCCACAACGCTACGTGGGCATACCGCTCCAATCAGATCGCATCTTCTTCCATCTGCAATATTGTAACCCTGAATCTTGCCATCGCAATCCGGCCCCATGTAGATGGTATCAGAAGCAACACAGGGAAAGGGGTTCTGAGCTGATACGGAAATCGTGCGACCCATGCCCATGAACACGGCACGCCCGTTGAAGCACTTGACCGGGACCAGGACTCCAGCTTCCAAATCCACTCTATAAACATCATACCTCCTGCCATACTTGGTGTCGTGGCATAGGGTCCGGTGCACCAGCATCAACTCCCCACCATTGTCCGCCAGGTGGAGGCTGTGTGCCATTGGGTTGAAATAAAACGACTTGCTCCGATCAGCGACCATATGGAGCCGTGGCGGCTGCTGATCTGAGCCCATGTTCAACACCATGACACCCCTGTAAGTGGCACAGTAGAAGCGGCCCGCAAAAGACAGAGTCGTATTCATTCCATCATTGTGGGCCACTGTCCAACTATCATCGCCGGGTTTAGCGACAGCAAGCACCATGGGATCAAAGAAACTGACTGCCACCGAGGAATCTGCAACCAGGCCCACGCCAGACACCATAACTTTGATCTGTAAGCCGCAGCGCCTAGATCGACTCTGCTCGGGGCTCAGGAGGGCGGTCACCGGCGGGAGATGGGTGAGCTGGTGTGTGAGAGGGTTCAGCAGGCGGACGACCAGGGTGGACTCGTGGAGCAGCAGCAGGAGGCCTTCCGGGGTGAGCGCAAGCAGCGTGTGCTCGGCGAGCTCTGGGAGATCCATATGGATGCACTCGCCTGTAGATATGTTAAGGAAGCGATGGCGGCGCGGTCCGACAAGTGCCTTGTCGAGCATTATCCACTGGCGGGGGAGAAAGCGACCGTCCAGGCCGCCGGCGCGCGGGTCCGGCGAGCACCGCCGCCATGGTTGGCAGACGGCACGGAAGCGGACATAGTCCGCCACATCGCTAGCAAGGGCAAGCTCGGCGATGAGGCCGGCTGGCCCATCCCCGAGGTTGGCCCAGTCTCTTGTGGAGGTGCTGGCACTGGAACAAGGAATCAGATGAAAATTGGAGAAACGAACAGGAATGGGATCAAACGATAATAATTTCAACGGAAAGATGCACGCACCTGTTATTAGGATGGGGTAGGGACTGCACGGAAAGTGCGGGCTTACCACCACCGCCGAGCGCGGAGCGCGCCCGCTTGGCACCCCAAGAGGGATGTAGATGAGAATGAACGCACCTGTCATTAGGACGGAGTGGTTGCGTGGATTGGCCGGAAAGGGCCGCCTTGCCACCACCACCGAACGCGAGCGCGCGCGCTTGGTCCCCCAATTGCAATTCATTTGAGCCAAACAAGCGATCGAGTAGTTTGGATTCGCTGCAGGTCTTGGTAGGATGTGGGCGGAAGAAGAGGGGCGGCGCAGATCGAGAAGGCCCCTCGGTCGCTTAGCCGCCCGCCGGAAGGGGATCTGGGCTCCGGAGGTCCCCGCCAGCTTGTCTTCCCCTGGGGGGGACGTGGCAGAGGGCTGCGTGGATAGATCAGAGGAGGCGGCGGCGATGGGAAAAAGGGATTTTCTTTTCCCTTTTGTACGAGTGGGTAGGGTGGCTGCGGTCGATGCTCAAGCGGAGAGGGGCGGCGGCGGCCTGTGCGCGAGCAGAGATGGGCTGCTGCGGTCGGTGCTCGAGCGGGAGAGGACGGCGGTCGGTGGTCGTGCGGCCTGGTGTACGGGAACGGCAAGGCAGCGTCCTGGGGCGGGGTGAGTAGCGGCGCGGATGCCAGAGGGATGGGGCGGCGCCGGAACTAGGTTCCGCTCCCTGCGTCCATGGCACGGGAGCGTGTGTTTCAGGGCGGAACGGGGAAGGATTAGCGAAGAAGAAGAAGAAGGGGAAACAAGGGATTCGGCTTTACACACCAAGTGGTAATTAGGGAAACGGCGGCCTCTTTCGCAAACTGTAGGGCTAATGCGATTATTATGCGAGGCAAAGGTGTGCGCCGATTGACGGGGGTGGCTCCGGGCGTGGGGTACATTACATATGGAGAGTCGTATCCGTACCCTTCAAGTCTCGGAGAGGGAGACGATCACGGATCTAGCCACGCCGTGGTTTTCACACGCGGCCGGTAAAGAAAGGCGATCTCGTCTCCACCACCAGGGCACCTTGCTCCGCCGCTTTGCTCAAAAAAAAAAAAAAATACCTTGCTCCGCCGCCGTCCTCCCCTCCGCTAACGACCTCGGTCGTCGGATTCATGCGTGTGGATTGTTTTAGGCATTATTTTCTTAGGGTTTTGGGTTGTTCAGCATCATGGCTTCGACAGTGGCGATGGCGACGCCGGCTAATAATTCTTCAGATCCTTCCCAACGAGGCGATCCGCTTTTGGGGTGGATTTGAAAACCAGACTGTTCAAGCAAGGATGGTGCGGCGGCGGCATACTCGTGATGGACCCGTGTCCTCGGGCTCCGCCGTTGCGACGACGCGGAGCTTGGGAGGTAGTCCAGGAGCAGATGCAGATTGTGGTATGCATCGGCGGCATCTGGAAAATGGTGGATCTGGGCTCGTAGTTCGTGGCAGGCAGGTATGGTTTCCTCCTCCAACGTCTTAGTTGTGGGGGTACCAGATCTGGAGTTCGATGTTTTGTCCAGGGTGTTGCCCCGGTCTGATTCGTTCAACGGCAATGGCTTCGCCTTTATTGGCGAGCCACCTAGAAGATCCTCAAAGTTGCATATCAGCGATGGAGCCGCATCGAGCTCGGGTGTGGAGGTGATCCGTCATTTTCTCCTTTGATTGCTGCTATGGTGGTGCCAGAGGATTCTTCAGTCTTGTTTGTAATTTTACTTCTTGGCTGGCGTTTCTGTGTGCAAAGGCTAGCGTTCTGTTGTCTTTTCAGTTTTGTCAGGTCGGTATGTACGTGGCTTTTATACTATGATCCTTATGATATAAACGAGACACGTGTTAGCATGAAAAAAAAGTCTTGGAGAGAGCCTCCCTCAAAAAAAAGTCTCGGAGAGACGCTTCCGTCTTTCGGAGGTGCTCATAGGGGTAGAGTGTGCATGTGCGTTTATAAGGTGAATGTATGCGCGTATATATGAGTACTAGTAAAATGCCCGTGCGTGCACCGGGCAATAAAAACTTGCTTCATGGGTCTTTTTTGCCATTTTTTATATTTAATTTAAATTATTTGTGAATGTGGATATTTCCTTTTTATTAAAAATTAATATTTTCATTAAAAATGTAAAACATTTGAAGAATTGTTTAAAAAATATGTAAATCGGAACATTTCTCTATAAAATATTGTATGTAAATTAATTATTTCTGTTGTACATTTTGAATTGTTTTTTGTAGTTTGTAGTGTTTTTTGGGGGAATTTTTGAGTGTTTTTAAAAAATATGAACATATTTTGTTGATATATTTTAAAACTATTTTTATGTGTTCATTTTATGGGCATTTTTGTTCGGTAATTTTTAAGATAATTGGTTCGATTTTAGTAAAACACGATTATTTTTTACTTTGAGTAGTTGTTTTTAGATTTTTGAGATTATTTTTAAAATGGAATCGTTTTTATGGTGACGGCTATATTTTTGGAATATTATATTTCATGTCTTATTTTTTTTTACTATTTTTAGTGTTTGGTCCATCGAGAGTGGATGTGTTATTTTAGTAGCAGCTACTTGGTCCATTGAGTAGCTCAGAGTCGTTTGCTAGAAAGAAGCTAGTTCAAAGTGGTCGCTCTGCCTCTTGTTGCATCCTACAGGATGTTAGTCACCGCTTCAGACACATGCGCATTTATCCAACAATCAAAGAGGGGGGGGGGGACCGTCGTCTCTTACCTCTCCCTACTCAGCTTCTAATCCCCATTCTCTAACCATGGCGGGCGCTCACCTTCTCACCCCTCCACCTCCACCTTCGAGCCACGCGGCGCTGGGACTGTGCGGTCGCTGTAGCCGGGGACGAGACCCCTTTGCCCCGCAGGCCTCGCCCTCTGAGCCGGCGAATAGGTCGAGGCGGCTCCTCCGGGAGGTCGCGCAGCGGAAGAAGGCCGTCTTGAAGGAAATATGCCCTAGAGGCAATAATAAAGTTATTATTTATTTCCTTATTTCATGATAAATGTTTATTATTCATGCTAGAATTGTATTAACCGGAAACTTAGTACATGTGTGAATACATAGACAAAACATAATGTCACTAGTATGCCTCTACTTGATTAGCTCGTTGGATCAAAGATGGTTAAGTTTCCTAGCCATAGACACGAGTTGTCATTTGATTAACGGGATCACATCATTAGGAGAATGATGTGATTGACTTGACCCATTCCGTTAGCTTAGCACTTGAACGTTTAGTTAGTTGCTATTGCTTTCTTCATGACTTATACATGTTCCTATGACTATGAGATTATGCAACTCCCGTTTACAGGAGGAACACTTTGTGTGCTACCAAACGTCACAACGTAACTGGGTGATTATAAAGGTGCTCTACAGGTGTCTCCGAAGGTACTTGTTGGGTTGGCGTATTTAGAGATTAGGATTTGTCACTCCGATTGTCGAAGATGTATCTCTGGGCCCACTCGGTAATGCACATCACTATAAGCCTTGCAAGCATTGCAACTAATGAGTTAGTTGCGGGATGATGTATTACGGAACGAGTAAAGAGACTTGCCGGTAACGAGATTGAACTAGGTATTGAGATACCGACGATCGAATCTCGGGCAAGTAACATACCGATGACAAAGGGAACAACGTATGTTGTTATGCGGTTTGACCAATAAAGATCTTCGTAGAACATGTGGGAGCCAATATGAGCATCCAGGTTCCGCTATTGGTTATTGACCGGAGACGTGTCTTGGTCATGTCTACATAGTTCTCGAACCCATAGGGTCCGCACGCTTAAAGTTCGATGACGGTTATATTATGAGTTTATGTGTTTCGATGTACCGAAGGTAGTTCGGAGTCCCGGATGAGATTGGGGACATGACGAGGAGTCTCGAAATGATCTAGACGTAAAGATCGATATATTGGACGACTATATTCAGACATCGGAAAAGGTTCCGAGTGATTCAGATATTTTTCGGAGTACCGAGGAGTTACGGGAATTCGCCGGGGAGTATATGGGCCTTATTGGGCTTTAGGGGAAAGAGAGAGGAGAGGCTGCGCGCCCCCAAGGCCTAGTCTGAATTGGACTAGGGGGAGGGGTTGCGCCCCCTCCTTCCTTCTCCTCTCTCTTCCCTTTCCTTGACTCGTACTCCTACTACTTGGAAGGGGGAGAATCCTACTCCCGGTGGGAGTAGGACTCCTCGAGGGCGCGCCATAGGGGCCGACCCTCTCCCCCTCTTCCACTCCTTTATATACGGGGAGGGAGGCACCCCTTGGAGAGACAACAATTGATCCCTTGGATCTCTTAGCCGTGTGCGGTGCCCCCCTCCACCATAATCCACCTCGATAATATCGTAGCGGTGCTTAGGCGAAGCCCTGCGTCGGTAGAACATCATCATCGTCACCACGCCGTCGTGCTGACGAAACTCTCCCTCAAAGCTTGGCTGGATCAGAGTTCGAGGGACGTCATCGAGTTGAACGTGTGCTGAACTCGGAGGTGCCGTGCATTCGGTACTTGATTGGTCGGATCGTGAGGACGTACGACTACATCAACCGCGTTGTGCTAATGCTTCCGCTTTCGGTCTACGAGGGTACGTGGACACACTCTCCCCTCTCGTTGCTATGCATCACCATGATCTTGCGTGTGCGTAGGAATTTTTTTGAAATTACTACGTTCCCAACAGTGGTATCAGAGCCAGGTTTTATGCGTTGATGTTATATGCATGAGTAGAACACAAGTGAGTTGTGGGCGATACAAGTCATACTGCTTACCAGCATGTCACACTTTTGTTCGGCGGTATTGTTGGATGAAGCAGCCCGGACCGACATTACGCGTACGCTTATGCGAGACTGGTTTTAACGCTGTGCTATGCACACAGGTGACTAGCGGGTGTCAGTTTCTCCAACTTTAGTTGAACCGAGTGTGGCTACGCCCGGTCCTTGAGAAGGTTAAAACAATACTAACTTGACGAACTATCGTTGTGGTTTTGATGTGTAGGTAAGAACGGTTCTTGCTTAGCCCGTAGCAGCCATGTAAAACTTGCAGCAACAAAGTAGAGGACGTCTAACTTGTTTTTGCAGGGCATGTTGTGATGTGATATGGTCAAGGCATGATGCTATATTTTATTGTATGAGATGATCACCATCTTCTCCTACAGACTAAACCCTCCGGTTTATATAGACACCGGAGGGGGCTAGGGTTACACAGAGTCGGTTACAAGGGAGGAGATCTACATATCCGTATCTCCAAGCTTGCCTTCCACGCCAAGGAGAGTCCCATCCGGACACGGGATGAAGTCTTCAATCTTGTATCTCCATAGTCCAACAGTCCGGCCAAAGGATATAGTCCGGCTGTCCGGATACCCCCTAATCCAGGACTCCCCCAGTAGCCCCCGAACCAGCCTTCAATGACGATGAGTCCGGCGCGCAGATTGTCTTCGACATTGCAAGGCGGGTTCTTCTCCAAATTCCGAATACTTGTGTAAATAGTGTCCGGCTTATCATAAATGTTGCGCTTCTTGGCTTCCGCACCCCATAATGGCTATCTTCCACGTGTCGAGCGAATGCGAGGAGCCAGGGATTTTTTTGCATTAACCACCCTAGCTATGTGAATAAACTGCCTATTTAAAGAGACGAGGATTCTCAGATCCAAATCACACCATCTTCCCTCAGCGAGCATTCATCGGAGCGCGCCTGAAAAAATCCATCCCAACATGGCCGGCCAACGCAGCTCCTCCTCTCGCTCCCGTAGCCCTAAACCCAGAGATTGGATGAAGTGTTCCGTCCTGCACAGCCAATTAGTGAAGCTTCAGACCCAGGGATTCCTCCCCCCAGTGTACATGGTCCCTGTTCGAGCCGGGCTCACTGCCTATAATGGCGGGGAGCAAGCGGAGAGCTTTCCCAACCCCTCCAAGGGGGAGCGGGTATGCCTCGTCCCTTATTTATTAAGGGGACTCGGATTTCCAATCCATCCGTTCCTCCGAGGGCTCCTGGAGTTTTACGGCCTCCAGCTGCATAACTTCACCCGTGCTTCCATATTACACATCGCTGGTTACGTAGCTCTTTGCGAGCTATTTCTGGGCTGCGAAGCTCATTTCGCGCTATGGAAGAGGCTATTCTGCCTTGTGCCCCGTACACAGAGGGGCTCAATATATCAAGTGGGTGGAGCCGAAATATGGCGCATCGCCGGGACCGGATACCTATCCGGTACCCCGAAGAAGACGTTCGAAGACTGGCCTTCAGAGTGGTTCTATATGGAGGACGTCCCCCTCCCGGATCCTATTCGGATCGGTCTTCCTGAGTTCAACAATGCCCCTTTAAAGAAACGCCGAAGTTGGTGCCCACGGAGCCCTCAGGAGGAAGACGACAGAGACATTCTTTACTTGATGGGCCGGATAAAGGTACTGGCTCAATCAGGACTGACAATAACCGAGGTTATGTCAATTTGCATTATGCGGGGGGTGTAGCCGCTTCAATATCGAGGCCACCCCATGTGGCATTTCAACGAGGAAGATGATGCCACCTGCTGCGGCCGTAAGGGGACGGACTCAGTTGCTGCCCTAGCAAAAATTATGTCCGATTTTTATAAGGGAGAGGAAGAGGAGCTCTTCCGCATCAAGCCACGGGATGGATTCTCCATGTACAACCCTCCAAGCTGGGTGAGTTGCCACTTCTCACTCCCATCCTCCCCAAGTTTTTGCAATAAGTATTTACCTTGCTATTTCATAGCAGGAACTGCGAAAGGCTGTAAGGGAGGTTAACAGCCTGCCCCCACAACCGGAGGATCCCGGCCGGGCACACGACCCCAGCCTAGAAGAGGATCCAGACATATTTGTGGAGATGATCGACGGGATATTCTATCAATTAAGCTATGATGATGCCATGGTGGCCATTATAGTGGACTATCCTGGGCTGCTCCCCGCCTCACATGTAAGTGGAACCAGAGTCCCAACTTTTGAGAAGGATCCCTTTTTATGCACCTCACCTACCGTACCTGTATGGTGTTTTACAGGGGAGTTCCTCGGGACACCATGCCATACCCGTGGCGAATTGCCAACAAGGGGCGCCGAAGCCAGGCATGCTAATAAGGAAGGCAGTCCGGACGGTGTTGGGGATATTACTACTGGGCGTAAACTGGCCTACCTGGGCCGGGTTAACTTCATCAGTAGTTCAAAGGTGTTAAAGCCCAAAGAGGCAGATAAGGGCCCAAGGCCTGTAGTCGGTTTAAGACCTGTAGTCGTAAACCGGCTTTATATGTAAACTTGTATTGTAAGTTAGGAATAAGGAGAGACCAACCCGGATACGAGTATGAACCGGTGTTGGGACTCTGTGGACCGACGGGTGTCACCCGTGTATATAAGGGGACGACCCGGCGGCGGTTCAGGGACAGACGACAACAACTCGAGACTTAGGCGAAGCTTGTTTGCTCCCTAGTCATCGAAACCCCATCAATACTAGACGTAGGCTTTTACCTTCATCGAAGGGGCCGAACTAGTATAAAACTCTCTGCGTCCCTGTGTCCGCTTTAACCCCTTCAAGCTAACCCGTCGCGATGGCTCCACGACTAAGTCCTTTCACTAGGACATCTACTGTGAAAAAACCACGACAGTTGGCGCCCACCGTGGGGCTATCGCACGATGGTTTCAAGTTCTTGGAGGGCCGCTTTGAAGGACTCGAGGGCTACGCTGTGGGCCGGGTGACTAAGAGTCGTCGCGGCAAGCTCTACATCGACGATGCAGGCTGGGGCCCCGAGGCCGGCTCAATTGAGTATGGGTACTGGGTCCCCTTTGGTGGCATACACATTTTCATCGGCAAGATCGGTGAACCGGGCCCTGAGCCGGACATCTGCACCGACCTCGTCGAGACGGCTCAGCGTGCGCGATTTACCCAGGTTAAACCGGCCGTGAAGCGTGCCTTCGTGGGAGTCATCCATGGAGGAAGTTATGAGGATAGATCAGAATCTGGTGGCGAGACCGTCGTTTACTCCGGCGACGAGTCGTCAACCGGAGAAACTGAATCTCTATATCAGCTATAAGATGGACGGATTGGGGGCTGTTCCGATGGTGACAGTATTCCGGACCCCTCCGATCTGCCCAACCGGGTTGGAATATTCATGGCCGGTACGCAAGCAGCGCTTCATTCTTCAACCGCTGCGGCAATGATCACCGGTTCAGTAGCGGCGACGGCTGCCGGGGCAGGAGGCTCTGTGCACCCGCCGGCTCAAGTTTTATCGGATCTGTTCGATGTGTTGGCTGCACTCATGGCGGAGGCTAACCCGGCGGATCAGGACGCTCACAACGCGGAGATTGCAAAAGTGAGGGAGCAAATCACTCAGGCTAAGGCGGACCTAGCAGCTGAAGATGCCAGGATGACTGCAGAGTGGGCCGCTTTAGATGCACAGGCCTACAGGCTCATGTTGGACCAGAACGCGTCGCAGGAAGTCATGAGGAGGAAGTACCGATCTCGTCTACCTTCGGTCTTCAAAGCCAGAGACCTCTTCAACACCCCCGGAGCGGGAACCAGTAATCCGCCAGTGGTAAACCGGGCGGAAGCACCTGGGACGGGCACGCCGGTCCAGCCCCGTTTAATAGACCTGCCCCGTCATAATACTAGTGTACCTCAGGCTGTGCCAACACCTCCGGGTCACTACTCCAACCCGATGGACAACCTTGTTGCGGCTGCTGCACGGCTGGAGGCCATTCCAATTGAAGGTGATTCGCCACAGGCGGTAGAGACGCGCCGGGTCAAGGAGCTCCTTTGGACAGCTTTGGTCCAACAGGAAGCATATTCGTACAGCCGCGACCGAATCCACTCAACCCCTCGTCCGAGCCGGAGCTATAGCAGGCATATGGATGAATCGGCCGTGTCAAGTAATGCACGACGAGGAGCGCCCCATGGTAACGACCCGGCAGGTGGTGTCGATAATGCTCAGGAAGTGGTGGACCGGGCCCGAGCGCGCAGGAAGGCCGAGTTAGCGGCACAGTATCAAGATCGTCAGCTTACTCCGGTTCGTCCGACCACCATGGTCGAGCCTGGAGTTACCTCTAGTGCTTTGGGGGTGCCTTGCCTTGTTCCCTCTTTACGTAATGTGCGCTTGCCCAAGGATTTCAAGGGCCCGCGCAAGGTACCAAATTATACGGCGGATCAACCTCCAGAGACATGGGTGGAGAGCTATGAGATGGCCATGGAGATGCTTGATGTGGATGATGCGGCGTGTGCAAAGTATTTCACCATGATGCTTGAAGGAACGGCCCGTACGTGGTTAAAAAGCTTACCGGCCAATTCTATCAGTTCGTGGGCCCAGTTATGAGCCCGGTTTATCAGTAATTTGAAAGACACGTGTAAGCAGCTGATGTCGATAGTGGATCTAGATGCCTGTGTCCAGGAGGAAGGAGAATCAACGACGCATTGGGTGCACCGGGTCTCGCAAGTTCTGCATTCATCAGACCGCATCAACGCTGACACCGCGGTTATAACCCTGGAAGGCAATTGCCAGTTTGGGCCCCTAAAGCTGAAGTTAGGGCGGATGAAGCGCCACTGCACTGACATAGGGACTCTCATGGGCGCTTTGGTAAAGTATGCTGATTCTGATAGTACCAAGGATCCCAAGTCTGATGATGACAAGACAGGGAAGGGAAAGAAGAACGACAACTCCAAAGGTCAGCAACATCACTCGACAGGTAATGGTGGCGGAGGCAAGCGCAAAGCGGATGGAAACATGGACTTCGTGGCTAATACCAACGCGCAGGACAAGGGCCAGCGACGCAAGGGTAAACCGCAGAATCGCAGTGGAGCGCCTAACCCTAACCCGGACCACCTAAATTATCTGTTGAACCAGCCCTGTCCAAAGCATGGGACGAAGGAGGTGCCAGCAAACCACCTTTGGAAGGATTGTTACATTATGCAGGAGTTCAAAAATTCTAATGCTTTCCGGTATGATCACGGCTCTGGCGGTGGCTCAGGATCCGGGCCGGGTTGCGGTGGAGGAAATTCCGGTTCAGGATTTAATGGTAATCCGGGCGGACATAATAATCAAAATAATCAGAATAACCAGGGTGGTTACAACTAGCAGCAGCAACAGTCGGGTTACCAGAGCAACCCAAAGCAGTTGAACAGTGGGCCTTACCATGTCTTCACCACTAGCTTGGACAAGCGAGACCGGAAGGTTCAGAAGCGGGTAGTCAACTCTGTTGAACCGACTGTGCCCCGTTACTTACGTTGGTCTGAGCAGCCAATCATATGGAGCAGAGAGGATCACCCACCCCGGGTTGATAACCCAGGTCAGCTAGCATTGGTGGTGGCACCGCAGGTGGGAGGTTATAAGTTCACCAAGGTACTCATGGATGGAGGGAGCAACATTAATATCTTGTACTATGAGACCTTCCGTCGTATGGGACTGACAGATAAAAATCTCAAACCGTCCAATACGGTGTTCCATGGTGTGGTACCTGGAAAATCAGCATATCCTGTTGGTAAGATAGCTCTGGAAGTGGCCTTTGGAGATGATCATGATTCCAGGACGAAGACACTGACGTTTGAAGTGGTAAAAATCCAAAGTCCGTATCACGCCCTGTTTGGGCGACCGGCCTACGCCAAGTTCATGGCACGGCCTTGTTATGTGTATTTGCAGCTCAAGATGCCGGGTCACCAGGGGACAATAACGGTTCATGGAAGCCGTAGAGTCGCTTTGGAGTGCGAGGAAGGAGATGCGGCCTACGCAGAGTCGGTTTGTGCCACCGAGGAGCTGAAATTTTATAAAGACAATGTTGATCCGGTAGATATGAATCCATGGAAGAAGCCAACTACGGAGCATGATCCGGCCTTGAAGTTCAAATCGGCAGCTGAGACTAAGCTTGTTGACTTCGTGCCTGGCGATTCGTCCAAGCAGTTCAACATCAGTGCCAATTTGGATCCGAAATAGGAAAGCACGCTCATCGAGTTCATCCGTGAGAATCGAGACATTTTTGCATGGAAGCCTTCTGACATGCCAGGTGTACCGAGGCAACTCGCTGAGCACACTCTTAATGTGGATCCTAAATACAAACCGGTGAAATAGTTCCTCCGCCGGTTTAACGAAGAAAGACGCAAAGCTATTGGAGAAGAGGTAGCCAGGCTTTTGGCAGCTGGTTTTACTGTTGAAGTTTTTCACCCTGAGTGGCTTGCTAATCCGGTGCTGGTCCTTAAGAAAAACGGCACCTGGCGTATGTGTGTGGATTACACAGACCTTAATAAGGCTTGTCTAGCAGATCCTTTTGCCCTCCCCCGTATTGATCAAATCATTGATGCTATGGCGGGTTGCGAGCGTTTGAGTTTTTTGGATGCATACTCTGGTTATCATCAGATCAAAATGGCAGTTAAGGACCAGGAGAAGACGGCGTTCATCACTCCCTTTGGAGCCTTCTGCTATGTGTCTATGACTTTTGGGCTCAAGAGTGCCCAGGCAACCTATCAATGGTGTGTACAAAATTGCCTTCACAAGCAGATTGGCCATAATGTACATGCTTACGTGGATGATATTGTGGTTAAGTCAAGGAAGAAGGAGACTCTGGTTGACGATTTGAAGGAAACCTTTGGTAACCTGAGGACGTACAAGATGATGCTCAATCCGGCCAAATGTGTTTTTGGTGTACCGGCAGGCAAGTTATTGGGTTTTCTGGTGTCCAACAGGGGAATTGAGGCTAATCCGGAGAAGATCACAACCATCACCTCCCTGGCTAAACCGAAGTGTATCAATGACGTTCAACGTTTGGCTGGCCGGATTGCCGCGTTGAGCCGGTTTATCAGCCGCCTTGGTGAGAAGGCAATTCCTTTGTATCAGATGTTGAAGAAGACGGATCAGTTCGTCTGGAGTTCCGCTGCTAATTAGGCATTTGAGGACTTAAAGTGGCAATTGGCCAACCCACCTGTGCTTGCCGCTCCCGTTGACAAGGAGCCGCTACTGCTATATGTTGCTGCTAACGCTCGCGCAGTCAGTGTGGCTATTGTGGTGGAGCGGAAGGAGGCAGGCAAGGAGCAGCCGGTTCAGCGTCCGGTTTACTATATCAGTGAGGTACTTATTGAATCCAAGCAAAGGTATCCACATTGGCAGAAGCTGGTATATGGATTTTTCATGGCAAGCCGGAAGCTGAAGCAGTATTTCCAAGGGCACCCCATCACAGTGGTCAGTTCTGCTCCCTTAGGCGATATCATCCAGAACCGGGAAGCGACTGGCCGTATTGCCAAGTGGGCTATAGAGCTTGGGCCGCACGGGTTGAAGTACGTGCCCCGAACGGCGGTGAAATCTCAAGCACTTGTTGATTTCATCAATGATTGGATGGAGTTGCAAGCACCTGAAGAGAAGCCGGATCACACATATTGGACCATCCATTTTGACGGATCCAGGCAATTGGAGGGCTCGGGGGCTGGAGTCGTATTAACTTCCCCACGAGGTGACAAGTTCTGTTACGTTCTCCGCTTAATGTTCCCTTGTACTAACAATGCAGCTGAGTGTGAAGCCTTGCTCCATGGTCTCCGGATGGCTAAGGAGATGAATCTAAACCGGGTTAAGTGCTTCGGTGACTCGGACCTAGTGGCTCAATAGGTGTCCGGCACTTGGGATTCCAAGGACCCACTCATGGCTGCATATCATCGTGAGGTGGATATTGTTGCAGGTCACTTCAAGGGTTATCAGGTGGACCACTTGGACCGTCGGAAGAATGAAGCGGCGGACGCTTTAAGCCAGTTGGGCTCTCAACGTAAACCGGTCCCGCCTAATGTTTTTCTTGATGTGCTACACAACCCGTCGGTCGAGCTCCCTGGTGAAGCGGATTTGGCTATTCCTGATCCGGAGGCTCAATTGGTGGCAGCTCTGCACGTCATTCCGGATTGGACGCTTCCTTATCTTGCATACATGAACCGGGGCGAGCTACCAGAGGATGAAACCTTGGCCCGGCAGATAATCCGGCGATCCAAGTCTATGACTATTGTTAATGGTGAATTGCATCATTGCAGTGTGTCAGGGGCGTTTCAACGCTGTGTGTCTCCTGAGGAAGGCTGTGAAATTTTGCGCGAGATCCACGAAGGAGATTGTGGTCATCACGCCGGTTCAAAATCTTTGGCGTTCTGCCATGGTTTTTATTGGTTAACTGCTCATGCTGATGTGGAGGATCTGGTCAGACGATGTGACAGTTGCCAAAAGTTTTCAAGACGCGCTCATGTGCCGGCTCAAGAATTGAGGATGATTCCGATCACTTGGCCATTTGCAACTTGGGGGCTGGATATGGTTGGGCCTTTCAAAAGGTCCAAGGATAAGAAGACCCACCTCCTGGTGGCGGTTGACAAGTTTACAAAGTGGGTGGAGGCAGAACCTGTTAGCAAGTGTGATGCGGCCACGGCGGTTCAGTTCATCAAAAAGGTGATTTTCCGGTCTGGCTTTCCACATAGTATCATCACAGATAATGGTACCAATTTGTCCAAGGGGGCCATGAAGGAGTGCTGCGAACGGGAGCACATCTGGCTTGACGTTTCATCAGTAGCCCACCCATAGTCCAATGGTCAAGCAGAAAGAGCTAATCAAGAGATCTTGAGAGGCATCAAACCCCGGCTTATGGTTCCTTTGCAGATGACACCGGGTTGTTGGGTGGAAGAGCTACCATCTGTGTTATGGAGTATCAATACTACACCCAACAGATCCACTTGATACACACCGTTCTTCATGGTCTACGGAGTAGAGGCGGTTCTTCCCAGTGATATCCGTCATGACTCACCTCGTGTGGCGGCTTATGTTGAAGCGGACAACGAGACGGCATGATAAGATGCTTTGGACCTGTTGGATGAGAAGCTTGACATAGCAGCTGTCCGCTCGGCGATTTACCAACAGGATCTTCGTCGTTATCACAGTCGCCGAGTCGGAACCAGAACCTTTCAAGAAGGAGATTTGGTGCTTTGGCTCATCCAAGATCAGACTGATATGCATAAGTTATCCCCACCTTGGGAGGGACCTTTCGTGGTCAGCAAGAATCTGCACAACGGGTCATACTATCTGATCGATATTCGAGAGCATAAAGACTCACGTACATCAGAGGAGGAGACCAACAGGCCATGGAACATAGCTCATCTTCGGCCTTACTATACCTGAGCCATCGGCTCTACTTATGTACATATTATGACAAGTGTATATATTATGATTAATATAATAAACCGGAGCCTCAGCTAAAGCGGGGTATCTGTTCTTTTACATCATGCGTGGTTACACGGAGTTATTCTGTCTTAAAGCGGCCTCCGGTTTACCCCTTGAAAGTTTTGTAAACATCACTTGGGGGCTTGGTCGTGTCCGAACCAATGCAACACCTTTTGATAGGCGAAAGCCACCAGATCACTTGGGGACATGGTCAAGTCTGAACCAGTGATGCCTCTTGATCGGCCTAAGGCCATAGAATCACTTGGGGGCTTGGTCGAACCCGAACCATTGCCACGCCTCTTGATCGGCATAATGCCACGGTTTCATTTGGGGACCTGGCTGACTTGAACCATAGCTACACCTATTGGGAGCTTGGTCGTGTCCGACCATGGTAACACCATCTGATCGGCTCAATAAAGCCTCCTTTTGCAAACGGTTTTATCATTGCCTTTGCTTTAACATTTTTCTTAATAACTGTTGCTTTATTTTTATTGCATTTTTTAAACCGGCAACATTTAAACCGGTTCAAACTGTCAATCGACGGAACATGGTCCATTTTTAATCCGGAGATTATTTGCTTGGTTTGAAATTTTCTGTTAACATCCCATTATGGAGTAGCAGGGTGTTTTTTATAACCCGGCACGGTTTACATGGTAAACTGGCATTGTATACATAGGAGTTGTTTTCTCCTTTGACGGTATAGGTTTATAAACCTCCGTTTCAAGATTGGCTAAGCCAACTTCATGCCCAGCGATGGCAGGTATTTTGTATCACAAAATTTGATCATATACCTCAATTTCATTGCATATATATATAAAGGTCATAAACCAGCTGACGGTACAACCGCCGCGGCAGTTTAAGATTTTGTGATTGCAGGAAATATAGATTGAAGGTTTCACCCATTCAAACAAAAGTATCAGTACCTATGCACGAAGGCATCTCAGAAAAAGGAGTATTGGCTATCCTATTACAAGGCAACATGGTGCCCAGATAAGATCATTGTTTTCTTGGCGGAATATAACAAAGCAGCCATTTAAACTAGCCTCCGGTTCAAGCTTGGTCACCGCCCTGGTCTGATGGTTGTGGGTCGTCCTGCGCCGCTTCAGCTTCTTCTTCCCTACCCAGTGGCTGGAAGTCAACAGTGGTCCAGTCGATTCCCATTAAGGCTTGAAAGATAGCTTCATCATGGATCAGTGACGACGGTTCAATATCCGGAGCGCAAGTATGCTTACGGATTGGAGGGATCAGATTCTCCGCTTCAGGAATTGGTGCAGCCACTCGTTTATTCTGGTTGTTATATTGAGCTTGATAATGTGACAAGTCTGCCTCTTCCACCAATTGGCAAGCTAGAGGGCGCACCGCCCGGTTTATCGCTCTCAGGTCATCGTCATTGAACTCCGAACCATCTTCCTTCAAACTGGGATAACCCTGAGCTGCCTCAACAGGATCGAAATCCGACACCCATGCTTTTGCCCGGATTAAGGCATTGATGGCACTGGTTCGAGCAGCAGATTTCTTCAGCTCTACAATACGGGTGGGAAGCATTGACAACCTCTTAAGAGTATCTTGAATTAAAGTGGGCGCCGGATTGTTATGTGATGCAGTAGAGATGATCCGCTGCGCTCCAGTATACAACTGTTCGATTAATGTATAGGCGGCCTTCAATTTCATCCGAACATCTGACGCCAAGTGACCAATGCGTGTACCTGCAACATTACAAAGAGTTCACAAACCGGACCTATCATAGGAAGGCCAAATTATTATAGAAGTCAAAGGAAGCTTACCAAAGATGGCGGTAGTCATGGCATGCACTTGCCACTTTACGCTGGTTAGCTCATCTACCACCGGTTTAAGGGCAGCTTCAGCAGTTTCAATTTTCTTGGTCAAAGCGGCCTTCTTAGTGGCCCAATCCGCCCGCTCTTTCTTGAAGCCCTCCTTAAGCTGTTCCATGACGCTTAAAGCGCTGGTCAACTCCTCTTTCGCCTTTGAGGTTTCAGCTTGTTGGGATTTCAAATTTTCTTGAAGATCGGCGAGTTGGCTTTCTTTGGTCTTCAGCTCAGCCTGCATACAGACAGTCATATGATTTAACAAACGTACAAGAATTGAAGTACCCACCACATAACAAGTTATGCACTTGGCACTTGGGGGCTAATGCATATTTGATTTTCATCTGTCAATTGATTGCAAAGTCCCAAGCTCAATACAAGTATTCAACTTGGCACTTGGGGGCTAATGACTATTTGCTCAAATAAACTCTGATGCTGCCATGTTAAATTACTTAAGTCCCGGTTTAACTACATTAAGTTGAACCGGCCCTTGGGGGCTACATCAGTGAATCTCTAAGCATTCAGATTTATATTAGTAAGTCCCGGTTTGAAGGAGGATTGCAAAACCGGCCCTTGGGGGCTAGGAGAGTTAACAAAATTGAAGAATCCAAGCAGGAAAAAGCACATGGAAGTTACCTCAAGTTTTTCTTTCATTATATTCACCAGACCGGCTTCATAGTCACGACTGGTATACAGCCGGTTCAAGTAGCCAGAATGAAGATCTTGGGCATTGAGAGCAGCGTAAGTCGCCAGATCAACATTCCACTTGCCTTTGCTCATAGTAGCGAATTCTTCTTTGGTAGTATGCTTGGATAGGGCGACCGGATTACTTGGTTCAGTATGGACAATGCCGTTAATCACAACATCATCATCCTTGGTATCGCCGGTTTGACCAGGGGCAGTTGGTGTGTCAGCAGGCCGGATTGGATTGGAGGATTTCTCAGTCCGGATGGGGCTTCCAGGTTGGTCAGCAGGCCTTTCTTCGGCAATAACATCATCATCTTGCAGTGGGGAGTCGTTGGATATATCTTCGCGAATGGCCGCTTCAGGATCTGGTGTCTTATACGGTTCAGGAACGGCATCCTCCTCGGCCGCTTTATCTAGGCGGGCCTTCTTGCTTGGCCTAGGCTTGGACCTAAAAGGAGTAATCAAAATCAAATACAGCATATGTTCCAACGGGATGTATCAGAAATATTATGATAATTATAGCTTACCCAAGCACCGTTTTGAGCGGTGGCAGCTGAGTAGCTGATGACTCGCCAGAGGATGAGTGGGAAGTAACCTGATAATCAGAGTCATATGGATTAAGAGGTTGACGAAAATAGCCCGCTTTAGGACAAGCACTGACAAGCAAATTAGAGACCTCTGAACGGCGTTTCCGAACCGGACTGTTCGGTAAACCGGCGGAGGTAACTACCTGGCCGCTGTGCCGGGTTGTGCGGCGAGCTTCGTGCTGTTGGGTCTTCATAAGAAATTTGGGATCCAAGTAAGCAAGAGGATGAGAAAATTTAACTTTCCGGTTTTCCTGACGGATTTTTAGTGAAGGCAAAGGGTTTGAATCAGAAGAGAGAATAATTACCTCTGCAGCATCAGCATGACTAGCTTCGGCATCATCCTGACAAATATTATCATCAATAAGGCGTGTGAAAAGTAAGCCAAGTGAATCAAGTTCTACCTCAAGGTCCGGATTACCCACATCGTCATCAGCGGGCGGATCAGAGGATGCAGTGGTTTTCCTCTTATGAGCAGGCCTCTTAATGACTTTGGTTTTTGGCCGGGTTGGTCTTTCCGGTTTGTCTGGTTTCTTCTGCGGAAGCTTCTTGCTCCAAAACGGATCATTGCCCTGTTTCAACAGATATTGGTGTCAAATAATAGACAGATATAGCAATGTCAGGATCAGTGAGAGGTGAAATTAAAAACTTACAGCTGGCGGTTTGTTGTGGTGCAGAAAGGAAGCAGGCCGGTTCGGGCACAGATGTGTTCCGGTTCATTCAACATTTTCTTCACAGCTTCTGTGACTTCTTCGTCGGTGAGCTGGATGTTCATGTGTCGCAGTGGGTCGTCAACACTACCCGTATATTCACACATCAAACCAGAGCATTGACTAAGGGGCAGTATGCTCCATGATATCCAACAGCGAGCGAGATCAACTCCTGTTAAACCGTTGGCCATAAAGGCTCTGAGCTTGGACAGTTGAGGAGCGTATTTACTCCTTTCCTTGGCAGTCAACCTTTGTGGAAAGGGGTGCATATTACTAAGCCGCTCCAGATGAAAGCCAGGCAAGGGATTTTCATCAGCAGGGGAGGTGTCTTTGCAATAGAACCATGATTGATTCCATTCTTGGGGATGGCTGTGCAGTTTTGCGTGAGGGTAAGTGACCTCTTTCCTTTTCTGAATCGCCATACCACCCAATTCCATATTGGAACCATCAGTAAACTCTGTGCGGCGGTTTAGATGAAAACAATCTCTGAATAACTCGACTGTGGGTTCCTCTTGAAAGAACACCTCACAGAGTACATGGAAATGGCATATGTTGGTGACAGAATTGGGGCCAATATCTTGCGGACGGAGTTGGAAATTGGCCAAGACATCCCGGTAGAATTTTGAACCGGGCGGATTAAAACCTCGGGCTAAGTCGTCTGCGAAAATGACAACCTCTCCTTCTTGAGGTGTGGGAGGACATTCTTTGCCAGGGACCCTCCAATGGATGGTGTTTTTGCTGCTTAAAGCGCCAATCAGGAGTAAGTTGTTTAGTTAAGTTTCTGTGACGCGAGAAGGAGCCCAGTTGCATTCATATACTTGTTTGGCCATGGTGAAGTCTACAAAGTAAGTGATTTCGGTTCAAGATTGTGTTGGGTAAAAGTATACACCGGTATGAACAATGTTAAACTGGAGGCAACTATATCTAAACCGGAGTTCTATGAAGCGGCATCATATGGCTAACGAGTTCTGGCGGTTCAACAAGGGGACTAATGGTATATACCGGTTTATTAATTTTTTCTATATTAAGTTAAACCGCCTGATCTAAGCATTGAAAGCAATTGAGGTTGCAGATGGCTAAGTATGCAGAAACAGGTTTCATAAAGTCTTATTACAGCAATGGATCTGAAACAAGTTCAGAAAAGAAGACAAAATATTCAAAGACTTAAGGCAAAGCGGAAGTGAATCAATGGGCAGATATATAGATGAGATCTACGGACTCAAGAATGAAACTACAGGCGGATGCTAAAAGCTACTGCTAATCAGAGCAGGGTTTCACAGATCTATCCAGGAGTCTGGGTACGAGCATGAACAAGTGACGAACACGGCAAGAACATCAAAACCTAAGAACAGATCTATGTTAAGAAGAACAGAAGGCTTACCAGAATCGAGGAAGATGCAGAAAGCTACCGCAGTGCTATGGTACGTTCAGGTTGATGCAGCGGCCCAAGATGGTGCAGTGGTCAACGGCGGCGGCGGAGCTCCGAGGCTGGCGACGCGAGGAAGACGAAGAGAAAGGGGACGAAGGGGAGAAAAGAAATGACCCTTCGGTCCTATTTATATGGCAAGAGGCACGTGTCAGGTGCGTGAATCAAGGAACCACAAATCTTGGAGACGGAGCTGTCGCCTCGGTTATTGCGGATTCATTAAAAAAAGAAGATATCATGAATGTTATCTTTATGATGACGTCATGCCGGTTTACAACAACCAGAGAAGGTGACATCACGGCGGTTCAACAACTACAAGAAGATGTTGAAGACGAAGATTTTTTGCTAAGGATTGACATGAACCCGTTCAAATCAATCTGGGGCCTAATGTTGGGGATATTACTACTGGGCATAAACCGGCCTACCTGGGCTGGGTTAACTTCATCAGTAGTTCAAAGGTGTTAAAGCCCAAAGAGGCTGATAAGGGCCCAAGGCCTGTAGTCGGTTTAAGACCTGTAGCCGTAAACCGGCTTTATATGTAAACTTGTATTGTAAGTTAGGAATAAGGAGAGACCAACCTGGATACGAGTATGAACCAGTGTTGGGACTCTGTGGACCGACGGGCGTCACCCGTGTATATAAGGGGACGACCCGGCGGCGGTTCAGGGACAGATGACAACAACTCGAGACTTAGGCGAAGCTTGTTTGCTCCCTAGTCATCGAAACCCATCAATTCCATCACAACTAGACGTAGGCTTTTACCTTCATCGAAGGGGCCGAACTAGTATAAAACTCTCTGCGTCCCTGTATCCGCTTTAACCCCTTCAAGCTAACCCGTCGCGATGGCTCCACGACTAAGTCCTTTCACCAGGACATCTACCGTGACAAAACCACGACAGACGGAGACGTCGGCGCAAAGGTATTATACAAAGCCTCTCTCCATGGTTATCATCTTTTAAAACATAATAACACCTGTGTTTCCTAGAAGGAAAAAACGATCGCCGGACTATATCCGAAGAGGTTGCCGATCACGCCTCCACCAGTCGGGCTCCAGGGCCGGACACAGAGGCGGAAGCTAACACGGGGCATGCGCCAGATGGTCCTCCTACAGAGGATGCGGATAAAATAACCGCTACAAACTCCGAAGTGGAGAGCACCATGAATCACCGGCGTCGCCGGGCCGTACTCCGTGATGCTTGTTTCTCCCAAGAGGCGTTTGATGCCTTCAACTCAGGAGACGCGTACATCCGTGCTGCTCAAAATGGTCTTGCCAGAGCCACGGACCAGTATGTAAAGGATATACATGTAAGAAAATTTGATGATTATATATATAGCAGTAGCCCCTGAGACTTGAATCAGTTGGCGCAACTGATATAAGGATCATTATTTGTGCAGGTTCTTACAGAGAAGAATACCCAATTGTCTCAAGAGCTGGAAGAGTGCAAGGCCCAGCTACGGACCGCAGTTGCCGCATTGAAAGAGTCCGAGAAGGCCCCCTCTGGTAACACTTGTTTCAAAGAATGATAGGTACCATATAGTATGCGGCATGCCTGCAAATCTAACAACAAAAATTGTAGATGACGCCGGAGTGAATTCGGATGAGCAACATGTCATACGACAGCTAAAGGCTAGCGAGCGTGTGCTCACCAAAGTTAGGCAGGAGAAAAACAATCTCCAAGACGCTAATACCCAGCTGGGTGAGGAACTTAAAGATGTTCGGACCCAGCTGGCTGACTCCGTGAAGGAGAATAAGCGGCTTCGACGCGGCATTTTTAGTAAGTGCTTTGAACGAACTTTCGGAGGAGTTCGGTGAAGAGGCCTGCTAATAGAGCTATGTCTGCAGGTGTGCTGACGGGTCATCCCGCGGAGGAGATGCTCGGGTCTACGGGTGATCTTCTACCAGAGCTCTTACGACTGCACGAACAAGTTCGGCAGGTGATGCAGGGTATTGCCCAGGCCTTGTGGCCATCCGTCTCCCTGCCAGAAGGCATTGGAGAGCTTGTAGAGAAGCTCAAGGGAGCGTGGCGGCGCCTCCAATTATGGAAGATATCGGCCCGCCGTCAAGGTGCCAGGGAAGCCGGGGCCATGGTGAAGACGCGGTATACCAAGGCTGACCTAAACCACATGGCCGAGGTCGGACCTGTGGGGCCCGATGGGAAGGAGATCCCCGTCAGTCTGGTTTATGACCAAGTAGAATTAGCCGCAAAGTATTCCCAACAGGATTGTAGGCTAGACAACCTGTTGGATGGGATAGAAGAAGAACTTAGTCAGTCTAGGTGACTGTGTAATTTAAGTGACATGTATAATGTCTCTAGCCAGATTGTAATTCATTTGTCATGGCAGACCTTTTCGCTTCGACCTCGGGATCCAATAGTCCGGAGTGTATCCGAATACCCGCTCAGTTATGTAAAAACTGGGGTATGCATGGAAACCAGGCGTAGGGGTCATAAGTGCTTGAACAGACAAGTACCCAACTAGTTATGTTATATTACATGGATAGTAAGAAACATCTTCCAGGGAGAATAGTTTCGGTAAGGGTTCCTTTCCCTAGGTACGCATGCCCTAATGTGCATGTCCGGACTGCGAGAAGAGACGCAGGCAAAAAACATCTGGGGGCATGTATCAAAAATAAATAAAAGTCATCTTTTGTTCACCGACCGAATATTCCCTTAAGAACGCTAGCTTTCGGCTTCACCCAGTCTGAGGTACACATCCGGCTGACCCGATAGTAACAATTGCAGAGGTGCTCCCCTTATGCCCTAGCCGAATTAACGGGATTGTAGGGCATAAATACAAGAGCCAGGCAACCTAGCTTGGCCAAAACTTAAGTCATACCGATGCATATAATGGTGAAAAAAGGTACATGCGGAAGAATAACACATGTGCGGGGCATGAGGCCCACTAAAATAGTTAAGCTTCTGTGTAAGAAGCCCCCACGTATCATGAGCGCGGCTAGCGCGTCAAGATTGTGTAGCCAAGACACATTTTAGCCTATTAAGGCCTTGAGAGAAAAAAGGGGAAGAAAGAAAGAAAAGACAGGTAACAAGTATATAAAAAATTGACAGTGGTAAGGAGACGAACACAGAGTCCGGCAGTAGGCGTAGAACCTTCAGAGTCTGGCTGCATTCCATGGGTTTGGCTCGAGTCGATTGCCCGATGCATCCCGCAGACAATACGCTCCACCGGTCAGAACCTGGTCAATAACGAAGGGACTTTCCCATTTGGGCTTGAGCTTGTCCTTTTTGTTCTTCGGTAGGCGTAGAACAAGTTCGCCAACATTATAAGTTTTGGCCCGTACTTCTCTGCTTTGGTATCTTCGAGCCTGTTGCTGATAGAATGCGGAACGGGCTTTTGCCACGTCACGCTCCTCCTCGAGGGCGTCCAAACTGTCCTGCCGATCGAGCTCGGCCTCTCTTTCTTCATACATGTGCACTCGAGGTGAGTCATGAATTATGTCGCAGGGCAGAACCGCCTCTGCGCCGTACACCATAAAGAATGGTGTATATCCGGTAGTGCGATTCGGCGTGGTCCGCAGCCCCCAGAGTACGGAGTCGAGCTCCTCTACCCAGTGCGTGTTAGATTCCTTTAAGGAACGCACTAATCTGGGTTTGATGCCGCTCATGATAAGACCATTTGCTCGCTTGACTTGACCGTTAGTTTGTGGGTGATAGACAGAAGCATAATCGAGCTTGATGCCCATGTTGCTGCACCATAGTTTTACCTCGTCGGCAGTGAAGTTCGTGCCGTTGTCAGTGATGATGCTGTGGGGGACTCCATAACGGTGTACAACCCCGGATATGAAGTCTATCACCGATCCGGATTCAGCCGTTTTAACAGGTTTGGCTTCTATCCATTTGGTGAATTTATCCACCATGACCAGTAAGTATTTTTTTCTTATGGGTTCCCCCTTTAAGGGGTCCAACCATGTCAAGCCCCCAAACCGCAAAAGGCCAGGTAATGGGGATTGTTTGTAGGGCGATGAGCGGCATATGGCTTTGGTTTGCAAAAAGCTAGCAACCGATGCAGTGTTGGACCAAGTCCTGTGCATCCGCCCGGGCCGTCGGCCAATAGAATCCTGTACGGAAGGCCTTACTTACGAGGGCCTGGGCTGCGGCGTGGTGGCCGCCAAGTCTGGCATGGATTTCTGCCAGAAGCTTCCGCCCTTCCTCTTTGGAGATGCACCTTTGAAGGACTCCGGTGGTGCTTTTCTTATAAAGCTCTCCCTCGTGGACCTTGTAGGCTTTAGATCGCCGCACAATGCAGCGTGCCTCATTTTGGTCCTCGGGAAGTTCCTGCCTAGTTAGGTAGGTCAGGAATGGTTCAGTCCATGGGGCGATGGCGACCATTACTACATGGGCTTAAGGCGTTATTTCGGTGGCGGGGCCTCCGCTTATGTTAGAGTGTTCGGTTTCTGGCGTTGTAGCCGGGTCCAGACTATTTTTGCCGGTGTCCCCTTCCCATACCACGGATGGCTTAAACAACCTTTCCAAGAAGATGTTGGGTAGGACTGTATCGCGCTTAGCGCCGATACGGGCAAGGATATCCGCCGTCTGATTGTTTTCTCGAGCCACATGGTGGAATTCGAGCCCCTCGAACAAAGCTGACATCTTGAGGATGACGTTGTGATAAGCCGCCATTTTCGGATCTTTGGCGTCGAAGTCTCCATTTATTTGGGATATTGCGAGGTTCGAGTCCCCACGCACCTCTAGGCGTCGAGTACCCATGGAGACTGCCATCCGGAGACCATGTAACAGGGCCTCATATACGACTGCATTGTTGGAGTCTGTATATAGTATTCGGAGTACATATTGGACTGTATCGCCGGTAGGGGACGTCAGGACGATGCCAGCCCCCAGACCAGCCAGCATTTTCGAGCCGTCGAAGTGCATAATCCAATTGGAGTATGCGCCGTACTCTTTAGGGAGTTCGGCTTCTGTCCATTCGGCGACAAAATCGGCCAATACCTGCGACTTAATGGCCTGCCGAGGTTTATATGTTATGTCGAACGGGAGGAGCTCAATGGCCCATTTGGCAATCCGACCCGTGGCGTCGCGGTTGTTTATTATGTCATTCAGTGGCACTTCCGAGGCCACTGTAATTGAACACTCTTGAAAGTAGTGTTGTAGTTTTCGGGATGCCATGAATCCCGCATATGCTATCTTTTGATAATGCGGGTACCGTGATTTGCATGGAGTGAGGACAGTGGATACATAATATACCGGCTTTTGGAGGGGAAATTTGTGTCCGTCCGTTTCTCGTTCGACGATGAGCACTGCGCTTACAACTTGATGAGTTGCCGCTATATATAGCAGCATTGGTTCGCCGATGCTTGGCGCGGCCAGGACTGGGTTGGTGGCCAGAATGGCCTTTATGTCTTCCAGTCCGGCTGTGGCCGCGTCCGTCCACTCGAAGTGTTCGGTGCGCCGAAGGAGGCGATAAAGCGGTAATGCCTTTTCTCCTAAGCGGGAGATAAAGCGGCTTAGGGCCGCCACACATCCAGTTAATTTCTGGATTTGCTTGAGGTCAGTTGGGATGGCCAACTGTGACAGGGCTCAGATTTTAGCCGGATTTGCTTCAATTCCTCTACTGGAGACGATAAAACCCAGGAGCTTTCCGGCGGGTACGCCGAAGACGCATTTTTCTGGGTTGAGCTTAATGTCGTATGTTCGGAGATTGTCGAACATGAGCCTCAAGTCGTTTATTAAAGAGTCGACGTGTCTAGTTTTAACGACCACATCGTCAACATATGCCTCCACTGTTTTGCCGATCTACTTTTACAGACATGTTTGAATCATGCGCTGATAAGTTGCACCGGCGTTTTTAAGCCCAAAAGTCATTGTATTGAAATAGAAGGGGCCGTACGGCGTGATGAATGCCGTTGCGGCTTGGTCGGACTCCACCATTTTTATTTGGTGGTAATGAGTCGTTTCCTGCTGTAGTGTCGATAATTTGATCGATGCGGGGGAGGGGGAAGGGATCCTTTGGGCAAGCCTTGTTGAGGTCCTTGAAATCAACGCACAAGCGCCAGGATTTGTCCTTCTTTGGTACCATCACCAGGTTTGCTAGCCAGTCCGGGTATTTTATTTCTCTGATGAATCCGGCCTGCAATAACCTGGCTAGTTCCTCTCCCATAGCTTGTCTCTTAGGTTCAGAGAAACGCCGAAGAGTCTGTTTGACCGGCTTGAATCCTTTTAAAATGTGAAGGCTATGCTCGGCCAACCTGCGTGGGATTCCTGGCATATCTGAGGGATGCCAGGCAAATATGTCCCAATTCTCACGCAGGAACTCCCGTAATGCAGCGTCCACAACGGGGTTTAACTATGCCCCGATGGAGGCTGTTTTTGTAGGGTCCGTTGGGTGGACTTGGAATTTGACTATTTCATCCGCTGGTTTGAAAGAGGTGCACTTTGATCTCTTGTCGAGTATCACGTCATCCCTGTCCACGGTGGAGCGTAGCGCAGTTAACTCCTCTGCCGCGAGGGCTTTGGATAATGCCTCGAGGGCCAGTGCGGCTGTTTTGTTTTCGGCGCGGAGCGCTATGTCCGGATCACTAGCTAGAGTGATGATTCCATTGGGCCCAGGAATTTTGAGTTTCATGTACCCGTAATGGGCTATGGCTTGGAAGATCATGAATGCCTCCCGCCCTAAAAGGGCGTTGTATCCGCTACTAAACGGGGCCACTTGGAATGTGATTTCTTCGGACCTATAATTCTCCGGCATGCCGAATACCACATCTAGTGTGATTTTCCCAGCGCAACGTGCTTCCCGACTGGGGATGATTCCTCTGAAGGTTGTGCTGCTTCACTCAATGCGGTTCTTGTCTATTTCCATTTTTTGAAGAGTTTCCTCATAAATGAGGTTTAATCCGCTGCCGCCGTCCATGAGCACTTTGGTGAGTCGAAAGCCGTCTACAATTGGACTAAGGACCAATGCGGCTGGTGCTCGGGTTGTTCAGAATTTAGGTTCATCACAAGCATTGAAGGTGATAGATGTGTAGCTCCATGGGTTTATTGCTGCCACCTGGCAGATTTCGGCAAGGCTGTGGAGTGTTCGCTTGCGCCTATTATTTGAGGCGATTGTCTCGAAGACTGTTATTACTGTATTGTAATCCATGGGATGGTGCTCTGCGGTATTTTGAATGAGGAGATCCTCACCGCTCTTGGCCACCTGCCGGAGTACCCAACATGCTCTAAGGCTGTGTGTTGGTATGGTATCTGCTGTACTATGAATTTTGCAGGGTCCATTAAGCCATCCCTCCAATACGGTTCCACGCCCTGTAGTGGGCTTTTGCTTTTTGGTAATTGAATCGGGCGACTTATGAGGATGCACCCTTTTAATTCGGACTGGGTGTTTAGTCAGAGCCGAATTATCCCAAAATTTTGTTTCGGTTTTCCAGGCACTTTCCATCGCACAGTACTTCCGTACTATGGCTACCAAGTCAGCGAAGTGTGCTATGTCACGGCAACTTATGGCGTTAAGGATTCCCTTGTCCATGCAATTATTGTAGAAGAATGAGATTGCGTCTTCCTCGCGACAGTCCTTGACCTTGTTCATTACAAGGAGGAATCTGGCCCAGTAGTGATGTACTGTTTCCTGGGACTCTTGTCTAATGTGGGAGAGATCGCTTGTATCTGGGTGGATGGGCAGATTTGAGTCCGAACCCTGCCCCAATCTGAGACCCAGGGGTAGGGGAGTTTCCAATCTTGGAAGTTCGGGCTCCGAGATGTCGCTCGATGGGTTTGGCCCACTGCCTGATTCTAGGTTCAAGGCTTGGGCGATGTCCTTCCGTAAACGGGTATCCGACTCGGAGAGCTCTGGAATCCGGACATAGTTTGTCCTCAAGATAGAGGAAGAATTGCCGCATTGTTCCTCCACCACCGCTATCTGATGGGTAACCGGCGGAGAGTTAATCTCCCTTTGGTCGGGTTTAAGCCCAATCCGATCATAGTCCGTGGCGACTCCCAAAGCGGCGATGTGATCCAAGAGCTCGTTTAGGGAAGAGAGCTCCATTGGATCCATCTGCTCGGCAAGTTCCGAGCCGACGTGGAGGCTGTTTTCGATGACCCGAGAAGTCATCATCGGTGCAGCAGCCGAATGGGCGGTCATGACGAAGCCGCCTAGCCGGAGAGTTTGGCCAACAGCCAGGGCTCTCCCAGCGGTAATGCTGTCCTTGATAACGAGACGAGGCATCCTTTCTTACGGTGACGACACAGTGGAACTCTCAATGAAAGCACCAATGTCGGTGTCAAAATCGGCGGATCTTGGGTAGGGGGTCCCGAACTGTGCGTCTAAGGTGGATGGTAACAGGAGACAGGGGACACGATGTTTACCCAGGTTCGGGCCCTCTCGATGGAGGTAATACTCTACTTCCTGCTTGATTGATCTTGATGATATGAGTAGTACAAGAGTTGATCTACCACAAGATCGTAGAGGCTAAACCCTAGAAGCTAGCCTATGGTATGATTGTTGTTATCCTACGGACTAAACTCTCCGGTTTATATAGACACCAGAGGGGGCTAGGGTTACACAGAGTCGGTTACAAGGGAGGAGATCTACATATCCGTATCACCAAGCTTGCCTTCCACGCCAAGGAGAGTCCCATCCGGACACGGGACGAAGTCTTCAATCTCGTATCTTCATAGTCCAATAGTCCGGCCAAAGGATATTGTCCGGCTGTCCGGATACCCCTAATCCAGGACTCCCTCACCGCGTGCCCCCCGTACGGAGTTGGCGGTGGCGGTGGAGATCCCACAGCCGGCAGTGTGGGACCAGTTCAAGGAGGAGGTGGGGATCATGGAGGAGGACGGTGGCCATGTCAATGGAGGAGAAGCGGAGGAGGACAATGGGAAGGGCCCAAGGTTGCTGAAGAGGAGCAACAGCCGCACATGAGTATCTGAATGCGACTCCTTTGTTTCTTACACATCCCCTTCCTTCCATTGTCTTGGATGATGAACTTGCTCCTGCTTAATTACTGTAATTTCTTTCTCATGGGAAGAAGAAGAAGAAGATAAGAATGGAATTTAATTGTATGGTCCATTTCATAGAGCTTAATTAGCTGTAAATGTGCCCCCTTACTAAAGAAGATAAGAATCCATATGTGTTATGCAAAACTAACTTTGTCATCTTCTAAGAGCTCTAGGAAGTGTCTGGAGGGTGAAAAATATTGTTAATTTTCTTGCTCTATTAATTACTGGATTGATTTACACCATCCATCCTTTACCATGTCCATGTCATTGTTGTTTACCCCTGGGAGTATTTTTAACTTGAATATCTCTGGTGAACTACCATTTGGAGTACATTTGCTTGCTCTGTTAATTTTCTTGGATTACTCCATCTTGCTCTGTACAATACATAGTCAAAGCTACTCCAACAGTACATAGCAAAGTTACTCCAAAAAGATTGCTTGGAGTATTTAACAAGATTTAACTTGTCAACATTTAACAGTATTTTTCATTAAGTATTCTGAACATGAAAGTGTTCTGAACATGCTTCTGAATATTTCCAGATTTTGAACATGCAAGAAAATCTGCAAGAGTAAACAAGTTCTTTCAGTAGATATTGCAAGTGTTTGTTTTGAACATGTACTCTTACTGAAGATATTGCAAGTGTTCTGAACATGTACTCTTACTGAAGATATTGCAAGTGTTCTGAACATGTACTCTTACTGAAGATGTTGCAAGTGTTCTGAACATGTACTCTTACTGAAGATATTGCAAGTGTTCTGAACATGTACTCTTACTTTGCTTGGAGTAATTAACTGGACATCTTGGAGTACTCTAATCATGAATCATTTGTATAAATTCAGTGAAGTACTATACTCCAGTGTGCATTACTTACATAAACTTGCTTATTGTTAACTATTGTAGCATTAGGAGTAGTTTTACTGTAGTACTGCTTGAACTACTGCAAGCATTAGGAGTACTGTATATGGAGTGCTTGCATTATGAGTAGCAAGTGCAGCAGTAGCCCTAAATCCAGTAGCTATAATAATGAAACCTTTTCAAACAAAAATGATCATACAAATGGAGTAAAAATAACTTTTCATTTAATTTAAATTAACTGAAACTTTTCCAGTTAATTAAAATGAACTGAAACCTTTTCTGTTAATTAGGAGGACAACAGTAGTATAGCACTGCACCAGGAGTACTTTGTTTTAGAGGAGTATTAACTGAAACTTTTTCAGTTAATTAGGAGTAGTAAGCAAGCTGATTTCCAGTAGCAATTCCAGTACCAATTCATTAGATTGAAATTAACTGGGTAGTATAGCACTTGCCCTCTCTTCTTCTCTTCTTGGAGTAGAGGAAGAGGAGCAGCATACATGATGAGATGCAAAGATGGTTCATCATGCCCATCACTTTGTTCAAGAGCCATGTATGTTCTTCAGAGAACATGGCTAATATTATGGGTCAGCTAACTTTGATCAGCATTTTTCAGTTAGGTCAGTAATAATCCGCTTGTTGTGATTATGCAGCTGCAGCCTGTCTTCCTTGAACATGGGTGAAACATATTTTTTGAATATACTCCCAAAAATATCATGGGTGTATTACTCAAAAGGAGATGGTTCATAAGGTCAGGCAGATACACAAAGCATATTTTGACCTTATGGGTGTATCTTGCAGTTTATCTAGCTAAAATTGGCTTCATAGATAGGAGTACTTTGGTGCAACACTTCTATCAAGTTGTGTCCTACTCCAATTTCCTGACATTTTCTTAATGTGGGCTAGGTGGTTATGACAATGAAGACAAGGCTGCCAGGTCTAAGTGCTCCAGGTAGAGGTTCTTTCAGAATTTTATTTAAAGTAAATCGGCATGTCAACAGGATGGCAGAGGTTCTTTCAAAAGTTACATAATTTATTTGTGCTTCAAGATGACAGCAGGTTAATTTTCTTTATTTTAAACAGCTCTCAAAACAGAATTGCTCCATCGGTAGAATCAGAATTTTATTTATCTTAAAATCAGATTATGATTCAAAATTTTCTTTATCCTAAACAACAGAGAGAGGAGATGAAATCATATTGTTTGTGCTTGCAATGTTTCAGCCTATGATCATCAAATTGTTTGTGCTTGCAGTGATCTCCTGGAGTTAGTTTCAGCAGAGAGAGGAGATGAACCTGGGCATCAGCTGAGCCCCAACCTAGGGGCGCGGGCGAGGAAGAGCCCAACACCAAGTCGCCTCCACCTGGGCAGGATGCTACGATCAACCGACGCAGCACCGGATCGAGCGTCGCATGGGGTAGGCCGGCTGGACGCAGAGGTGGTCGGGGTAGGCCTTGGCACGGCTGGGTCGGATCTGGCCGGTGGAGGTCCCGTGGCGGTGTTCGAACCTCCAAGGTGAGCTTGGACTAGGCATCCATGGCGCTGGCGCTGAGCTCCTGGAGAGAAGGAGAGACAAGGAGATTAGAGAGAGAGAGAGAGAGAGAGAGAGAGAGAGAGGAAAGAGAGAAGGCATGGGAGCGGCGGCGTGTAATGCCCAGGGAGACTCGATCCAGAATTGGGGATGAGAGGGAGAGAACGAAGTAGGTGAGGAACTTGGAGAAGGGGAAAGGAGATCGTTCAATCACTCGCGGTCATTTCCTCTGGTGACTCGTACATAAGTAGCTGCCCCACCGGGCCACCCTTACAAGGCCTGTGGCCCACCCTAAATCAACCCAAAACACGCACTCGGCCCATAAGCCCACTCATCGATGTTGCATGTTCAGTTAAGCAGTTAACTGAACTACACTTGATCAGTCCGCTGTAGATGTGTTAGAAGCATCTGCAGGCATGACATTGCCTCCCTCTTGCGATGCAGCCTCTTCCCAGATGCAAGCCGATGGGTACCGATGGCGAAGGACGTCGTGGTCTTCCCAAGTTGTGGCCGATGGTGGCATGTTTGCCCACTGAACTTGTAGTTGCACCACCGGAGCATCCCCTTTCTTCATCATGCGCCATTGCAGAATTGCCACTGGTTCAGTTTGTTCGCCGGCGAGGTCCGGTACTCGTGGTAGTTCAGAGAACACCGGAGTATAGTCTGGGGTGAACGGCTTCAATTGAGATACGTGAAATACCGGATGGATGCAGCTGTCTGGTGGTAGTTGCAGTCGATACGCCAGCGTGCCAATGTGTTCTGTCACCATGAAGGGGCCGAAGAACTTATAGGCGAGCTTCTTGCAGGGGCGGTTGGCGACAGCGGATTGTGCATATGGCTGCAGCTTGAGGAGGACTTGTTCGCCGACGTCGAAGGCTCATTCTGCTCGGTGTCGATCAACTTGTTTCTTGAAGCGAGCTTGAGCACGCGCCAGCTGCGCGCGTAGCAGGTCCATGTGCGCGGCCCAATCCAGATCGCCTGATGCCGTGTCGCTGGGTAGCGCGGCACTCAGGTGTGGTAAGCCCCCAGGTTGGGCTCTCTGCCGTACAATGCCTTGAAGGGAGAGCAATTCAGGGAGGCGTGATGTGCAGAGTTGTACCAAAATTCCGCCGCCGGCAGCCACTTGCACCATTGCCGCGGCATGTCATGGACCGCACACCGCAGGTACATCTCCAAGCACTGATTGACCCACTCCGTCTGGCCTTCCGTCTTCGGGTGGTACGCGGTGGAGTAGAGCAGTTTGGTTCCTGCGGCTGCGAGCAATTCGCGCCACATGGCGCTCGTTAAGATCTTGTCGCGGTCGGAGACGATCGAATGGGGAACGCCGTGACGCTTGATGACATGTTCTCAGAAGGCGCGAGCAACTTGGACGACGGTGAAGGGATGACGAAGCGGCGCAAAGTGCCCGTACTTGGTCAGCCGGTCGACGACAACCATGATCGCGTCAGAGCCCTCAGATTTTGGCAGCCCCTCCATGAAATCCATGGTCAGCTCCTGCCATGGTTCCGTGGGAATTGGAAGGGGTTGGAGCTTGCCGGCAAGGTGCGTGTGCTCGTGCTTGGCGTGTTGGCACACGGCGCACTGCTGGAAAAAATCCTCCACGACACGCTTCAGACCAGCCAGGCGAACAGCTTGCGGACGCGGTGGTAGGTGGCCGTGGCGCCGGAGTGGCCACCCACGACACTGTGATGGAGAGCGGCGATGAGCTTGGCCTGCAATGCGGAGTTTGCGCCAATCCAGAGCCGGCCGTGCTGCTTGATGACGCCGTTCTGTAATGTGTGCCCTTGGTCGTCGACGGCGGTGACCGCGACCTTGGCCAGCAGCTCTTGCGAATCGGGATCAGTTTCGTAGGAGTTAGCCACCTCCTGTAGCCATTGGGGCTGACACAGAGAGAGAGCATCGAGGGTGAGCAGATGGACGATACGGGACAGCGCGTCCGTGGCACCATTGTCGACACCCTTCGTGTAGCGGAAGGAGAACTGCAGGCCAACCAGCTTGGACATGGCTTTCCGCTGGAGGTCCATAGCAAGCTGCTGATCTGTAAGCTCACACAGGCTCTTGTGGTCAGTGACGATCTCGAACGGGGTGCGTTGCAAGTACGGCTGTCACTTGTCGATCGCCATCATCACTGCCAAGAACTCCTTCTCGTATGTTGAAAGCTTCTGATTCTTGACGCCCAAGGCCTTGCTGAGATACGTGAGGGTGTGGCCGTCCTGTGTGAGCACCGCACCCACGCCGCGTGTCCCACGCGTCGGTCTCGATGGTGAATGGCTTGGCGAAGTCAGGGAGCGCAAGCACCGGCGTGCTCACCATGGCTTGCTTCAGCATCTCGAATGCCTGTTGGGCCTTGTCATTCATGCGAATCCTTTCTTCGTCAGGAGCTGGGTAAGCAGCTTCGCGATGATGCCATAGTGAGGTACAAATTTGCGGTAATAGCCAGTCAGGCCGAGGAACCTGCGGAGCTCGGTGGCCGTCGTGGGCACGGGCTAGGCCTGCATGGCGCTGGTCTTGGTCGTGTCAGTGGCGACTCCATCCTTGGATATCACGTGCCCCAAGTACTCGATGCTGATTTGTGCGAACGAGCACTTGGATGCCTTGGTGAAAAGCTGGTGTTCGCGGAGCAGTTGTAAGGTGATCCGTAGGTGCTCCTCATGTTCCTACAGGTCAGTGCTGAAGACTAAAATGTCATCAAGAAATATGATGATGAACTTACGGACGTATCGCCCAAACACAGTGTTCATGAGGCACTGAAAAGTTGCAGGGGCGTTGCACATGCCAAATGGCATCACTCTGAAGTGGTAGTGCCCGTGGTGAGTTTTGAAGGCTGTCCTCTCTTCATCCTCCCCGCGCATACGAATCTGATGATATCCAGCACGCAGGTCGATCTTGGAGAAGTAGATAGCACCTGCCAGTTCGTCCAGCATCTCATCCACAACCGGCAGTGGAAATTTGTTCTTTACAGTTGCAGAATTCAGTCGTCTGAAATCAACACAGAATCGCCAGCTGCCATCTTTTTTCTTTACCAACAGAACTGGTGCAACGTATGGGCTCATGCTGTGAGCAATGACGCCAATTTTTAGCATGTGTTGCACTTGCTTCTCAATATCATCCTTCTGAGCAGGCGAGTAGCGATATGGCTTGGTGTTGATGGGGACAGTGCCCGGCTCGAGGTGAATACCATGATCATATTGTCGACGAGGTGGTAACGTTGTTGGTTTAGCGACCACGTCCTGATACTCCGACAACACTTTCTGAATATTTGGTGGAACTGGTTCTGTGATCTCTTTATCTGTCCGCTCAATTGTAACTAGAGCTGTAGTCCAAATATCGTTGGCCACTTCCATGCGATGTAGTTCATACGCATCTAATTCTGTAATTGGTGGGAGATCTGAGGTTCTGACGCCCTGGGGATGCATGGTCTTCCCTTCAGTTTGGAATGTGATCGTCTTCAGTTTCCAATGGCAGTTCATGGGGCTGTGTGAGGCCAACCAATCCATGCTGAGGACTCCATCATATGCTCCGAGTGGCAGTACTCCAAAGTCTCTATGAAAAGTGTGTCCAGGTACTTGCCATCCCAGTTGCCGAACAATCTTGTTGCAATGCAAATGCTGCCCATTCGCCAACCGGACTAACACTAGTGGTAAGGCCTCGGTTTTGGCTGACACGCGTTGCACAAAGGAGTCGCTTATGAAACTGTGTGAGTTGCCCGAATCCACTAACAACAACATGTATTGGTCTCCAACTTCTGCGCACAGGTGAATGGTGGAGGGCACTTCCTCTCCAGAAACTGCATGTTGTGAAATTGCACACATTCGGGCTCCTGAGCGTCAGGCAGGTCCAAGAGTTGCAGAGCATGCACTGTATCATCTGAAAGAATCTCTCCAAAGTCACCCACTTCGATCATCAGTATCTGTCTGGTGCGCTTGCATTGATGCTCGCGTGAATATTTGTCTCCACACAGGAAACAAAAACCGTTGGCTCTTCTGAATTCTTTGAGTTTCCGTTCTCGAGCGTACTCGTCACCGCCTGGACGAGGTTGAGCGGCTGCGCGAGCCTGCATAGCTATTGCAGTTGCTGCTGGTGGTGGTTGCCCCACAGGAACAATGCAGTTGCACGGTGCCCTTTGTTTTTCCAGTTCTTCCTCTTGAATTCGTGCGAACATAGCAGCTCGGGTAATGCTGGTGGGGGCTTGTAACCTGACGCCCAGCCGTAGTTCATCCTTTAGACCAAGCAGGAACTGAGATATGAAGAATTGTGTGCTCAGGGTTGGATCCAAGGAAAGCAGATGGTACATTGAGGTCTCGAACTGCTGACGGTACTCCTGCACACGGCCGGTCTGACACAGTTGAACTAGGTGGTGCATCTGCGCCTCAAACTCTCCGGGGCCGAATTCTGCTTCTACAGCTGCTCGGAATGCTGCCCATGACATAGCAGGGTGTGTCTGTCGATACGCCTGCAGCCACATCGCTGCGATCCCATCCATGTATGTAGAGCTCAAAGTAGGAGGTGCATCGCTCGAGCCAGATGCGTGGCGCATCACCGTCGAAGCGGGGGAAGTCGTGCTTGGGCGGCTTGGTGTAGTGATCGACCTCCCGATGTTGCTGGTACGCGGTTGGCGAGTTCTGGAGTAGGAGCGGCGACCCGTGGTTGATGAACCGGGCAAACGGAAGCTACACGGCACCCTCTTTGTAGAGCGGCGGGGGTGGTGGAGGACGAGTCGTTGGTGGAGGAGGGGGCGGCGCCTGACTGGAGGAGCCCGAGACCGGCGTCGTACCAGGCGTGGATGTGTCGGGGTCGAGCGGCGGAGGGGACTTGTGGGCCTCGTCCACATCTGCTTGCATCAGATCTGTCTGTTTAGCCAGATGCTTGAGCTCGTTGGATACCTGGTCGTTGTAGGTGACCTAGGCTTGGTGACGCTCGTCGGCCGTCTTCTGGTTGGCGTCGAGGCGGCGGATGACAGACTCGGGCAGGGTCTGGAGCTTGTCTGTCGTCTCCGTTATCGCGTCCAGCACGCGGCGCGTCTGGGCGGAGGGTTTGGACGGAGCCATGGTTGCACTTCGAATCGAGGTGAACCCTGAGTAGGATTTTGAGCGAGCTCGCCGGAGCGGCTCACACCTAGCTCGGTGGATGTTACCGCTCGATCTGGAGAATTAGCGAGCAGCGGTGGCCGCGATTGGGATTTTTTTGGGTGAATTTGTGGAGGCTCTGGTTACCACTGTAATTCCCAGGGGGATCTTGATCCAGAATTGGGGATGAGAGGGAGAGAATGGAGTAGGTGAGGAACTTGGAGAAGGGGAAAGGAGATTGTTCAGTCACTCGCTGTCATTTCCTCTAGTGAGTCGTACATAAGTAGCTGCCCCACCGGGCCACCCTTACAAGGCCTGCGGCCCACCCTAACTCAACCCAACACACGCACTCGGCCCATAAGCCCACTCATAGATGTTGCATGTTCAGTTAAGTAGTTAACTGAATTGCACTTGATCAGTCCACTTTAGATGTGTTAGCAGCATCTGCAGGTGTGACACGGCGGTAATCGGACGACGCGCGAGGGAGGCCGGGGAGGAGGCGCACGAGAGGAGGAGCTTAGGGTTGAGTGATCTGTGTGCGCTGCTGGTGGCGGCACTCGGGCCTGGGCGGGCCGGATCTGGGCTCAAAACGTTTTCTCACTTTAAAAAGGACTGCGAGTTGAATATTGAAAACCGCAACGACTTTTATGCAAAAATGGTGACAACGTATGACCAGAAGCAGTCGTTGAAAGTGCGTTATATCGACTAGAGGGGGGGGGGTGAATAGGTGATTTTTATGAATTCTTCACTGAGGAATTTGCTGGTGAGGAAATTCCTTAGCGAAGAACTACTTGCAGCGGAATAAGTACTCAGAAGTAAACATAACAGAAGACAAGCATAGTCATCATGATAAAATGAAGACAAGCACAAAGTACAGAAAGCGTAATCACATGATAACACAAGATGAAGACAAAACAGACTGAAGAAATTGAACTGAGGAAATTGAGAAAGTCTTCAGTCAAAGTCTTCAAACACAGATATGACAAGCACAAAACACAATACTGAGGAAATGAAAGAGTTGAGGAAATAAAACTAGTTGGCTTGGTGAAGACAATGATTTGGTAGACCAGTTCCCACTGCTGTCTCAGTTGTACATCTGGTTGGAGGGGCTAGGTATTTAAACCTGAGGACACACAGTCCCGGACACACAGTCCTCACCGTATTCTCCTTGAACTAAGGTCACAAAGACCTCGTCCAATCACTCGTGGTAAGTCTTCAGGTGACTTCTGAACCTTCACAAACTCGGTCACTCGGCGATCCACAATTCCTCTTGGATGCTCTAGACCATGATGCCTAACCGTCTGGAAGAAAAGCATATTCTTGAAAGGTAACAAGCGTCGGATCCACGCAGGATCAATCACTTCAGTGATGCTCAATCACTTTGGGTTTGTAGGTGTTTGGGTTTGGGTTTTGGATTTTCCTCACTTGATGATTTTCGCTCAAAGTCCTCGGAGGATGGGATGCTCTCAAATGACAAGTGTCAGTTTCTCGCGGAGCAGCCAACCAGCTAGTGGTTGTAGGGGGCGGCTATTTATAGCCTAGGGAGTAGCCCGATATGATAAGACATAAATGCCCTTCAATGATAATGACCGTTAGGGGATAAGATATTTTGGGACAGCTGGCGCGTAGCACAGCAACGGTCGAAAATTCGAGGTCCAAATTCCTCAGGGCTATCATGTTCCTCACAGTGTAGGCAATCCGCATTGGCGAATTCCTAACTCCTCAGTTAGGACAAATTCCTCAGCGACCAGAAGAACTTCATCTTTGTCACTGAAGAAATTGACTGAACTGTATGAGATTTCCAATGGCTTCACTCGAAGGGATCGGTAGGTGTAGGATTTTGAGTTGAGCGTCTCATGGAAATTTTTCCTTAGTATTTCCTCGACCCCCTTTAACAGTAGGTGTTTCCTATGACTCAAGAAAGAGAAAACGAAACTACGAAAACAAAAGTCTTCATGCTTCATGTTCCTCAAATGAATATCAAGTCTTCAAGGTCACACCAATTTCTTCACTTTCAAAGTCTTCAGAATACCAAAGTCTTCAGTCGAAGAACTTCATTTTTAGGGGTCGACTTTCTCTGTAATTATCAAACTCCTCATAGACTTATAGACCTGTGTACATGTTGGGGAACGTTGCAGAAAACAAAAATTTTCCTACTCGTTTCACCAAGATCATCTAGGAGTTCATCTAGCAACGAGTGATTAGATGCATCTACATACCTTTGTAGATCGCGAGCGGAAGCGTTCAAAAGAACGGTGATGATGTAGTCGTACTCGACGTGATCCAAATCACCGATGACCAGCGCCGAACGGACGGCACCTCCGCGTTCAACACACGTACGGAACAGCCACGTCTCCTCCTTCTTGATCTAGCAAGGGAGGGAGGAGAGGTTGAGGGAGATGGCACCAGCAGCAGCACGACGGCGTGGTGTTGATGGAGCTGCAGTACTCCGGCAGAGCTTCGCTAAGCACTATGGAGGTGGAGGAGGTGTTGGAGAGGGAGAAGGAGGCAACCAAAGGCCAAGGCGTTCAGGTATGAAGTCCCTCCTCTCCCCCACTATATATAGGGGTGCCAAGGGGTGGTGGCCGGCCCTAGGAGATCCAATCTCCTAGGGGGTGCGGCGGCCAAGGGGGGTTTCCCTCCCCCCCAAGGCACCTAGGAGGTGCCTTCCCCTCCTAGGACTCTTTCCCCCTTAAACCCTAGGCGCATGGGCCTATGTGGGGCTGGTTCCCTTGGCCCACTAGGCCAAGGCGCACCCCCTACAGCCCATGTGGCCCCCCCGGGACAGGTGGACCCACCCGGTGGACCCCCGGGACCCTTCCGGTGGTCCCGGTACAATACCGATAACCCCGAAACTTGTCCCGATGCCCGAAACAGGACTTCCCATATATAAATCTTTACCTCCGGACCATTCCGGAACTCCTCGTGACGTCCGGGATCTCATCCGGGACTCCGAACAACATTCGGGTTACTGCATATACATATCCCTACAACCCTAGCGTAACTGAACCTTAAGTGTGTAGACCCTACGGGTTCGGGAGACAAGCAGACATGACCGAGACGACTCTCCGGTCAATAACCAACAGCGGGATCTAGATACCCATGTTGGCTCCCACATGCTCCACGATGATCTCATCGGATGAACCACGATGTCGAGGATTCTATCAACCCCGTACGCTATTCCCTTTGTCTATCGATATGTTACTTGCCCGAGATTCGATCGTCGGTATCCCAATACCTCGTTCAATCTCGTTACCGGCAAGTCACTTTACTCGTACCGTAATGCATGATCCCCTGACCAGACACTTGGTCACTCTGAGCTCATTATGATGATGCATTACCGAGTGGGCCCAGTGATACCTCTCCGTCATACGGAGTGACAAATCCCAGTCTTGATCCATGTCACCCAACAGACACTTTCGGAGATACCCGTAGTCTACCTTTATAGTCACCCAGTTACGTTGTGACGTTTGGCATACCCAAAGCACTCCTACGGTATCCGGGAGTTACACGATCTCATGGTCTAAGGAAAAGATACTTTGACATTGGAAAACTCTAGCAAACGAACTATACGATCTTGTGCTATGTTTAGGATTGGGTCTTGTCCATCACATCATTCTCCCAATGATGTGATCTCGTTATCAATGACATCCAGTGTCCATAGTCAGGAAACCATGACTATCTGTTGATCAACGAGCTAGTCAACTAGAGGCTCACCAGGGACATGTTGGTGTCTGTTATTCACACATGTATTACGATTTCCGGATAACACAATTATAGCATGAATAAAGACAATTATCATGAACAAGGAAATATAATAATAATGCTTTTATTATTGCCTCTAGGGCATATTTCCAACAGTCTCCCACTTGCACTAGAGTCAATAATCTAGTTACATTGTGATGAATCGAACACCCATGGAATTCTGGTGTTGATCATGTTTTGCTCTAGGGAGAGGTTTAGTCAACGGATCTGCTACATTCAGGTCCGTATGTACTTTACAAATCTCTATGTCTCCATCTTGAACATTTTCACGAATGGAGTTGAAGCGACGCTTGATGTGCCTTGTCTTCTTGTGAAACCTGGGCTCCTTGGCAAGTGCAATAGCTCCAGTGTTGTCACAGAAGAGCTTGATCGGCCCCGACGCATTGGGTATGACACCTAGGTCGGTGATGAACTCCTTCACCCATATTGCTTCATGTGCTGCCTCCGAGGATGCCATGTACTCCGCTTCACATGTAGATCCCGCCACGACGCTTTGCTTGCAACTGCACCAGCTTACTGCCCCACCATTCAAAATATACACGTATCCGGTTTGTGACTTAGAGTCATCCAGATCTGTGTCGAAGCTAGCGTCGACGTAACCCTTTACGACGAGCTCTTCGTCACCTCCATAAACGAGAAACATTTCCTTAGTCCTTTTCAGGTACTTCAGGATATTCTTGACCGCTGTCCAGTGTTCCTTGCCGGGATTACTTTGGTACCTTCCTACCAAACTTACGGCAAGGTTTACATCAGGTCTGGTACACAGCATGGCATACATAATAGAACCTATGGCTGAGGCATAGGGGATGACGCTCATCTCTTCTATATCTTCTGTCGTGGTCGGACATTGAGCTGAGCTCAATTTCATACCTTGTAACACAGGCAAGAACCCCTTCTTGGATTGATCCATATTGAACTTCTTCAATATCTTATCAAGGTATGTGCTTTGTGAAAGACCTATGAGGCGTCTCGATCTATCTCTATAGATTTTGATGCCTAATATATAAGCAGCTTCTCCAAGGTCCTTCATTGAAAAACTTTTATTCAAGTAGGTCTTGATGCTGTCCAAGAGTTCTATATCATTTCCCATCAAAAGTATGTCATCTACATATAATATGAGAAATACTACAGAGCTCCCACTCACTTTCTTGTAAACGCAGGCTTCTCCATAAGTCTGTGTAAACCCAAACGCTTTGATCATCTCATCAAAGCGAATGTTCCAACTCCGAGATGCTTGCACCAGCCCATAAATCGAGCGTTGGAGCTTGCACACTTTGTCAGCATTCTTAGGATCGACAAAACCTTCCGGCTGCATCATATACAATTCTTCCTTAAGGAAACCATTAAGGAATGCCGTTTTGACGTCCATTTTCCAAATTTCGTAATCATAGAATGCGGCAATTGCTAACATGATTCGGACGGACTTCAGCTTCGCTACCGGTGAGAAAGTCTCATCGTAGTCAACCCCTTGAACTTGTCGATAACCCTTAGCGACAAGCCGAGCTTTATAGATGGTCACATTACCATCCGCGTCTGTCTTCCTCTTAAAGATCCATTTATTCTCTATGGCTCGCCGCTCAACGGGCAAGTCAGTCAAAGTCCATACTTTGTTTTCATACATGGATCCTATCTCGGATTTCATGGCTTCTAGCCATTTGTCGAAATCCGGGCCCGCCATCGCTTCTTCATAGTTCGAAGGTTCACCGTTGTCTAACAACATGATTTCCAAGACAGGGTTGCCGTACCACTCTGGTGCGGAACGTGTCCTTGTGGACCTTCGAATTTCAGTAGGGGCTTGATCAGAAGTATCTTGATCATTATCATTAACTCCTTCTCTAGTCGGTGCTGGCACCTCAGGAACATTTTCTTGAGTTGCGCCATTTTCCGGTTCAAGAGGTAATACTTCATCAAGCTCTACTTTCCTCCCACTTACTTCTTTCGAGAGAAACTCTTTCTCCAGAAAGGACCCATTCTTGGCAACAAAGATCTTGCCTTCGGATCTGAGGTAGAAGGTGTAACCAATAGTTTCTTTTGGGTATCCTATGAAGACGCATTTTTCCGACTTGGGTTTGAGCTTTTCAGGTTGAAGTTTCTTGACATAAGCATCGCATCCCCACACTTTTAGAAACGACAGCTTAGGTTTCTTCCCAAACCATAATTCATACGGTGTCGTCTCAACGGATTTCGACGGAGCCCTATTTAAAGTGAATGCGGCAGTCTCTAAAGCATAGCCCCAAAAAGAAAGCGGTAAATTGGTAAGAGACATCATAGATCGCACCATATCTAACAGAGTGCGATTACGACGTTCGGACACACCATTACACTGAGGTGTTCCAGGCGGCGTGAGTTGTGAAACTATTCCACATTTTCTTAAGTGTGCCCCAAACTCGTGACTCAAGTATTCTCCTCCACGATCTGATCGTAGAAACTTGATTTTCCTGTCACGTTGATTTTCAACCTCACTCTGAAATTCCTTGAACTTTTCAAAGGTTTCAGACTTGTGTTTCATTAAGTAGATATACCCATACCTACTTAAATCATCAGTGAGGGTGAGAACATAACGATAGCCACCGCGAGCCTCAACACTCATTGGACCGCACACATCAGTATGTATGATTTCCAATAAGTCGGTTGCTCGCTCCATTGTTCCTGAGAATGGAGTCTTGGTTATTTTACCCATAAGGCATGGTTCGCACGTGTCAAATGATTCATAATCAAGAGACTCTAAAAGTCCATCTGCATGGAGCTTCTGCATGCGTTTGACACCTATGTGACCAAGGCGGCAGTGCCACAAGTATGTGGGACTATCATTATCAACCTTACTTCTTTTGGTACTCACATTATGAACATGTGTAGCATCACGTTCGAGATTCATAAAGAATAAACCATTCACCATAGGAGCATGACCATAAAACATATCTCTCATAAAAATGGAACAACCATTATTCTCAGATTTAAAAGAGTAGCCATCTCGAATTAAACGAGATCCCGATACAATGTTCATGCTCAAAGCTGGCACTAAATAACAATTATTAAGGTTTAAAACTAATCCCGAAGGGAGATGCAGAGGTAGCATGCCGACGGCGATCACATTGACCTTGGAACCATTCCCGACGCGCATCGTCACCTCGTCCTTTGCCAGTTTCCGCTTATTCTGCAGCCCCTGCTTTGAGTTACAAATGTGAGCAACTGCACCGGTATCAAATACCCAGGAGCTACTACGGGCACTAGTAAGGTACACATCAATTACATGTATATCACATATACCTTTTGTTTTGCCGGCCTTCTTATCCGCTAAGTACTTAGGGCAGTTCCGCTTCCAGTGACCGCTTCCCTTGCAATAAAAGCACTCAGTCTCGGGCTTGGGTCCATTCTTTGGCTTCTTCCCGGCAGCTTGCTTGCCGGGCGCGGCAACCTCCTTGCCGTCCTTCTTGAAGTTCTTTTTACCCTTGCCTTTCTTGAACTTAGTGGTTTTATTGACCATCAACACTTGATGTTCCTTCCTGACTTCTACCTCCGCTGATTTCAGCATAGCAAATACTTCAGGAATGGTCTTTTCCATCCCCTGCATATTGAAGTTCATCACAAAGCTCTTGTAGCTTGGTGGAAGCGACTGGAGGATTCTGTCAATGACCGCATCATCCGGGAGATTAACTCCCAGCTGAGTCAAGCGGTTATGCAACCCAGACATAGTGAGTATGTGCTCACTAACAGAACTGTTTTCCTCCATCTTACAGCTGAAGAATTTGTCGGAGACTTCATATCTCTCGACCCGGGCATGAGCTTGGAAAACCATTTTCAGCTCTTCGAACATTTCATATGCTCCATGTCTCTCAAAACGCTTTTGGAGCCCCGGCTCTAGGCTGTAAAGCATGCCGCACTGAACGAGGGAGTAGTCATCGAAACGTGCCTGCCAAGCGTTCATAACATCTTGTTCTGCAGGGAGAACGGGTGCGTCACCAAGCGGTGCTTGTAGGACATAATCTTTCTTGGCAGCTATGAGGATGATCCTCAGGTTCCGGACCCAGTCCGTATAGTTGCTGCCATCGTCTTTCAGCTTAGTTTTCTCTAGGAACGCGTTGAAGTTGAGGACTACGTTGGCCATTTGATCTACAAGACATATTGCAAAGATTTTAGACTAAGTTCATGATAATTAAGTTCAACTAATCAAATTATTAGTGAACTCCCACTTAGATTAGACATCCCTCTAGTCATCTAAGTATTACATGATCCGAGTTAAACTAGACCGTGTCCGATCATCACGTGAGACGGACTAGTCAACATCGGTGAACATCTTCATGTTGATCGTATCTTCTATACGACTCATGCTCGACCTTTTGGTCTTCTGTGTTCCGAGGCCATGTCTGTACATGCTAGGCTCGTCAAGTCAACCTAAGTGTTTGCATGTGTAAATCTGTCTTACACCCGTTGTATGTGAACGTCTGAATAAAACACCCGATCATCACGTGGTGTTTTGAAACAGCGAACTGTCGCAACGGTGCACAGTTAGGGGGAACACTTCTTGAATTTTATTGTGAGGGATCATCTTATTTACTACCGTCGTTCTAAGTAAACAAGATGCAAAACATGATAAACATCACATGCAATCAAATAATAAACGTGACATGATATGGCCAATATCACATAGCTCCTTTGATCTCCATCTTGGGGCTCCATGATCATCTTGTCACCGGCTTGACACCATGATCTCCATCATCATGATCTCCATCATCGTGTCTCCATGGAGTTGCTCGCCAACTATTACTTCTACTACTATGGCTAACGCGTTTAGCAATAAAGTAAAGTAATTTACATGGCATTTCTTGATGACACGCAGGTCATATAAAAGAATAAAGACAACTCCTATGGCTCCTGCCGGTTGTCATACTCATCGACATGCAAGTCGTGAATCCTATTACAATAGCATGAACATCTCATACATCACATATAGATCATTCATCATTCATCACAACTTTGGCCATATCATATCACAAACCACTTGCTGCAAAAACAAGTTAGACGTCCTCTAATTGTTGTTGCAAGTTTTACGTGGCTGAATTAGGGTTCTAGCAAGAACGTTTTCTTACCTACGTTAAAGCCACAACGTGATTTGTCAACTTCTATTTACCCTTCATAAGGACCCTGTTCATCGATTCCGCTCCAACTAAAGTAGGAGAGACAGACACCCGCCAGCCACCTTATGCAACTAGTGCATGTTAGTCGGTGGAACCGGTCTCACGTAAGCGTACGTGTAAGGTTGGTCCGGGCCGCTTCATCCCACAATACCGCTGAAGCAAGAAAGGACTAGTAACAGCAAGAGAGTTGACAAATCTACGCCCACAACAAATTGTGTTCTACTCGCGCAAGAAGAACTAGGCATAGACCTAGCTCATGATGCCACTGTTGGGGAACGTTGCAGAAAACAAAAATTTTCCTACTCGTTTCACCAAGATCATCTAGGAGTTCATCTAGCAACGAGTGATTAGATGCATCTACATACCTTTGTAGATTGCAAGCGGAAGCGTTCAAAAGAACGGTGATGATGTAGTCGTACTCGACGTGATCCAAATCACCGATGACCAGCGCCGAACGGACGGCACCTCCGCGTTCAACACACGTACGGAACAGCCACGTCTCCTCCTTCTTGATCCAGCAAGGGAGGGAGGAGAGGTTGAGGGAGATGGCACCAGCAGCAGCACGACGGCGTGGTGTTGATGGAGCTGCAGTACTCCGGCAGAGCTTCGCTAAGCACTATGGAGGTGGAGGAGGTGTTGGAGAGGGAGAAGGAGGCAACCAAAGGCCAAGGCATTCAGGTATGAAGTCCCTCCTCTCCCCCACTATATATAGGGGTGCCAAGGGGTGGTGGCCGGCCCTAGGAGATCCAATCTCCTAGGGGGTGCGGCGGCCAAGGGGGGTTTCCCTCCCCCCCAAGGCACCTAGGAGGTGCCTTCCCCTCCTAGGACTCTTTCCCCCTTAAACCCTAGGCGCATGGGCCTATGTGGGGCTGGTGCCCTTGGCCCATTAGGCCAAGGCGCACCCCCTACAGCCCATGTGGACCCCCCGGGACAGGTGGACCCACCCGGTGGACCCCCGGGACCCTTCTGGTGGTCCCGGTACAATACCGATAACCCCGAAACTTGTCCCGATGCCCGAAACAGGACTTCCCATATATAAATCTTTACCTCCGGACCATTCCGGAACTCCTCGTGACGTCCGGGATCTCATCCGGGACTCCGAACAACATTCGGGTTACTGCATATACATATCCCTACAACCCTAGCGTAACTGAACCTTAAGTGTGTAGACCCTACGGGTTCGGGAGACAAGCAGACATGACCGAGACGACTCTCCGGTCAATAACCAACAGCGGGATCTGGATACCCATGTTGGCTCCCACATGCTCCACGATGATCTCATCGGATGAACCACGATGTCGAGGATTCTATCAACCCCGTACGCTATTCCCTTTGTCTATCGATATGTTACTTGCCCGAGATTCGATCGTCGGTATCCCAATACCTCGTTCAATCTCGTTACCGGCAAGTCACTTTACTCGTACCGTAATGCATGATCCCGTGACCAGACACTTGGTCACTCTGAGCTCATTATGATGATGCATTACCGAGTGGGCCCAGTGATACCTCTCCGTCATATGGAGTGACAAATCCCAGTCTTGATCCATGTCACCCAACAGACACTTTTGGAGATACCCGTAGTCTACCTTTATAGTCACCCAGTTACGTTGTGACGTTTGGCATACCCAAAGCACTCCTACGGTATCCGGGAGTTACACGATCTCATGGTCTAAGGAAAAGATACTTTGACATTGGAAAACTCTAGCGAACGAACTATACGATCTTGTGCTATGTTTAGGATTGGGTCTTGTCCATCACATCATTCTCCCAATGATGTGATCTCGTTATCAATGACATCCAGTGTCCATAGTCAGGAAACCATGACTATCTGTTGATCAACGAGCTAGTCAACTAGAGGCTCACTAGGGACATGTTGGTGTCTGTTATTCACACATGTATTACGATTTCCGGATAACACAATTATAGCATGAATAAAGACAATTATCATGAACAAGGAAATATAATAATAATGCTTTTATTATTGCCTCTAGGGCATATTTCCAACAGTACACTCATAAACACATTAGATCCTTAACCTATAAGTCTTCAATACACCAAAATCACTAAGGGGCACTAGATGCACTTACAAACTCCCCCCTTTTGGTGATTGATGACAATATAGGTTAAGTTTTCAACGGGGATAAACATATGAAGTGTAAATACTGATATTAAGGAATTTGATTGCAAGATATAGAAGAACTCCCCCTGAAGATGTGCATAGTGAGGAATTTGCTTTTGAAGCAATGCACACTTGAAGAGTAGAATCATGGAGATCTCCCCCTATATCTTGTAATTCATACACGCATTTGAAATATAATATGAAGAATTTGAAATGCATGATGAGATATGGTGACTGACGAATTTCAGCATGCGTGCAATAATATTAACGAGGAATAAGCATGCAGAATAACGTAGCAGAAGTATCAGACCACCATCGGGTTTAAGTTTACAACTCAATCCAATAAAAGTTTCAGAAGAACGAGAGTTGTAACTTAGCAAAAAAACGCCCATATAATAGACCCGCTTGAAGACTAACTCAAATTTCTCCCCCTTTGTCATCGAATGACCAAAAGGATCGAAACTAAGGACTAACGCCCCTGAAGATAATCAAGTTGATGAAGGAGCGCCAGCGTTGTCGGGGTTGGTTGTTGTAGTAGGGCCTGCCGCTGTGTCGTCCAACTCTTCATGTTCATCAGTGTCACGCAATGAAGAATAGGAGCTGGCCACCAAGGAAGGAACCTTGACCTCCTTGTGTTTCTTCAGAGGAGGTGCAGACCAGTCAAATTCTTCCTTGAGACCCATTTTCTTCAGATCTTCAGTGCTGTAGACATGAGACAGAACAACCCAGGTACGGTTGAAGGTTTCATGGAGGTAGTATTGGTTTTTCTTCACTGCATTGTGTGTTGAGGTCATGTTGTGAAGAATTGAACCAAACTGACGCTTGACCCATTTATGGTTGTGATCAACTTTCTGATGAAGACTGAGGAGTAACTCACAATCAGTCATCACCCTGGGTGTTGTGGCTTGAGGATTTTGCTTGGCGGAGTTGTTGGCGGCAGAGTCATGTGTGACAGAGTCATCATTGGTGGAATAGGATGCAGCCTTGCGAAATTGACCATCCAATGGACGAATGCCTTCATCTATCACAACAGCTGCCTTGCCTTTGTCATCAGCTGAGGAAAATGTCCGTTTGAGGACTTCAATTGGAGGCAAGTAGCTGCAGTGGTTCAGAGTGTCAACTTTGTAGTTGAGTGAAGACCTTGTCCTGATGAATCTCATAATCCACGGTGCATAAGGCTTCAGCTCAAACGGGAACGCCATGAATGATGTTGAAAAGCAGATTCTGCATGATGCCAACGACTTCTTCATCATTTGAATCGTGGCCTTTGATAGGACTCATTGTCTTCGACAGAATGCGATAGACAGTCCGAGGCACATACAGTAATTCCTTGACGAGGAATTTGGTTCGTGGGGCCTGCCCTGGCTTCAAAGGCTTCATCAACACTTGCATGTAGTGATCAGTAAGCTCAGGGTCACTGTAGACACAACGTGCACCTTCAAGGGGAGGACTGGGTGGTAGGGCACGAAGCAATTCAGAAGCTGGTGCCTTGTAATGAGTATTTTCTGTCATCCAGTCCAGCACCCACGAGTTCACATCTTCAGAATTTCCTGTGATGTGCAGCGTTGCATAGAACTCAAGAATGAGTTCTTCATTCCAATCACAGATGTCAGTGCAGAAGTTCAGCAGCCCAGCGTCGTGAAGAACACTGAGGACTGGCTCGAAGCACGACAGAGACTCCATGTCCACGTGAGGAATATGTGCATGATAGAAGACTTTGTCTTTGTTGAACAGCACTAAGGAATAGAAATTGGCTTGACTAGCAGTCCAGAAACGTCTCTTCCTTATGCGAGCAGAATCATAAGGGTTGTAGTCAGTGAAGAACACATGCTCGCCAAAGAAGTCTTCAGCCTTGAACTTCTGTTTCCTTGAGAACGGATCCTTTGGCTTTGGTAGAGGAGTGTCAGTGAGTTGCATCACGACCTCAGGAATAGCGATCTTAGGTTCATCAGGCTGAGGAATTTTTGGTTCCTCTTCAGTTGCAGTCTGCGTTGTCATATGATCAGAAGCATCAGTTTCTTCAGCACTAGTGGCTGGAATACCTTCACGTACAGACGAGGTGGGATGAGTTTCTTTAGAGCCCATTTGAATTGTTGGTGCAGGGGACTGAGGAATTTGTTGTAGCGGGGTGAAGAGTGGAGAATTGGGGTGCTAACTTTCCCAAAAGTCATCATCCATTACTGGCGTTGTACTTCCAATATCCACGTCTTCATCTTCCAATTCTTCAACACCAGCCTCTTTAGCAGTGAACTGAGGCATTGGTGAGGATACAACAGGTGTAGAAGGGATCGCATCCACTTCAATTTCTTCATCAATCTGCTCTGATGAAGCAGCAGATTGAGTTTCTTCATCAGATCCCCTGGGGATCTCATAGTCTTCACCAAAAGGAACAAGGTCCTTTGATGGCATGGTAGAAATCGGAACAACATCAATTGGATTTTCAAATGAGCTAGTCATAGGCTTCATCTTCTTTGGAGCTGAAGATTCTGAAGCACCTGTTGCTTTCCTTTTCTTCACTGTAGCTCGCTCTGCAGCCTTGGTCTTTTTCACATCTGATGTAGATGGAAGGATAGGAGTTGGTGTAGGCGCGGGAGGAGCTGAGGAATCTGTTTGAATTTCTTCAGGCGCAGCTGATGCAGTTGCCCTGACTTCTTCAGTTTCTTCAGGCGCACCACTAGTGGATCCCCTGGCAATTTATTCAGCGGCTGGAATGGAGTCATCAGCCCTGGAACTAGCATTTTCATCAGCAGCCTGAAAGTTATCAGTGGTGCTGGCATGTTCTTCAGTGGGCTGAGCCGAAGGTTCAGCTTGAGGCACTTCTTGTTGCGATGGGTCTGCAACATTGGTGAACTTCTCAGTCAGTTTAACAAACCTGACTTTGGCTCCTTTCCAATCAGCATAGTAGGCGCTGAAGTTGTTGCTGAGGGTTTTGATTTCTGACTGAATCTTGATGAGTTCATCAGTTGTCATTTTGACTACGTTGGTCTTCAGATACTTTTCCTTCTTGTACTGGGCCTTCTTGATCTGCCTGGCCTGCTCATATTTCCATTTCTCCTCTTGGATGAAATGAGTCAGCATGTGACTTTGGCTAGGGGTCAACTTGAAATCTGGCATAGGAGTGTTTGGGTCCTTGTGCCAGAGATTAATGTAATCGAGGATCGCCCTTGGATCCAAAAGTAGTGGCACAGGTGTGCCTTTGGCTCTAGCGGCCCTTTCTTGTCTGTCTCTGATGATACCAGCAAGTTCTTCATCATCAGCTTCGTCTTCTTCAGACGGCACGTTGAAGGCGACATGCTTCTTCTTAGGACTTGGTCGAGGACCTCGTCCAGCAGTTGCCTTGGTCTTCAGCAGAGTGGGGCCCGATGAAGAATTTGGTGCAGCTGAGGAACTTGCTGAGACACCAGAGGCAATGGAGATGCCCACAGTCCTTTGGCACGAGGCCAAATGCGCAGGTGCTAAGGACTTTGTCGGAACAGCTGAGGACTTTGGAGGAGGTGAGGATTTCGGAGGAGCAGCAGCAGCATGAGGAATTGGTCTTGAGGACTTTGAAGATTCTGGCCGTGAGGGCACAGCTGAGGAACTTGGCTGTGATGGCACTGTTGGTGAAGCACTTGGCTTGCGCACAGGCTTCTTTGCCATAGATCTCTTTGGCTTGACATAGGCCTCAGTGGCAGCAACAGTAGAGTCTTCGTTGAATTTCCTCACTGCTTCTTTTGCTTGCTTGGCCAACTTGGCTTGGCGCTTGGCCCATTCTTCAGGAAAGTCCTCACCACGTTTGATGCTAGTGGGGTCTGCCACTTGGCCAGGTGCCAATGGAGCTCTTGGGCATGGAGGATTGAGCGCCAATTTCTTCATATACTTTGGAGTTACATATCTGTATTCCCTCCATTCTCGTGCCCATCTCCTTTCAATCCTCTGTATGCGCACCTTGCGCTGATTTTTATCTTCTTTGCCAAACTTGGCCTCATCAGGTGTGCAGTATTCTTTGTAAATGTCCTAAGGGATTTCAAAGGCAGTCATGAACTCAGGCTTCTTTCCTCCTTTCTGCGGCCTTTTATCGTCAGCCATTTTCTTTAGTTGAGGAATTTGAACAATCGAATTCTCTGAAGAAGTATGCAACTTTTCTTTGAGGAACGCTGCAAATGAGTTAAGTTGATGAGAACCTAGTGATTCAGCAGCGAACATGAGTACCTGTGAACAGAGTATAGTTGCGAGGAATTTGGAGAGGTCATATGCGTTCTCAGAAGGTTTTTCAAAAAGAACAAGTTTGAGGAATTTGACCAGATGAGTCTTGAAGAATTTCACTAAGCGAGCTTTGTCTTAGGTTCCGGAGTTGTATAGATTGAAGATCCACACAATTGAGGAATCTTGAAGAAAAATGATGCTTAGAGAAATGAATTAAGAACAGATGACTTGTGGGTGTTTTGTGTGTGAGGATTTGAAGAATAAAACACCTTTGAAGATTTTGTAGAAAACTTTCGAATCAAAGAGGGCAGTAAAAGTAACTTTTAATTACCCTGAAGGAAGAACACGACGAACACAGAGATGGAGAAGTGAAGTTCGTCGGTGTAGATCTTCCATGCCCTAACTTGGTGGAGGAAGACGTCTACGGCGAAGGCGGAGTGAAGATTTCCGCGGCCGGCGCGAGTACCACGGCAACGAGGTCGAGGCAGTGAAGCTCTTCCTCACTGGCGACGATGGAGTAGCGGCGGCGCTAGGGTTTGGGAAGCTCGAGCAGAAGAGAGAGTTCGAGCGGAGTAAAGGAAGTGAGGAAGGGGATGGGGGTTATTTATAGCCACGGTGAAAAACTGTTTTCCCGAAGATTTGGGACGAACGTAACCCTGACCCTTCTCCTTAGCACGACATGTGTCACCCACGTACTGTGAAGTGGAGATCGTGGGTGAATAGAATAATGTATCGTGGGATGCGGAACGGTTTGAGCGGCAAAACCGAAAATTTGGATAATATTAGTTTTAACATTCTGTTCGCAATTTCTTCAGCTGACAAGGACACAGTGAAGATTTTGAACGAGTTTCAAATAGAATGCACATGAAGAATTTGAATAGATTGGGTTGAGTATAGCATAGAGGGGGAAGGGTCCGATCACATTCACTTAGCAGAAAAACCAACTTGAAGAAATAACCATAAGTGAATGTTGTAGAGGACAAACTCATACATACATATATATATATATATATATATATATATATATATATATATATATATATATATATATATATATATATAGCCAATGAAGAAAAACGATGGAACAAGTGAAGATTTTTCAAAGTTGAAGAATTTAAACAACTGAGGGATTTCACAAAACTAAGGAAAAACTCAAATTGAAGATTTTCAACTTTTGTGGTGGCGTGACCCACCGTATAAGAATGATGATTTCAGACACCGCGTACAATTGTCGTAGGGTTCTGAGGATCGAATTCTTCATTAATTTCTTCACACTTAGAGTGTTATTCTTCATTGTTTGAAGAAAAATGTTTCTTCATGTGTTGCACATCTAAGTCATCAATTTTGCATAAGTGTTAGGATGAGTGCCTTTTTCAAAGTACATTCGAAGACTCTAAGATATTTAGCTCACACCGCAACTTGCTAAATCTCTTCTCATCCAAGGGCTTTGTGAAGATATTGGCTAGCTGTTCTTCAGTCTTCACATGCTCAATAGAAATGTCGCCCTTCAACACATGATCACGAACAAAATGATGACGAATCTGAATGTGCTTTGTCTTCGAGTGCTGAACTGTGTTGTGAGCAATCTTGATGGCACTCTCATTGTCACAGAGGAGAGGCACATTCTTCACGTTGACGCCATAGTCCTTGAGAGTTTGCTTCATCCATAGCAGTTGAGCACAGCAAGAACCAGCAGCAATGTACTCAGCTTCAGCAGTAGATAGTGATACGCAGTTCTGTTTCTTTGAGGACCAACAGACCAAAGAACGTCTGAGGAAATGTCATGTACCAGATGTTGACTTGCGGTCCACATGATCACCAACATAGTCAGAGTCAGAATATCCAATGAGATCAAAATCCGAGCCCTTGGGATACCATAATCCTAGTGTTGGTGTGTGAGCTAGATATCGAAGAATATGCTTCACAGCCTTATGGTGTGATTCTTTCGGTGCAGCTTGAAATCGGGCACACATGCAAACACTAAGCATTATATCTGGCCTAGATGCACATAAGTACAATAAAGAGCCAATCATGGAGCGGTATACCTTATGATCGAAGTCAATACCATTTTCATCAGTGCACAGATGACCATTTGTGGGCATAGGGATTTTGATGCCTTTGCAATCTTGCATGCCGAATTTCCTCAATACATCCTTGAGGTATTTCTCTTGAGATATGAATATGCCATTGCGCTGTTGACGAATTTGAAGACCTAAGAAGAATTTCAACTCTCCCATCATAGACATTTCATATTCCTCTCTCATCATATAACCAAATTCGTCACTATAACGTTGGTTAGTACAGCCAAAGATAATATCATCAACATATATTTGGCACACAAACAGTTCACCATCATAAGATTTAGTAAAGAGAGTAGGATCGAGTAACCGGGTGTGAAGCCATTCTTCATGAGGAATTCCTTCAAAGTATCATACCACGCCTGAGGGGCCTGCTTGAGGCCATAGAGGGCCTTATTGAGTCTGAAGACTTTGTCAGGATTCTTTGGATCTTCAAAACCTGGGGGTTGAGCAACATATACTTCTTCCTCAAGATTACCATTGAGGAATGCACTTTTCACATCCATTTGATATAAGATGATATCATGATGGTTAGCATAAGCAAGTAATATGAGAATAGCCTCAAGTCTAGCAACAGGTGCAAAAGTTTCATCGAAATCAATTCCTTCAACCTGTGTATAGCCTTGAGCTACTAGTCGTGCCTTATTCCTCACCACAAGGCCATTTTCATCTTGCTTGTTGTGGTAGATCCATTTTGTGCCAATGATGTTGTGGTAGATCCACCAGTTCCCAGACGTTGTTGAGCTTGAATTGATGTAATTCTTCTTGCATGGCCTGAATCCACTCAGGCTCCAGAAATGCTTCATCTACCTTTGCGGGCTCTGTGATAGAGACAAAGGCATAGTGCTCACAAAAGTTAGATAGATGTGAAGCTTTTGAGCAGGTGAGAGGACCTGGTGCTCTAATGTCATCAATGATCTTCTCCACTTGCGCTTCTTTTGCAACGGGAGGGTGAGTTGGTTGTCGTTGAGGAATTTGATCAGCATTTTCTTCAGCATCAATTTCTTCAGCATTTTCCTCAGGTGCATCAGTTCGACGTTCTTCACGTTCTGGAATGAATTCTTCGGCAGATTCTTCAGTAGGAATGACATCCTCAGTAGGCTTGAACTTGATAGAATCCTCAGGTGCTGGTTCATCTATCACATAAGGTAGGTGCTCTCTTTGCGAGCCATTAGTTTCATCGAACCACACATCTACAATTTCAACAACCTTGTGAAGAACGTTGTTGAAGACTTTGTAGGTGTGTGAGTCCTTTCCGTAACCAAGCATAAAACCTTCATGTGATTTTGGTGCAAATTTTGAGTTGTGATGAGGATCTCTAATCCAGGATTTAGCACCGAAGACTTTGAAATAACTCACATTGGGTTTCTTGTCAGTGAGGAGTTCATAGGCAGTCTTCTTGAAGAATTTGTGAAGATATACTCTGTTGATGATGTGGCATGCAGTATCAATTGCATCAACCCAGAAACGGCGATGCGTTTTGTACTCATCGAGCATAGTGCGAGCCATCTCAGCAAGAGTCCTATTCTTGCGCTCCACGACACCATTCTATTGAGGAGTATAAGGAGCAGATAACTCATGAGTAATACCAAGTTCATCAAGATAGTCATCGAGACCCGAATTCTTGAACTCAGTGCCATTGTCACTTCTGATGTGCTTGATCTTCACACCAAAGTTGGTTGAAGCCCTCGAGGAAAATCGTTTGAAGACTTCCTGCACTTCATGTTTGTAAGTAACAAGGTGTACCCATGTGTAACGAGAGTAATCATCAACAATAACAAAGCCATATTGAGATGCTTCATTTGAAACGGCAGAATAATGATTAGGACCGAAGAGATCCATGTGAAGCAATTCAAATGGATGAGTAGTGGTCATGATAGTCTTTGCTGGATGCTTGGCCTTCGTCATCTTTCCAGCTTCATAGGCACCGCATAAGTGATCCTTGAGGACTTTGACTTTCTCAATGCCAATGACATGCTTCTTCTTTGCAAGCGTGTGCAAATTCCTCATGCCTGCATGACCAAGTCGTCGATGCCATAGCCATCCTTCTGAAGCTTTTGCAAGTAGGCACACGGCTAGTTGTGAACCTGTAGAGAAATCAACAATATACAAGTCTCCTCTCCTAAAGCCTTCGAAGACTTTGGAATTGTCAGCTTCCATAATCACAACACAACGATACTTGCCAAAGACAACAACCATATCAAGATCACAAAGCATTGAGACAGACATAAGGTTGTATCCTAAGGACTCAACAAGCATGACTTTGTCCATGTGTCGATCCTTTGTGACTGCAACCTTACCTAGACCCAATACCTGACTTTTGCCTTTGTCAGCGAAGATGATATGCTTCAGATGCGATGGTGATAAGGGAGCATCCATCAATAGATTCTTGTCACCAGTAATGTGATTTGTACATCCACTATCTGTGACACCCCAAAAATTTTAACCTTGTTTTATTAATTAAAATTTTGCCAGGGAATTTAAACTTTTATTTTCTGGATTTTCTTTTGATTTCAGAGCCATTCTTTACCTTATTATTATGGAGTTTTTACCTCTAGTGAAAAACTTTCCAAATATAGTATTGGACTTGTTTGCCCTCTCAAGAATAACATTTCTATTGTCAGTAGAATTTATTGGCACAATTGTTTCTCTCTGAGCTTTATTCCTTAATATGATTTTTCATTAGTTTTGGAGCTCGTTTTCAACTACAACCACTTGATAAATTTCCTTAAAATCCCAACCAAAATTTGGAGATGTCATGTCATGTTTTTAAATCACTTTTATGCAAAAACATCTTTTATTCATGGGATATTTTGAGCTCTACCCCAAGCTTTCAAAACTGGTCCAGATGGCAGCATTGCAGTACAACCCATTTAAATATTTCTTTCTAGCCTCCACCAAAATTATGGGATGTTAATAGGAGTATATTATGCAACTTTACGCAAAAACCCTTTTATGTTCTTTGAAAAATTTGAGTGAATCAACCTCATTTTCATTCTGGCCCAGTTGGGTGTTTTCTACTGCATCCCTATTTAATTTTGCTCCAGTGGCCTTGAGCTTTTTCCTACTTATAGCCCATACTACAAAACCCTTAAGTCCAGGAGAGTGGACTCATTGGAGGATTTTAAATGCATGCAAATATGCCTTTTTCTTTCTGTCCAAAACTGTAGATTTGCAAAACATGCACTAACAAGTTTTTGCTTTTGACAAACTAACCTTGCCACCATCACCTACACCTAAAGAGACACTGGTCTGGAAATTTTGGCCACCCCAAGAGTTGGCTAGATGCCCTTAGCATTTTGTCAAACACCTGGTGTGCATGGCCAGTTTTGGCATGGTTTTTAGTTTGCACACTGGATCTGCTTGCCTTGCCTAGCCAGCATGTCCCATGGCTTTACCCTAGCCTATAGCCCCTCCCTGCTTAACCTCTTGTGGATTGGAGCCCCCTGGCATGACTTGGCATTTTGCCAAACACCTGCCATGCGTGCACTGGGCATGCCCAGAGCGCACGTTTTGCACGCGCGCGCACCGAGCCGCCGCATCGCACAGCCGCCTCCCCGCGCCCGCTCTGTCCTCTCCCCACTCGCAGCCAGCACGCCCGCCCCTCCCTCGCCGCTGAGCCACTCCTGGAGCTCCACAGCGCCACTGTCAGGTCGGCCGTGGCAGCTAGCGGCCGGCCACAGCAGGCCCCGGCCATGGCGGCGTCCGAGCCACTAGCGCTCGCCAGCTGCCCCCTTGAGCAGCTCAAGCTCATCCGCAAGCTTGTCTGCAAGCACTCATCGCCGCCACGTCCCTCTGCTGCTACAGAATGGAGGTTACCGGAGATCTTATCCACGGCCACCGTCAGAACCGACCACGATCGCCTATTTAAGGACCCCCGAGCTCGTCCAGGCCCTCAAGCAACCTCTCTCACTCCCTCACTGATCCTCCCGTAGCAGTAGAAAGGCCAGAGATGGTCTTCTTCTTCTTCTTCTTCGGCAACCACAGCCGCCGCCCCTTTCCGGTTCATTCCGGCACCAACAGGGCCTCCCCCTCTCTACTCTCTTCACCAGAAGCTCTCTCTTCATCTCGTGAATCCATCCCCTGCTCGATTTCGATCAGGAGCCGCCAGAGGCAAGAGTCCCACCCTGCCCGACGGCCACCGTCCGCTGCGGAGCTCGCCGCCGGCGACTCCGTACACCCTAGGGACTATAGCGACCACCGAAAGGACCGCCTCGACCCCCTGAGCCCGCGGATGGCCTCGGTTTCTCAAATGGTGCCGCCGTTCGCCGGCGAGTATCGCCGGAGTCCCGCCTCCGCTCGGGCAGAGGAAGAGGAGGGAGAGACGACTAGTCAAACCTGACCAGTGGGCCCCGTGGACCCACTGTCAGTGACCCACGCGCCCGTCCATGCTGGATAAGTGAAAGCGTAAAGTCTCGAGTACGTATCCCCTACCCCGAAAGCGTATTATGCACCGAAGCGTTTTCCTTTTTCTATTTTATTTTAAAAACAGAATTTGACTAAACTTTGACTGGCTATAACTTTTTGAATAAAAATCCAAATGACTTGATTCTTTTTATGTTGTTTCTCAAATATTGTCTAGTTTAGTTTCATATTTATTTCAAAATTTTCCAGACAACTTTTTTGTGCTGTTTTTAAAGTATGTGTTAATTCAAATTCATTTAAAATAGGATTTTTGGAGAGGGAGAAGAAAACTTTCCAAAGTATTGGAATGCACCCTGCCTCTTCACAACTTGAAGGCAAGCATTCTGAACCCTAGCATAATATTGCTGTGTGTTGTTTAATTTGGTTACAACGCCACCCTGTCTCGAAATTTCCGTTATTTATTGGGGTGATATGATCCTACTCGTAAGTGCATGTTAATGATACCGTGCTTTTGAACATTGATATGTTGTGATAGTGGTCACCCTCATGTAGCCTTCATGCCTACCGGACGGAAATCGGGGAAAGCCTCGGTCTTGGGTAGACACGATGCTTGTCTCCAGTTCCTCGTCGAGACAGTTGTGTCCGGTATTGCATGATGAGGTATGCTGAGTGGTGATTCTGTCTGTTGGATTGAGATATATTTGTTATGCTAAGGGGATGCTTAATCCTCCTGAGTCGACCGTAGATCGAGTCTTGTTCCGGTAACCCCCATGCTTGTTTCATGCTGCCACTTGTCCCTGCCATAGGTAGGGTACGATTCAGTAAGTTGTCAACCCCTGTCCTAGCACACACCGTACAGAGAGGCCATGGTGGAAGATACCGGCTGCATCCGGTAGGCATGCCACCTGGTCCGGGGGCATGGGTGTTTCCGGTTGGGACCGAGAGGGGGGCACCCCTTAGAGCGCGCGATAGAAATTTGATCCCATGCTACGCGAGGTTGTAGCCTCCCCACTTAGAGTTTTGCTTAATAGGTGTCGTGGGTGATTCCAGACACCGGTAGGTTAAGCTGGTGTGTGCGGTCAGGTGTGTTTTCAACTAAAAGACCGTAGACGGAATTAGTCCCAATGGACTAAAGGAATCCGTTACTTGCGGGTAAAGAGTACGCCCTCTGCAGAGGAAAAATCTATTCGAATAGCCGTGTCCATGGTTAAGGACTACAGTCTGGGATGGGTCAAGTGTCGGTCTTAGTGTCGGTCTTCGGAGGAAAAACTACTAAACCAGAAGCTTGATTATGACCGTCACATATGATGGTTATGATTATTATTATTGTGGACTAATCAATTGTATTTTTTGAAATTAATGAGTATCCCTAGGACGGTTCTACCTCCTGGATATTCACTGTGATTATTCTTATATAAGCCCTTTATGTGGTGTCGCTCTGACGCCCGACTGTGGCATACTTGTCATTTCATTTACTTATAAGCCCTTTATGTGGTGTCGCTGAGACGCCCGACTATGGCATGCTTGTCATTTCATTTACTTATAAGCCCTTTATGTGGTGTCGCTCAGACGCCCGACTGTGGCATGCTTGTTATTTCATTTACTTATAAGCCCTTTATGTGGTGTCGCACAGACGCCCGACTGTGGCATGCTTGTTATTCCTTTTATATATAAGCCCTTTATGTGGTGTCGCTTAGACGCGCGACTGAGGCATACTTCATATTGTTATCCTTTCGAGGCGTCGCTTCAGACACCCGATCAGTGCATTCTATTTCTACTCTCTGATTGCATATTCATATTTGACATAATTAACCTGCTGCATGCATCATAAGTTCTATTTATGACTGACGAAGTGATCATAGAATATTTCAAAACATGATTATCAGTGGCTATATTATACCTGCGTTCTCAATGTCTGCGAGTACATTCAAAGTACTCACTGGCTTGTCCCTGGCAATTGTCTCGGCCAGATTTCTTGCATGGAGAGGAGCGTTGTGATGACAACCCCGGAACCCATGCGAATGGAGATAGCAGCCTCGCGAAGATAGGAGTTATCCTGGTCAGTTGTTCCTGTGGAAAATGGAGTCCCATAGACGTTGATGATCCACAAACCGGTTCCGCCATCAACCACTAGAAACCAATCGTTGTACTCATAGGCCACAATGGTCTTGTACTGCATATCTTGTATTTTTGCTTGGAGCTTCTGTATCAAGTTGGTGCCTCATCAGCTAACAGTAATCCTGGGGCTGATGAGCACAAGGGCCATTTTCTGGGAAATTATATCCCTAAAAACCGGTCCTGACAAATTTGGTATCAGAGCCAGGCTGACCATTGGCTAATCCTATCTTAGCCAGGTCGATAAACCTAGGTTAACCAACCCACCATACGTTAACCTAACCCCAGCCAAGCTTCTCGTGTAAGATAGCCACACAGTGACCCGACACCTTTTGGCAGTCGGTGCCCAACCTATCAACCTAGCCTGTCGATCACGCGCCAGTAACCGGTCCCTAAATAGTATTTTTCGCAAGCGTGCGAAGGAAGACTCCGTCCCCTTTTTCTATAAAAAGGGCATGCTAGCCTCAACCCAACACATCATAGCCTCTACCCCCAAACCGAGCTATAATGCCTGGCCCCATTGTTCACAATGAGACCACAGCAACCAACCTTGGAGGTTTTGTGACCGTGCTAGCAAACCTCACCCGCCATGCCTTTGCATTAGAAGAGCCCCCAGAGTATGTTGTGTACCAAGGGTCCATGAGCGGCGAGAGCCATCAATTCTGGGCCACTGTACATGTCTATGGTAGGGGTCTATCGCCAGAACGCGCCTACAGGTTCACCGGAAGGACAACTTCCTTTGAGCCACAAGCCATCCAACTAGCTGCTCGAGAGGCTATAGTTCAACTCCGGCACTTGTCGCCCAGAGTTAACTGTCGCTCCTTCTACTACTACCCCAACCGTGACGGGTATGGTAGATGTAGGATCGAAGTATGTCTAGAGGGGGGGGGTGATTAGACTACTTGACCAAATAAAAACTTAACCTTTTCCCAATTTTAGTTCTTGGCAGATTTTAGCTATTTTAGGACAAGTCAAGCAATCATCACACAATTCAAGCAAGCATGCAAAGAGTATATTAGCAGCGGAAAGTAAAGCATGCAACTTGCAAGAATGTAAAGGGAAGGGTTTGGAGAATTCAAACGCAATTGGAGACACAGATGTTTTCCCGTGGTTCCGATAGGTGGTGCTATCCTACATCCACGTTGATGGAGACTTCAACCCACGAAGGGTAACGGTTGCGCGAGTCCACGGAGGGCTCCACCCACGAAGGGTCCACGAAGTAGCAACCTTGTCTATCCCACCATGGCCATCGCCCACGAAGGACTTGCCTCACTAGCGGTAGATCTTCACAAAGTAGGCGATCTCCTTGCCCTTACAAACTCCTTGGTTCAACTCCACAATCTTGTCGGAGGCTCCCAAGTGACACCTAGCCAATCTAGGAGACACCACTCTCCAAGAAGTAACAAATGGTGTGTAGGTAATGAACTCCTTGCTCTTGTGCTTCAAATGATAGTCTCCCCAACACTCAACTCTCTCTCATAGGATTTGGATCTGGTGGAAAGAAGGTTTGAGTGGAAAGCAACTTGGGGAAGGCTAGAGATCAAGATTCATATGGTAGGAATGGAATATCTTGGTCTCAACACATGAGTAGGTGGTTCTCTCTCAGAACATATGAGTTGGAATTGTGTATGTGTTCTGATGGCTCTCTCCACGAATGAAGAGGAGGTGGAGGGGTATATATAGCCTCCACACAAAATCCAACCGTTACACACAATTTACCAATCTCGGTGGGACCGAATCAACAAACTCGGTCGGACCGAAAAGGTAAACCTAGTGACTGTTAGAGATTTTCGGTGGGACTGACATGCAACTCGGTAGGACCGATTCTGTTAGGGTTTAGGCATAACCTAATCTCGGTGAGACCGATTACACAAACTCGGTGAGACCGAGTTTGGTAATAAGCTAACCAGAGAGTTGGTCAGGTAAACTCGGTGGGACCGATTTGCTCTTTCGGTGAGACCGAAAAGTTACAAAAAGGAATCAGAGAGTTTACATTGCAATCTCGGTGGGACCGATTCTCTCTTTCGGTGAGGCCGAAAAGTTACGAAAGGGAAACAGAGAGTTTGCAATCCCATCTCGGTGAGACCGAGATCCTTATCGGTAGAACCGAATTGCTAGGGTTTGGCAGTGGCTTATGACAAGTGAAACTCGATGGCGCCGGATAGAAAGAATCAGTAGGACCGAGTTTGGCTTAGGGTTTAGGTCATTTGTGGATATGGGAAAGTAGTTGAGGATTTTGGAGCATATCACTAAGCACATGAAGAAAGAGGCTCATTAAGCAACACCTCATCCCTCCTTGATAGTATTGGCTTTTCCTAAAGACTCAATGTGATCTTGGATCACTAAAATATAAAATGAAGAGTCTTGAGCTTTTGAGCTTGAGCCAATCCTTTGTCCTTAGCATTTTGAGGGCTCCACTTTCACATCCATGCCATGCCAATCATTGAGCTTTCCTGAAATAATCACCTTGGAATAGCATTAGCTCAATGAGCTATATGTTGTTATGAATTACCAAAACCACCTAGGGATAGTTGCACTTTCAATCTCCCCCTTTTTGGTAATTGATGACAACATATAGATCAAAGCTTCGACAAATGATAATAAGCATGAAATATATCGTCGCTTTGAGAAGTATGTGATAAGTAAGAGCTCCCCCTAAATTTGTGCATATTTAAAATTTGCTTTGGACTGCAAATGCACAAAGAGTTAGAGTCATGGGTTACTCTTCCATGTCACATACATCTTGGTGGAGCGCTTAAAATGATAAGAATGAAATACATGCACTCATCACCAAGAATAGTGAATGATCACATAAGATAGATAGGATAAAAATATTAAGCAAGCATTAAGTGTAGCTTATGATCAAACACATGATCATCAATGTCTCACGAGCAATGACATAGTATCTCAAGCACTCAAAAGCAAACAAAGTTCGAAAAACCACCAAATAAAACAAGAGAGAATAAAAGCAACACTCTCTCTCGAAGCCTATGATCTATACATTTTCTCCCCCTTTGGCAACAAGTTACCAAAAAGTTCCTAGAAAATGCATAGTGCTAAATCGACACTCAGGCTTGATCTTCAGGTGGTGGTGGAGTCCGGAGCACTCCAAGGACGAAGCCTTCTGTAGATGTGGTCGGAGTCGAGGCTGAAGTGGGCGTTGGAGCTGGTGGAACTGAGGCTGTAGCTGGTGCTGAGGCGGTTGCTCTTGTGTCAGGAACTGGCACTGCAGACGACCTCGGACCTCGTGGCACTCTGGCAAAGGCATCAGTTGTAGTCTTGCCTCTCCTCTCCTGCATGTCATCTTGGAGCTGCTCCACTGCAGTCTGAATCTCTGTCACCTTGATATCCAAGTCATAGAACTTTTGTTCTACGATTCGCTCTAGGCTTGCCTGGTTCTGAGTAAGGGTGGCTAGTCCTTACTCAATCCGCAGGGAGGATGCAATCAGGTAACCAAGCTGCTCTTGTTTGGTTTTCAGGAAATATTCAGATGCCTCCTCTTGAGTTGGCATCTTGGCAGCTTTCTCCTTCCTCGCCTTCTCCTTCTTGGCTTGTGCTTGTGCTGAAGATGGTTCATTCTCAGTCATGACAACTTGATTATCTTCAAAGTCTGGACGGATGGGCAAGTGTTCCTTGTCCAATAAGTATATGCCCGTGCCCATCTTGGAGTTAATGAGCTCCTGAATTTGTGGGGCATACCCACAGCTCCTCTTCTGGTCTGCTGCTGTCCTCTTGATGGTCTCTACCATGAGGCTCATCACCTTGAACTTCTGTGGCACATCAAAGATATGAAGCAAGTTGATTGCATGGCCTCTGATCATCTTGTGATCTCCAGACTTAGGCAATAAGGTGTGCCTCAAAATCCAATTGATGGTTGGCAGCCCTGACAGAAGATAGTGTACTGAGCCAAACTTGAAAGTGTCAAGTGCTTCATTTGGAATCTCCTTGTACATGTTTGACATTGAGTTATGGTCCATCTTCTTCTTGGCATAAATGTCCAAATCATCTGCTTGCTCCTCTGGGGCATTAATCAGCTGAGCCCATTCAACAACTGTGGACTGGTACCTCGTACCCTCTGACATCCAAATTATCCTACCATCTGGATAAAAATGGGCTGTGGAGTAGAACTGCATGATGAGTTCCTCGTTCCACTTTGTGAGCTTCTGCCCAACAAAGTCCTCTACTCCACATGCCTTGAAGCTGTCCTGCACTCCAGGGTAGTACTCTTCGTTGTCCTTGATGTATTGCCAGTCAACCCATCTCATGTCACAGACAATTGGCTTCTTATCAAGCAGCACTGTCTCATAGAAGTCCTGCTGTTCCTTAGTGTGGAACCTGTAGTCAGCAGCAGTCCTCCTTCTTGAAGCATACAGATCTGCTTCTCTCCACTTCCTGAGCCCTGAATCTCTCCCGAGCTTCATATCCTGAGCCACAGGATGAGCATCATTGTGGTCTGGGATCTTGGGCTTGAGTTTTCTGAGAACTTGCTCTTCCTCTTCTTCTGCAGTGTCAGGCATTGGGGCCTTGTTCTTCTCAGCAGCTGGGATGCTTCTTGTATTTCTCTTTGGCTTTGGCTTTGGAGCTGGCTTGGCCTTGGAAGCAGCTGCCCCTGATCTTATGGCATCACCCATCAGCTTGGGTGCCTTTGGTGCTGGTGCAGCTACCTCTTCTTCTTCCTCCTCATCTTCCATGATGGAAGCCTTGCCAAGCACTCTGGCTACAGTTTTCTTCACCCTTTCCTTTCTTTTCTTGCCTTCAGCAGCAGCTGGCTCTATGGGTGTGGGCTTCTCAGTTGAAGCTCTGGCCTTTGACATAGGCTGCCTGCCTGCTGGCCTTTTGATCTTCATTCCTGGCTTTATGCCCTGTGCTGGCTCAACTCTCTTGGAAGTTGCTTCCTCTTCTGCCACATAATCCTCATCTTCTCAGTCTGAGGTTCTCTTCTTTCTCTGTCTTGTGGCAGCTTTAGGCAGATTGCCAGGAGTACTTCTGCTGCCATCATCTGAAGAACTTGAGGGACTAGTGCCCTCACTCATCTGTACTTGTTGCTCTGACAAATTCTGGCTGTCACTTTGGTCTAACATGTTGCAAACTCTGACTGCTGACCCTGTGAATAGGTTATAGATGAGATAGAGTGGATGAGCATCACAAAATGCAGAGATTTTTGCAAAAGAATAATTCAAAAACTTAGTTTTAGTTTCCCACTGAAAGCATCTCGGATCTACCGATTTCTAAACTCGGTGATACCGAAGCAGTTTTGGCACCTAAACTAGTGAACTCGGTCAAACCGAGTCACAGTTCGGTGGCACCGAGACTGCTAGGGTTTCACAGAGTTCCAAAATCGGTCACACCGATAAGTAATTCTCGGTCAGACCGAGTCTCACTTGTGCAATGGCATAAGCCAAATTGGTGGGACCGAGTTTTTCAACTCGGTGGGTCCGAGATGGTTTCGGCGGAAACCTAACCCTAAAATTTTCGAATTAAACCTAATCTACGAGTTCATTGACTGGATAGAAGTTTATCAAACGTGGTAAGAATCATGATGATCACAATGTGCTAAGAATCGGATTGGGTAATAGCACAAAGATCGAGTCCATACCCTAGTTCGGCGGAGACTCGCTACGGCGGAAAGGGCGGGGTAGAATTCCGTTGACGGCGACGGAGACCAGTGACTGGAGGCGGTTGGCGGCGAGGAGACGATCTGGAGACCAAGTTGGCAGAGCAGGCTATCGCGCGGGCGAAGGGGTTCGGAGAAATTTCCAAATTTTTGCCCGTGACTATATATAGCCCGACCCTGTTGGTGTGACCGAGTGGAACAACTCGGTGGCACCGAGATGCAAAACTGTATACAGTTGTTGCAACTCGGTGTGACCGAATGGTTCAAATCGGTTGCACCGAGATCGAAAACCTAGATCAACTTAATGATCTCGGTAGGACCGAAAGTAGGGTATCGGTCAGACCGAGAATCACAAAGAAGTTTTGGAAGTTTAAGTCTATGACGAATCAGGGACTCCGAGCGCTCCTCACACAGAGTGGTTCGAATCTGATTTGATCAAATTTTGTGATGTAGCATGAATAGAGTTTGAGACGAGAAAAGCATAGATAGCTAGAGGAGGTTCTTAGGCATTCTTGTCCATCCACTTGGCAAAAGGAAATAAAACCAAACAATCAAAACAACAAGTGGATGTCCTCGAATGAGTAAAATATGCAACCAACATGCTCACACAATAAGATGGCAAATGAAATATGTGACCAAGCATGCACAACCAATTCTAGCATCTATCAAGCAATTTGCGATGACTAGGTCATCTATATATGAGTATATTGACTTAGGAGTCAAGTGAGAACACTTGATCATAGGTCATACTCATCGTTTAAGCTCAAGTGGGGTTACCACTTTTACATAAAGCATTGTTGTGTTCACATCTTTAGAGTTGCTTTAGCTCAAGTCGTAGAGTAAAGCTCCCCCTAGATGTGATATCCCCCCTAAGAGGGATGAACTAACCTTGGGTTTTGTCGATGATGACTTCATGTAGATGTTGAAGATGTGGATGCTCATTGTTGATGTAGATCACTTGGAGCTATCCATTTGAGTGAATTACACTTTCAATACCTACATGGGTTAGTCCCACAAGGAACAAACAAGGATATCCATAGACATAGAGTGATGCACACACAAGATGATGTCCATGAAAACTTTTAGGTTACCTTGTCCCTTGTCTTACCAACAAGAGGGTTTGTGACTCCTTGAACTAGTGCAAGATGTGGAAGTTGATTGCACTTGTTCTTGCCAAAATGATAAGAGTGAAGTATGTTGGCGGAGTCACCCTCAAGAACTTTCTAGTTCTTCTTCTTTTGGATCCACACCATCTTGATGGGAATCCTTCGAGTTGTAGTCGTACTTGATGAAGTGGAACTTGAAGTGGTCTTGGGAATCCACTTGACTAAGGTCTTAGGAGCTTCTTCAAATGCATCAATTTCCTCTTGAAGCTTGTCCTTGCCTTTGTGCTTGTAGTATTGTGGTGGAAGATCATCTTGAGCTTGTGTCCCCTTGAAGGAAGTATCATACTTCTCTTGTTGAGGAACAAACTTTGTCTTGGGGTATTGATCTTCTTCCCACTCAACTCCATTGGCATTGAAGTTTCGTTCAAAACCAACACCTTGATTCTTCCGGTGCATTCCTTGCTTGCGCACAGTTTCCTCGAATTGCTTACTCCCGGCAAGGCTTTTGTACACTCCTTTCTCTATAATTCCCTTCAATAAGCTATTTTCTTGCTCAAGTGTAACTTGGCTAAGAGAATCATTAGTGGAATCAAGAGAACTACTAGAAGCAACAATATTGGATTTAGCATGATCATTATTACTACTAGAGGGAGAATCTTTCTTGTTCTTGTTACTAGACTTGACTTGAGGCATGTAAGTGGATAAGAGTAAACGCTTGGCAATGTAAGAAGAACTTTTCTTGCGGAGATCATCATTGATTGCTTTTAAGAACTCATGCTCTTGCTCAAGATTGAGCTTTTCAAAGCGTAATTTCTCATGAGCTCTCAAAAGTTCTCGATGATCTTCGAAGATAGTTTCATGAGCTAACTTAAGAGTGTTTAGTTCTTTAGTTAGAGCCTCAATCTTCTCCTTATCATTGTCATTCGTTTTATCTTGATTAGCATGATTAATTGACGTTTCATCATAATATTCATCACTAGAGTTGTCAACAAGTAAATCATCATCACCTAACAAGTCATCTTCATCACTATTAAAATCAACATACTCGGGGTGTGTTACCTTAGGACCTTTGGCCATGAAGCATTTTCCAATTCCTTCATTTGGTGAGTCAAATATGTCTTAGGAGTTGGTTGACACAAGTGCTAGACCGGCAACACCTTCATCTTGAGTATCTTCGGAGTCGGAGTGATAACTTCTCTCGGAGTGGCTGTCGGAGTCGGAGCCGGATACCCATTCACCAACATGAGCTTGATGTCTTCGTTTTGTGTAGCTCCTTGATGATTTTTCCTTCCTTTCCGAATCCTTGCTTCTCCGCGAGTATCTTCGTTCATAACGATCATCTCTACTCCTTCTCTCTCTTGGTGGTGATTCTTTGCTTCTTCTTTTTGGAGAATCTTCTCTTCTCTTGTAGGGAGCCGTACACTCATTGGAATAGTGTCCGGGTCTTCCACAATTGTAGCAGTTTCGCTCTCGACTAGAAGATCTTTTGTCATTGTAGGACCTTGACTTGAAGTTTCTATCTTTGCTTCTACTCTTGTAGAACTTGTTGAAGTTCTTCACCATTAAGCTCAATTCTTGATTGAAGTTTTGTTTCTCACTTGATGATGTAGGGGCTTCACATGAGGCTTTGTAGGCACCACTTGATTTGTTGTGAAGTTCCTCTTTATCCTTAAGTGACATCTCATGAGCAACAATTCTTCCAATCACCTCCGTTGGCTTGAGATCTTTGTAATTTGGCATCATTTGGATCAATGTGCACACGGTATCATATTTTCCATCCAAGGCTCTTAGAATCTTCTTGATGATGAATCTATCGGTCATCTCTTCACTTCCTAAGCCGGCAATCTCATTTGTGATGAGAGCAAGCCTAGAGTACATTTCAGCGACACCTTCACCATCCTTCATTTTGAACTTGTCAAGTTGACTTTGAAGCACATCCAACTTGGATTCCTTGACGGAGTCGGTACCTTCGTGCATATCAATCAAAGTGTCCCAAATTTCCTTTGCATTCTCAAGACGGCTGATTTTGTTGAATTTTTCGGGGCACAATCCGTTGAAGAGAATATCACAAGCTTGAGCATTGTATTGCAACATCTTCAACTCATCCGCGGTAGCTTCACGGTTTGGTTCTCTCCCATCAAAGAAGTCACCTTGCAAACCAACACACACAATAGCCCAAACGGCGGGGTTATGTCCAAGAATTAGTACCATCAAAGTAAGGACCTCTACGGTGATAATTTCCCTCGCTAGACGCCATACTCTCCTAGGTTGTGAAACAAAGGCTATGACCACCAAAAGCTATGGAGATCAAAGCAAATGGAGACCAAAGCTCTGATACCACTTGTAGGATCGAAAGTATGTCTAGAGGGGGGGGGGTGATTAGACTACTTGACCAAATAAAAACTTAAACCTTTTCCCAATTTTAGTTCTTGGCAGATTTTAGCTATTTTAGGACAAGTCAAGCAATCATCACACAATTCAAGCAAGCATGCAAAGAGTATATTAGCAACGGAAAGTAAAGCATGCAACTTGCAAGAATGTAAAGGGAAGGGTTTGGAGAATTCAAACACAATTGGAGACACGGATGTTTTCCCGTGGTTCGGATAGGTGGTGCTATCCTACATCCACGTTGATGGAGACTTCAACCCACGAAGGGTAACGGTTGCGCGAGTCCACGGAGGGCTCCACCCACGAAGGGTCCACGAAGTAGCAACCTTGTCTATCCCACCATGGCCATCACCCACGAAGGACTTGCCTCACTAGCGGTAGATCTTCACAAAGTAGGCGATCTCCTTGCCCTTACAAACTCCTTGGTTCAACTCCACAATCTTGTCGGAGGCTCCCAAGTGACACCTAGCCAATCTAGGAGACACCACTCTCCAAGAAGTAACAAATGGTGTGTAGGTAATGAACTCCTTGCTCTTGTGCTTCAAATGATAGTCTCCCCAACACTCAACTCTCTCTCATAGGATTTGGATCTGGAGGAAAGAAGGTTTGAGTGGAAAGCAACTTGGGGAAGGCTAGAGATCAAGATTCATATGGTAGGAATGGAATATCTTGGTCTCAACACATGAGTAGGTGGTTCTCTCTCAGAACATATGAGTTGGAATTGTGTATGTGTTCTGATGGCTCTCTCCACGAATGAAGAGGAGGTGGAGGGGTATATATAGCCTCCACACAAAATCCAACCGTTACACACAATTTACCAATCTCGGTGGGACCGAATGAACAAACTCGGTCGGACCGAAAAGGTAAACCTAGTGACCGTTAGAGATTTTCGGTGGGACTGACATGCAACTCGGTAGGACCGATTCTATTAGGGTTTGGGCATAACCTAATCTCGGTGAGACCGATTACACAAACTCGGTGAGACCGAGTTTGGTAATAAGCTAACCAGAGAGTTGGTCAGGTAAACTCGGTGGGACCGATTTGCTCTTTCGGTGAGACTGAAAAGTTACAAAAAGGAAACAGAGAGTTTATATTGCAATCTCGGTGGGGCCGATTCGCTCTTTCGGTGAGACTGAAAAGTTACGAAAGGGAAACAGAGAGTTTGCAATCCCATCTCGGTGAGACCAAGATCCTTATCAGTAGAACCGAATTGCTAGGGTTTGGCGGTGGCTTATGACAAGTGAAACTCGGTGGCGCCGGCTAGAAAGAATCGGTAGGACCGAGTTTGGCTTAGGGTTTAGGTCATTTGTGGATATGGGAAAGTAGTTGAGGATTTTGGAGCATATCACTAAGCACATGAAGAAAGAGGCTCATTAAGCAACACCTCATCCCTCCTTGATAGTATTGGCTTTTCCTAAAGACTCAATGTGATCTTGGATCACTAAAATATAAAATGAAGAGTCTTGAGCTTTTGAGCTTGAGCCAATCCTTTGTCCTTAGCATTTTGAGGGTTCCACTTTCACATCCATGCCATGCCAATCATTGAGCTTTCCTGAAATAATCACCTTGGAATAGCATTAGCTCAATGAGCTATATGTTGTTATGAATTACCAAAACCACCTAGGGATAGTTGCACTTTCAGTAGACCACCCCAAGTTGCCAACGGAGACCACGAGACGGATCCTGCACTATTGCATCTGGTGTGCTATGTAAGTGCACTAGAGGGACTGTTCGATCAAATCACCCTTGATCTGATCGCAGCTCGTGGAGAATTGGTTCGTCGAACCCCGACAAGAAGAGAAGATGAGCCCGACGCCGACAACCCAGTCGTGCTGTTCGGACAACCGATCGAGACCTTGAGGTCAGCCCCAACCATCAACCAAGGTGCTTTGATGACCCCAGAAGTGCTTCGTCGCCTTTTGGGAACACACTCCAACGGGATTGTGGCCAACCCCGCGATGGTCATCATCGCTACCCCGACCCTGTAGTTCCTCAACCCCCTCCGGCTAACCCCGACGGTGAAGCCAATGGAGAAGCCTCGGCGCCCACAAGGCACGCCCTCTTAGATGTAAACGAGGTAGACTAAGTTACCCGAGTAGTACCGAGCCTTGGTATACCCCACGCCCTGTAAATATGTGATCATGTATCACAATATTGGAATGCTCTCTGCTTGTGCATCCCTATTTTAAATTGTAGCCATGCATGAGTGCATTGGTGTACGGCTGCATTTTAATTCCGGGCGTAGCTACCAAAAACCAACCCTGACGGCACCCACAGTAACACGTCACTTTTGTGAGATGTGTGTATCTGTGGCTTGGACCTCGACCCCATGAGAGCAGAACCAGCAAACTAGTGCCCCCCACCGCGGTAAATAACCCAACCCAGTTGCTATATAAATGGCCACCTTGTGACCTTGCCAAGTACCCCTCATCTTGTGCGCAACCCTCACAACCATTTCTTGCCATGCCGAGCCCTAGCATTCATCTGAGAACCACAGATGCAACCCCGGGTAGTTTTGTTAAAGTATTGTGGGACTTTACCTGCAGTACCATGGGTTCTACCCAGCCACCCCAGTACAAGCTGCTCAAATCGAGAATCACCTCATCCACCTCGAAATATTGGGCAGTAGTGCACATCCCTCCATAAACTCAAATCAAGACCCAACGGAAGTCTCCTTCATGGGGAAATCTATGCCGACTCCGCAAATGGCCATAGAAGCAGCTGCCCATGAGGCGATTGTTCGCCTTCGATTCGCGGTACCCTATGCCAGCGAACGAGGGTATTATTACTTTCCGAGCCGTGCAGCACCCGGAGAAGTAGCATCCTTTCCTGGTGGACGAATTGAGAGAGACCCAGTACTCGCCAACCTTGTCCAGTATGTCATCGCTCAAGAACGTTTGACCCAGCGAGTGATGGGTTATCTCCAGAGCCTCGCTGATTTAAATCCTCAGATCGCCATCGGCAGACCACTGAGGCCCGACCAGTTGAGACGCATTCATCGACTGGTCAATCCGCTTCCCTCGATAGAAGAAGAGTGTGCCCCAGTACCAGAGACGTTTTCTCGGGATCCTATCCTTTTACGTTTTCATTGTAAACGTCTTAGCTATGTTTATTTGTGTGTTGCAGCTTATGATTGTACCCTAAGTTTGTGCTATGAGTAAACTCTTGGTTTCAACTAATGGGAGTATTATTTTAAAAACAGCCCTTAGCAAATCTCGAGGACGAGATTTTTCTTAAGGGGGGTAGTGTTGTGACACCCCAAACATTTTAACCTTGTTTTATTAATTAAAATTTTGCCAGGGAATTTAAACTTTTATTTTTTGGATTTTCTTTTGATTTCAGAGCCATTCTTTACCTTATTATTATGGAGTTTTTACCTCTAGTGAAAAACTTTCCAAATATAGTATTGGACTTGTTTGCCCTTTCAAGAATAACATTTCTATTGTAAGTAGAATTTATTGGCACAATTGTTTCTCTCCGAGCTTTATTCCTTAATATGATTTTTCATTAGTTTTGGAGCTCTTTTTGAACTACAACCACTTGATAAATTTACTTAAAATTCCAACCAAAATTTGGAGATGTCATGTCATGTTTTTAAATCACTTTTATGCAAAAACCTTTTTTATTCATGGGATATTTTGAGCTCTACCCCAAGCTTTCAAAACTGGTCCAAATGGCAGTATTGCACTACAACCCATTTAAATATTTCTTTATAGCCTCCACCAAAATTATGGGATGTTAATAGGAGTATATTATGCAACTTTATGCAAAAACCCTTTTATGTTCTTTGAAAAATTTGAGTGAATCAACCTCATTTTCATTCTGGCCTAGTTGGGTGTTTTCTACTGCATCCCTATTTAATTTTGTTCTAGTGCCCTTGAGCTTTTTCCTACTTATAGCCCATACTACAAAACCCTTAAGTCCAGGAGAGTGGACTCATTGGAGGATTTTAAATGTATGCAAACATGCCTTTTTTCTTTCTGTCCAAAACTGTAGATTTGCAAAGCGTGCACTAACAAGTTTTTGCTTTTGACAAACTGACCTTGCCACCATCACCTACACCTAAAGAGACACTAGTCTGGAAATTTTGGCCACCCCAAGAGTTGGATAGATGCCCTGAGCATTTTGTCAAACACCTGGTGTGCATGGCCAGGCTTGGCATGGTTTTTAGTTTGCACACTGGACCTGCTTGCCTTGCCTAACCAGCATGTCCCATGGCTTTACCCTAGCCTATAGGCCCTCCCCGCTTAACCTCTTGTGGATTGGAGCCCCCTGGCATGACTTGGCATTTGGCCAAACACCTGCAATGCGTGCACTGGGCGTGCCCAGAGCGCACGTTTTGCATGCGCGCGCACCGGGCCACCGCGTCGCACGGCCTCCTCCCCGCGCCCGCTCTGTCCTCTCCCCACTCGCAGCCAACACGCCCGCCCCCTCCCTCGCTGCAGAGCCGCCCCTGGAGCTCCACAGCGCCGCCGTCAGGTCGGCCATGGCGGCTAGCAGCCGGCCACAGTAGGCCCCGGCCATGGCGGCGCCGCCTGAGCCACTAGCGCTCGCCAGCTGCCCCCTTGAGCAGCTCAAGCTCATCCGCAAGCTTGTCCGCAAGCACTCGTCGCCGCCACGTCCCTCTGCTGCTACAGAATGGCGGTCGCCGGCGATCTTATCCACGACCACCGTCGGAACCGACCACGATCGCCTATTTAAGGACCCTCGAGCTCGTCCAAGCCCTCAAGCAACCTCTCTCACTCCCTCACTGATCCTCCCGTAGCAGTAGAAAGGCCAGAGATGGTCGTCTTCTTCTCCAGCAACCACAGCCGCCGCCTCGTTCCGGTTCATTCCGGCACCAACAGGGCCTCCCCCTCTCCACTCTCTTCACCAGAAGCTCTCTCTTCATCTTGTGAATCCATCCCCCTGCTCGATTTCGATCAGGAGCCGCCAGAGGCAAGAGCCCCACCCTGCCCGACGGCCACCGTCTGCTGCGGAGCTCGCCACCGGCAACTCCTTCTACCCCAGGGACCATAGCGACCACCGAAAGGACCGCCTCGACCCCCTGAGCCCGCGGATGGCCTCGGTTTCTTGAATGGTGCCGCCGTCCGCCGGCGAGCATCGCCAGAGTCCCGCCTCCGCTCGGGAAGAGGAAGAGGAGGGAGAGACGACTAGTCAAACCTGACCAGTGGGCCCTGTGGACCCACTGTCAGTGACCCACGCGCCCGTCCACGCTGGATAAGTGAAAGCGTAAAGTCTCGAGTACGTATCCCCTACCCCGAAAGCGTATTCTGCACCGAAGCATTTTGCTTTTTCTATTTTATTTTAAAAACAGAATTTGACTAAACTTTGACTGGTTATAACTTTTTAAATAAAAATCCAAATGACTTGATTCTTTTTCTGTTGTTTCTCAAATATTGTCTAGTTTATTTTCATATTTATTTCAAAATTTTCCAAACAACTTTTTTGTGCTGTTTTTAAAGTAAGTGTTAATTCAAATTCATTTAAAATAGGATTTTTGGAGAGGGAGAAGAAAACTTTCAGAAGTATTGGAATGCACCATGCCTCTCCACAACTTGAAGGCAAGCATTCTGAACCCTGGCGTAATATTGTTGTGTGTTGTTTAATTTGGTTACAACGCCAGCCTATCTCGAAATTTCCGTTAATTATTGGGGTGATATGATCCTACTCGTAAGTGCATGTTAATGATACCGTGCTTTTGAACATTGATATGTTGTGATAGTGGTCACCCTCATATAGCCTTCATGCCTACCGGAAGGAAATTGGGGAAAGCCTCAGTCTTGGGTAGACACGATGCTTGTCTCCAGTTCCTCATCGAGACAGTTGTGCCCGGTATAGCATGATGAGGGATGATGAGTGGTGATTCCGTTTGTTGGATTGAGATATATTTGTTATGCTAATCATGTAGGGAATGCTTAATCCTCCTGAGTCGACCGTAGATCGAGTCTTGTTCCGGTAACCCCCATGCTTGTTTCGTGCTGCCACTTGTCCCTGTCATAGGTAGGGTACGGTTCAGTAAGTTATCAACCCCTGTCCTAGCACACACCATACAGAGAGGCCATGGTGGAAGATACCGGCTGCATCCGGTAGGCATGCCACCTGGTCCGGGGGCATGGGTTTTCCGGTTGGGACCGAGAGGGGGGGCACCCCTTAGAGCGCGCGATAGAAATTTGATCCCATGCTACGCGAGGTTGTAGCCTCCCCACTTAGAGTTTTGCTTAGCAGGTGTCGTGGGTGATTCCAGACACCGGTAGGTTAAGCTGGTGTGTGCAGTCAGGTGTGTTTTCAACTAAAAGACCATAGACGGAATTAGTCCCAATGGACTAAAGGAATCCGTTACTTGTGGGTAAAGAGTACGCCCTCTGCAGAGGAAAAATCTATTCGAATAGCCGTGTCCGTGGTTAAGGACTACAGTCTGGGATGGGTCAAGTGTCGGTCTTAGTGTCGGTCTTCGGAGGAAAAACTACTAAACCAGAACATTGATTATGACCGTGACATATGATGGTTATGATTATTATTATTGTGGACTAATCAATTGTATTTTTTGAAATTAATGAGTATCCCTAGGACGGTTCTACCTCTTGGATATTTACTGTGATTATTCTTATATTAGCCCTTTATGTGGTGTCGCTCAGACGCCCGACTGTGGCATACTTGTCATTTCATTTACTTATAAGCCCTTTATGAGGTGTCCTCAGACGCCCAACTATGGCATGCTTGTCATTTCATTTACTTATAAGCCCTTTATGTGGTGTCGCTCAGACGCCCAACTGTGGCATGCTTGTTATTTCATTTACTTATAAGCCCTTTATGTGGTGTCGCATAGACGCCCGACTTTGGCATGCTTGTTATTCCTTTTATATATAAGACCTTTATGTGGCGTCGCTTAGACACCCGACTGAGGCATACTTCATATTGTTATCCTTTCGAGGCGTCGCTTCAGACACCCGATCGGTGCATTCTATTTCTACTCTCTGATTGCTTATTCATATTTGACATAATTAACCTGCTGCATGCATCATAAGTTCCATTTATGACTGACGAAGTGATCATAGAATATTTCAAAACATGATTATCACTGGCTATATTATACCTGTGTTCTCAATGTTTGCGAGTACATTCAAAGTACTCATTGGCTTGTCCCTGGCTATTGTCTTGGCCAGATTTCTTGCGCGGAGAGGAGCGTTGTGATGACAGCCCCGGAACCCACACGAATGGAGATTGCAGCCTCGCGAAGATCGGAGTTATCCTGGTCAGCTGTTCCTATGGAAAATGGAGTCCCATAGACGTTGATGATCCACAAACCGGTTCCACCATCAACCACTAGAAATCAATCGTTATACTCATAGGCCAGAATGGTCTTGTACTGCATATCTTGTATTTTTGCTTGGAGCTTCTGTATCAAGTTGGTGCCTCATCAGCTAACAGTAATCCTGGGGCTGATGAGCACAAGGGCCATTTTCTGGGAAATTATATCCCGAAAACCGGTCCTGACAGTATCAAGGACCCACTCAGTGGCTTTTGGTTGATCATCCTGCAGATGAATTAGTGCAGCTTACGAACTCATATACTTCATCAGTGAAGAATATGACATCAAATTCATTAGATCAATTTCATCAAGCAGTAAGACAGATATAGCAGCATGAGGACGTGAGAAATGAAAGTTCATTTCTTCATGATTAGCCTGCGTCCTTTCAGGCACTTTTCAGGTCTCCAGCAAATTCTTCAGACATTCATGCATGTCTGGAGACCTGACCCTGTAGAAGAGATTAGTTCTTTTTCTTCACCACCCACATCTGAAGGGGTGGCAAAGAGTTCATCACTCTGCGAGCTCCATATGAGAATGGGGCATAGAGGCCAATCCATTTCATTTCACATAAGAGTGGTTAGGGTAAGCATATGAATAAGCAGAGAAATTCTTCGAGGACTTGTGAACATAATAATTAGAAGAATAATGCTCATATTCATAGCTCTTGGCTCTTCCCTGCGAAACAAAGTTGTTAGCATGATGATGTTCAAATGAGGACTTTGATCCTTTTGAGGAATTTGATCCACGTGAGGAATTTGGTCCGTATGAGGACTTGGATCCATATGACGAATTTGGTCCATATGAAGAATTTGATCTGGGGTTCTTATTCTTCACAGGTGGTGTCATGAGGACTGAGGGAGTCCTGGATTAGGGGGTGTCCGGGTAGCCGGACTATAACCTTTGGCCAGACTCTTGGACTATGAAGATACAAGATTGAAGACTTCGTCCCGTGTCCGGATGAGACTTTCCTTGGCGTGGAAGGCAAGCTTGGCGATACGGATATGTAGATCTCCTTCCATTGTAACCGACTCTGTGTAACCCTAGCCCTCTCCGATGTCTATATAAACCGGAGGGCTTTAGTCCATAGGACGAACAACAATCATACCATAGGCTAGCTTCTAGGGTTTAGCCTCTCTGATCTCGTGGTAGATCTACTCTTGTACTACCCATATCATCAATATTAATCAAGCAGAGTAGGGTTTTACCTCCACCGAGAGGGCCCAAACCTGGGTAAAAACATTGTGTCCCTTGTCTCCTGTTACCATCCGCCTAGACTCATAGTTCGGGACCCCCTACCCGAGATCCGCCGGTTTTGACACCAACGTTGGTGCTTTCATTGAGAGTTCCTCTGTGCCATCGCCATCAGGAAGGGTGCCTCATCCCGTCTTTAAAGGCGACACGATTGCTAAGGGAGCTTTGGCTGTCAGCCAAACTCTCCGGCTAGGTGGTTTTCTTATGACCGCCTGTTCGGCCGCTGCGCCGACGATGACTTCTCGAGTCATCAAAAGCAATCTTCACGTCAACTCGGAACTCACCGAGCAGTTAGATCCAATGGAGCTCTCTTCCCTAAACGAGCTCTTGGATCGCATCGCCACCCTGGGAGTCGCCACAGACTATGATCATATTGGGCCTAAACCCGATCTGAGAGAGATTAACTCTCCCCAGGTCACCCATCACGTTGCAGTAGTGGAGGAACAATGCGGCAACCCTTCATATATCTTAAGGACTAGCTATGTACGGATTCCCGATCCCTCCAAGCCGGATATCCATGGAGGGGAGGACGTCACTCAAGCCTTGAACCTAGAGTCAGGCAGCGGGCTAGATTCATTGGACAGCATCCAAGAATCCAAGCTTCCGAGTTCGGGAACTCCCTGGCCCCTGAGTCTCAGATTGGGTGAGGTTTCGGATTCAATTCCACCCACCCACCCAAACATAAGCGATCTATCCCAAATTAGGAAAGAGCCCAAAGAAACAGTACACCATTACTGGGCCAGATTCCTCCTGGTCATCAACAGGATAAAGGACTGCCGCGAGGAAGACGCAATTTCATTCTTGTGCAATAATTGCACGGACAAGGGAATCCTCAACGCCATAAGTCACCATGAAATTACACGCTTCGCCGACTTGGCGTCCATAGTACGAAAGTATTGTGCGATGGAAAGCGCCTGGAAAACCAACATAAAATTTTGGGACAATCCGGCCCTGAATACAAAGCCAGTCCGAAATAAAAGGGTGCATTATCGCCAGGCACCCGGGTTAATCACAAAAAAGCAAAAACCCTCTATAGGGCATGGAACCGTACTGGAGGGATGGCTCAATGGACCCTGTAAAATTCATAGTGCAGAGGGTGCCACACCAACTCATAGCCTTAGAGCATGTTGGATACTCCGGCAGGTGGCCAAAAGTGGCGAAGATATTCTAAACCCAGAAGCCACAGAATACCAGCCCTTGGATACCAGTATGGTATTAACAGTCTTCGAGACTTTCGCATCAAATAATATGCGAAAACGAACACTCCGCAGCCTTGCCGAAGTCTACCATGTGGCAACAATAAACCCATGGAGTGACACGGCTATTGCTTTTAATGCCAGTGACGAACCTAAATTCCGAATAGCCTGAGCACCAGCCGCATTGGTCCTCAGTCCAATAGTGGACGGCATTCGACTCACCAAGGTACTCATGGATGGTGGCAGCGGATTGAACCTCATTTATGAAGAAACCCTTCAAAAAATGGAAATAGACTGGAACCGCATTGAGCGAAGCAGCACAACCTTTAGAGGAATAATCCCCAGTTGGGAAGCGCGCTGTACAGGAAAAATCACACTAGATGTGGTGTTCGGCACGCCGGACAATTATAGGTCCGAAGAGGTCACGTACCAAGTGGCCCCGTTCAGTAGCGGAGACCATGCTCTATTAGGGCGGGAGGCATTTACAGTCTTCCAAGCCATACCCCATTACGGGTACATGAAGCTCAAAATGCCCGGCCCCAACGGAATCATCACTCTCGCTAGTGATCCGGACACAGCACTCCGCGCCGAAAATAAGACAGCCGCACTAGCCCTCGAGGCACTATTCGAAGCCCTAACGACTGAGGAACTGACTGCGCTACGCTCCATGGTGAACAGGGAGCATGATCTGGCCTTGAAGTTCAAATCGGAAGCTAAGACTAAGCTTGTTGACTTCGTGCCTGGCGATTCGTCCAAGCAGTTCAGCATCAGTGCCAATTTGGATCCGAAATAGGAAAGCGCGCTCATCGAGTTCATCCGTGAGAATTGGGACATTTTTGCATGGAAGCCTTCTGACATGCCAGGTGTACCGAGGCAACTCGCTGAGCACACTCTTAATGTGGATCCTAAATACAAACCAGTGAAATAGTTCCTCTGCCGGTTTAACGAAGAAAGATGCAAAGCTATTGGAGAAGAGGTAGCCAGGCTTTTGGCAGCTGGTTTTATTGTTGAAGTTTTTCACCCTGAGTGGCTTGCTAATCCGGTGCTAGTCCTTAAGAAAAACGACACCTGGCGTATGTGTGTGGATTACACAGACCTTAATAAGGCTTGTCCAGCAGATCCTTTTGCCCTCCCCCGTATTGATCAAATCATTGATGCTACGGCGGGTTGCGAGCGTTTGAGTTTTTTGGATGCATATTCTGGTTATCATCATATCAAAATGGCAGTTAAGGACCAGGAGAAGACGACGTTCATCACTCCCTTTGGAGCCTTCTGCTATGTGTCTATGCCTTTTGGGCTCAAGAGTGCCCAGGCAACCTATCAACGGTGTGTACAAAATTGCCTTCACAAGCAGATTGGCCGTAATGTACATGCTTACGTGGATGATATTGTGGTTAAGTCAAGGAAGAAGGAGACTCTGGTTGACGATTTGAAGGAAACCTTTGGTAACCTGAGGACGTACAAGATGATGCTCAATCCGGCCAAATGTGTTTTTGGTGTACCGGCAGGCAAGTTATTGGGTTTTCTGGTGTCCAACAGGGGAATTGAGGCTAATCCGGAGAAGATCACAGCCATCACCTCCCTGGCTAAACCGAAGTGTATCAATGACGTTCAACGTTTGGCTGGCCGGATTGCTGCGTTGAGCCGGTTTATCAGCCGCCTTGGTGAGAAGGCAATTCCTTTGTATCAGATGTTGAAGAAGACGGATCAGTTCGTCTGGAGTTCCGCTGCTGATCAGGCATTTGAGGACTTAAAGCGGCAATTGGCCAACCCGCCTGTGCTTGCCGCTCCCGTTGACAAGGAGCTGCTACTGCTATATGTTGCTGCTAACGCTCGCACAGTCAGTGTGGCTATTGTGGTGGAGCGGAAGGAGGCAGGAAAGGAGCATCCGGTTCAGCATCCGGTTTACTATATCAGTGAGGTACTTATTGAATCCAAGCAAAGGTATCCACATTGGCAGAAGCTAGTATATGGAGTTTTCATGGCAAGCCGGAAGCTGAAGCAGTATTTCCAAGGGCACCCCATCACAGTGGTCAGTTCTGCTCCCTTAGGCGATATCATCCAGAACCGGGAAGCGACTGGCCGGATTGCCAAGTGGGCTATAGAGCTTGGGCCGCACGGGTTGAAGTACGTGCCCCGAACGGCGGTGAAATCTCAAGCACTTGTTGATTTCATCAATGATTGGACGGAGTTGCAAGCACCTGAAGAGAAGCCAGATCACACATATTGGACCATCCATTTTGACGGATCCAGGCAATTGGAGGGCTCGGGGGCTGGAGTCGTATTAACTTCCCCACGAGGTGACAAGTTCTGTTACGTTCTCCGCTTAATGTTCCCTTGTACTAACAATGCAGCTGAGTGTGAAGCCTTGCTCCATGGTCTCCGGATGGCTAAGGAGATGAATCTAAACCGGGTTAAAGTGCTTTAGTGACTCGGACCTAGTGGCTCAACAGGTGTCCGGCACTTGGGATTCCAAGGACCCACTCATGGCTGCATATCGTCGTGAGGTGGATATTGTTGCAGGTCACTTCAAGGGTTATCAGGTGGACCACGTGGACCGTTGGAAGAATGAAGCGGCGGACGCTTTAAGCCAGTTGGGCTCTCAACGTAAACCGGTCCCGCCTAATGTTTTTCTTGATGTGCTACACAACCCGTCGGTCAAGCTCCCTAGTGAAGCGGATTTGGCTATTCCTGATCCGGAGTCTCAATTGGTGGCAGCTCTGCACGTCATTCCGGATTGGACGCTTCCTTATCTTGCATACATGAACCGAGGTGAGCTACCAGAGGATGAAACCTTGGCCCGGCAGATAATCCGGCGATCCAAGTCTATGACTATTGTAAATGGTGAATTGCATCATTGCAGTGTGTCAGGGGCGTTTCAACGCTGTGTGTCTCCTGAGGAAGGCTGTGAAATTTTGCGCGTGATCCACGAAGGAGATTGTGGTCATCATGCCGGTTCAAAATCTTTGGCGTTCCGCCATGGTTTTTATTGGTTAACTACTCATGCTGATGCGGAGGATCTGGTCAGACGATGTGACAGTTGCCAAAAGTTTTCAAGACGTGCTCATGTGCCGGCTCAAGAATTGAGGATGATTCCGATCACTTGGCCGTTTGCAACTTGGGGGCTGGATATGGTTGGGCCTTTCAAAAGGTCCAAGGATAAGAAGACCCACCTCCTGGTGGTGGTTGACAAGTTTACAAAGTGGGTGGAGGCAGAACCTGTTAGCAAGTGTGATGCGGCCACGGCAGTTCAGTTCATCAAAAAAGTGATTTTCCGGTTTGGCTTTCCACATAGTATCATCACAGATAATGGTACCAATTTGTCCAAGGGGGCCATGAAGGAGTGCTGCAAACGGGAGCACATCTGGCTTGACGTTTCATCAGTAGCCCACCCACAGTCCAATGGTCAAGCAGAAAGAGCGAATCAAGAGATCTTGAGAGGCATCAAACCCCGGCTTATGGTTCCTTTGCAGATGACACCGGGTTGTTGGGTAGAATAGCTACCATCTGTGTTATGGAGTATCAATACTACGCCCAACAGATCCACATGATACACACCGTTCTTCATGGTCTACGGAGCAGAGGCGGTTCTTCCCAGTGATATCCGTCATGACTCACCTCGTGTGGCGGCTTATGTTGAAGCGGACAACGAGACGTCACGATAAGATGCTTTGGACCTGTTGGATGAGAAGCGTGACATAGCAGCTGCCCGCTCGGCGATTTACCAACAGGATCTTCGTCGTTATCACAGTCGCCGAGTCAGAACCAGAACCTTTCAAGAAGGAGATTTGGCGCTTTGGCTCATCCAAGATCAGACTGATATGCATAAGTTATCCCCACCTTGGGAGGGACCTTTCGTGGTCAGCAAGAATCTGCACAATGGGTCATACTATCTGATCGATATTCAAGAGCATAAAGACTCACGTACATCAGAGGAGGAGACCAACAGGCCGTGGAACATAGCTCATCTTCGGCCATACTATACCTGAGCCATCGGCTCTACTTATGTACATATTATGACAAGTGTATATATTATGATTAATATAATAAACCGGAGCCTCAACTAAAGCGGGGTATCTATTCTTTTACATCATGCGTGGTTACACGGAGTTATTCTGTCTTAAAGCGGCCTCCGGTTTACCCCTTGAAAGTTTTGTAAACATCACTTGGGGGCTTGGTCGTGTCCGAACCAATGCAACACCTTTTGATAGGCGAAAGCCACCAGATCACTTGGGGACATGGTCAAGTCTGAACCAGTCACGCCTCTTGATCGGCCTAAGGCCATAGAATCACTTGGGGGCTTGGTCGAACCCGAACCATTGCCACGCCTCTTGATCGGCATAATGCCATGGTTTCATTTGGGGACCTGGCTGACTTGAACCATAGCTACACCTATTGGGAGCTTGGTCGTGTCCGACCATGGTAACACCATCTGATCGGCTCAATAAAGCCTCTTTTTGCAAACGGTTTTATCATTGCCTTTGCTTTAACATTTTTCTTAATAACTATTGCTTTATTTTTATTGCATTTTTTAAATCGGCAACATTTAAACTGGTTCAAACTGTCAATCGACGGAACACGGTCCATTTTTAATCCAGAGATTATTTTCTTGGTTTGAAATTTTTTGTTAACATCCCATTATGGAGTAGCAGGGTGTTTTTTATAACGCGACACGGTTTACATGGTAAACCGGCATTGTATACACAGGAGCTGTTTTCTCCTTTGACGGTATAGGTTTATAAACCTCCGTTTCAAGATTGGCTAAGCCAACTTCATGCCCAGCGATGGCAGGTATTTTGTATCACAAAATTTGATCATATACCTCAATTTCATTGCATATATATATAAAGGTCATAAACCAGCTGACGGTACGACCGCCGCGGCAGTTTAAGATTTTGTGATTGCAGGAAATATAGATTGAAGGTTTCGCCCATTCAAACAAAAGTACCAATACCTATGCACGAAGGCATCTCAGAAAAAGGAGTATTGGCTATCCTATTACAAGGCAACATGGTGCCTAGATAAGATCATTGTTTTCTTGGCGGAATATAACAAAGCAGCCATTTAAACCAGCCTCCGGTTCAAGCTTGGTCACCGCCCTGGTCTGATGGTTGTGGGTCGTCCTGTGCCGCTTCAGCTTCTTCTTCCCTACCCAGTGGCTGGAAGTCAATAGTGGTCCAGTCGATTCCCATTAAGGCTTGAAAGACAGCTTCATCATGGATCAGTGACGACGGTTCAATATCCGGAGCGCAAGTATGCTTACGGATTGGAGGGATCAGATTCTCCGCTTCAGGAATTGGTGCAGCCACTCGTTTATTCTGGTTGTTATATTGAGCTTGATAATGTGACAAGTCTGCCTCTTCCACCAATTGGCAAGCTAGAGGGCGCACCGCCCGGTTTATCGCTCTCAGGTCATCCTCATTGAACTCCGAACCATCTTCCTTCAAACTGGGATAACCCTGAGCTGCCTCAACAGGATCGAAATCCGACACCCATGCTTTTGCCTGGATTAAGGCATTGATGGCACCGGTTCGAGCAGCAGATTTCTTCAGCTCTACAATACGGGCGGGAAGCATTGACAACCTCTTAAGAGTATCTTGAATTAAAGTGGGCGCCGGATTGTTATGTGATGCAGTAGAGATGATCCGCTGTGCTCCAGTATACAACTGTTCGATTAATGTATAGGCGGCCTTCAATTTCATCCGAACATCTGACCCCAAGTGACCAATGCGTGTACCTGCAACATTACAAAGAGTTCACAAACCGGACCTATCATAGGAAGGCCAAATTATTACAGAAGTCAAAGGAAGCTTACCAAAGATGGCGGCAGTCATGGCATGCACTTGCCGCTTTACGCTGGTTAGCTCATCTACCACCAGTTTAAGGGCAACTTTAGCAGTTTCAATTTTCTTTGTCAAAGTGGCCTTCTCAGTGGACCAATCCGCCCGCTCTTTCTTGAAGCTCTCCTTAAGCTGTTCCATGACGCTTAAAGCGCTGGTCAACTCCTCTTTCGCCTTTGAGGTTTCAGCTTGTTGGGATTTCAAATTTTCTTGAAGATCGGCGAGTTGGCTTTCTTTGGTCTTTAGCTCAGCCTGCATACAGACAGTCATATGATTTAACAAACGGTACAAGAATTGAAGTACCAACCACATAACAAGTTATGCACTTGGCACTTGGGGGCTAATGCATATTTGATTTTCATCTGTCAATTGATTGTAAAGTCCCAAGCTCAATACAAGTATTCAACTTGGCACTTGGGGGCTAATGACTATTTGCTCAAATAAACTCTGATGCTGCCATGTTAAATTACTTAAGTCCCGGTTTAACTACATTAAGTTGAACCGGCCCTTGGGGGCTACATCAGTGAATCTCTAAGCATTCAGATTTATATTAGTAAGTCCCGGTTTGAAGGAGGATTGCAAAACCGGCCCTTGGGGGCTAGGAGAGTTAACAAAATTGAAGAATCCAAGCAGGAAAAAGCACATGGAAGTTACCTCAAGTTTTTCTTTCATTATATTCACCAGACCGGCTTCATAGTCACGACTGGTATACAGCCGGTTCAAGTAGCCAGAATGAAGATCTTGGGCATTGAGAGCAGCGTAAGTCACCAGATCAACATTCCACTTGCCTTTGCTCATAGTAGCGAATTCTTCTTTGGCAGTATGCTTGGATAGGGCGACCGGATTACTTGGTTCAGTACGGCCAATGCCGGTAATCACAACATCATCATCCTTGGTATCGCCGGTTTGACCAGGGGCAGTTGGTGTGTCAGTAGGCCGGATTGGATTGGAGGATTTCTCAGTCCGGATGGGGCTTCCGGGTTGGTCAGCAGGCGTTTCTTCGGCAATAACATCATCATCTTTCAGTGGGGGGTCGTTGGATATATCTTCACGAATGGCCGCTTCAGGATCTGGTGTCTTATACGGTTCAGGAACGGCATCCTCCTCGGCCGCTTTATCCAGGCGGGCCTTCTTGCTTGGCCTAGGCTTGGCCCTAAAAGGAGTAATCAAAATCAAATACAGCATATGTTCCAACGGGATGTATCAGAAATATTATGATAAGTATAGCTTACCCAAGCACCGTTTTGAGCGGTGGCAGCTGAGTAGCTGATGACTCGCCAGAGGATGAGTGGGAAGTAACCTGATAATCAGAATCAGATGGATTAAGAGGTTGACGAAAATAGCCCGCTTTAGGACAAGCACTGACAAGCAAATTAGAGACCTCTGAACGGCGTTTCCGAACCGGACTGTTCGGTAAACCGGCGGAGGTAACTACCTGGCCGCTGTGCCGGGTTGTGCGGCGAGCTTCGTGCTGTTGGGTCTTCATAAGAAATTTGGGATCCATGTAAGCAAGAGGATGAGAAAATTTAACTTTCCGGTTTGCCTGACGGATTTTTAGTGAAGGCAAAGGGTTTGAATCAGAAGAGAGAATAATTACCTCTGTAGCATCAGCATGACTAGCTTCGGCATCATCCTGACAAATATTATCATCAATAAGGCGTGTGAAAAGTAAGCCAAGTGAATCAAGTTCTACCTCAAGGTCCGGATTACCCACATCGTCATCAGCGGGCGGATCATAGGATGCAGTGGTTTTCCTCTTATGAGCAGGCCTCTTAATGACTTTGGTTTTTGGCCGGGTTGGTCTTTCCGGTTTGTCTGGTTTCTCCTGCGGAAGCTTCTTGCTCCAAAACGGATCATTGCCCTGTTTCAACAGATATTGGTGTAAAATAATAGACAGATATAGCAATGTCAGGATCAGTGAGATGTGAAATTAAAAACTTACAGCTGGCGGTTTGTTGGTGGCGCAGAAAGGAAGCAGGCCGGTTCGGGCACAGATGTGTTCCAGTTCATTCAACATTTTCTTCACAGCTTCCGTGACTTCTTCGTCGGTGAGCTGGATGTTCATGTGTCGCAGTGGGTCGTCAACACTACCCGTATATTCGCACATCAAACCGGAGCGTTGACTAAGGGGCAGTATGCTCCATGATATCCAATAGCGAGCGAGATCAACTCCTGTTAAACCGTTGGCCATAAAGGCTCTGAGCTTGGACAGTTGAGGAGCGTATTTACTCCTTTCCTTGGCAGTCAACCTTTGTGGAAAGGGGTGCATATTGCTAAGCCGCTCCGGACGAAAGCCAGGCAAGGGATTTTCATCAGCAGGGGAGGTGTCTTTGCAATAGAACCATGATTGATTCCATTCTTGGGGATGGCTGTGCAGTTTTGCGTGAGGGTAAGTGACCTCTTTCCTTTTCTGAATCGCCATACCACCCAATTCCATATTGGAACCATCAGTAAACTCTGTGCGGTGGTTTAGATGAAAACAATCTCTGAATAACTCGACTGTGGGTTCCTCTTGAAAGAACACCTCACAGAGTACTTGGAAATGGCATATGTTGGTGACAGAATTGGGGCCAGTATCTTGCGGACGGAGTTGGAAATTGTCCAAGACATCCCGGTAGAATTTTGAACCGAGCGGATTAAAACCTCGGGCTAAGTGGTCTGCGAAAATGACAACCTCTCCTTCTTGAGGTATGGGAGGACATTCTTTGCCAGGGACCCTCCAATGGATGGTGTTTTTGCTGCTTAAAGCGCCAGTCAGGACTAAGTTGTTCAGTTGAGTTTCTGTGACGCGAGAAGGAGCCCAGTTGCATTCATATACTTGTTTGGCCATGGTGAAGTCTACAAAGTAAGTGATTTCGGTTCAAGATTGTGTTGGGTAAAAGTATACACCGGTATGAACAATGTTAAACTGGAGGCAACTATATCTAAACCGGAGTTCTATGAAGCGGCATCATATGGCTAACGAGTTCTGGCGGTTCAACAAGGGGACTAATGGTATATACCGGTTTATTAATTTTTTCTATATTAAGTTAAACCGCCTGATCTAAGCATTGAAAGCAATTAAGGTTGCAGATGGCTAAGTATGCAGAAACAGGTTTCACAAAGTCTTATTATAGCAATGGATCTGAAACAAGTTCAGAAAAGAAGACAAAATATTCAAAGACTTAAGGCAGAGCGGAAGTGAATCAATGGGCAGATATTTAGATGAGATCTACGGACTCAAGCATGAAACTACAGGCGGATGCTAAAAGCTACTGCTAATCAGAGCAGGGTTTCACAGATCTATCCAGGAGTCTGGGTACGAGCATGAACAAGTGATGAACACGGCAAGAACATCAAAACCTAAGAACAGATCTATGTTAAGAAGAACAGAAGGCTTACCAGAATCGAGGAAGATGCGGAAAGCTACCGCAGTGCTATGGTACGTTCAGGTTGATGCAGCGGCCCAAGACAGTGCAGAGGTCAACAGCGGCGGCGGAGCTCCGAGGCTGGCGACGCGAGGAAGACGAAGAGAAAGGGGACGAAGTGGAGAAAAGAAATGACCCTTCGGTCCTATTTATAAGTCAAGAGGCACGTGTCAAGCGCGTGAATCAAGGAACCAAAAATCTTGGAGATGGAGCTGTCGCCTCGGTTATTGCGGATTCATTAAAAAAGAAGATATTATGAATGTTATCTTTATGATGACGTCATGCCGGTGTTGGGACTCTGTGGACCGACGGGCGTCACCCGTGTATATAAGGGGACGACCCGGCGGCGGTTCAGGGACAGACGACAACAACTCGAGACTTAGGCGAAGCTTGTTTGCTCCCTAGTCATCGAAACCCATCAATTCCATCACAACTAGATGTAGGCTTTTACCTTCATCGAAGGGGCCGAACTAGTATAAAACTCTCTGCGTCCCTGTGTCCGCTTTAACCCCTTCAAGCTAACCCGTCGCGATGGCTCCACGACTAAGTCCTTTCACCAGGACATCTGCCGTGACAAAACCACGACAGACGGAGACGTCGGCGCAAAGGTATTATACAAAGCCTCGCTCCATGGTTATCATCTTTTAAAACATAATAACACCCGTGTTTCCTAGAAGGAAAAAATGATCGCCGGACTATATCCGAAGAGGTTGCCGATCACGCCTCCACCAGTCGGGCTCCAGGGCCGGACACAGAGGCGGAAGCTAACGCGGGGCATGCGCCAGATGCTCCTCCTACAGAGGATGCAGATAAAATAACCGCTACAAACTCCGAAGTGGAGAGCACCATGAATCACCGGCGTCGTCGGGCCGTACTCCGTGACGCTTGTTTCTCCCAAGAGGCGTTTGATGCCTTCAACTCAGGAGACGCGTACATCCGTGCTGCTCAAAATGGTCTTGCCAGAGCCACGGACCAGTATGTAAAGGATATACAGGTAAGAAAATTTGATGATTATATATATAGCAGTAGCCCCTGAGACTTGAATCAGTTGGCGCAACTGATATAAGGATCATTATTTGTGCAGGTTCATACAAAGAAGAATACCCAATTGTCTCAAGAGCTGGAAGAGTGCAAGGCCCAGCTATGGACCGCAGTTGCCGCATTGAAAGAGTCCGAGAAGGCCCCCTCTGGTAACACTTGTTTCAAAGAATGATAGGTACCATATAGTATGCGGCATGGCTGCAAATCTAACAATAAAAATTGTAGATGACGCCGGAGTGAATTCGGATGAGCAACATGTCATACGACGGCTAAAGGCTAGCGAGCGTGTGCTCACCAAAGTTAGGCAGGAGAAAAACAATCTCCAAGACGCTAATACCTAGCTGGGTGAGGAACTTAAAGATGTTCGGGCCCAGCTGGCTGACTCCGTGAAGGAGAATAAGTGGCTTCGACGCGGCATTTTTAGTAAGTGCTTTGAACGAACTTTCGAAGGAGTTCGGCGAAGAGGCCTGCTAACAGAGCTATGTCTGCAGGTGTGCTGACGGGTCGTCCCGCGGAGGAGATGCTCGGGTCTGCGGGTGATCTTCTACCAGAGCTCTTACGACTGCACGAACAAGTTTGGCAGGTGATGCAGGGTATTGCCCAGGCCTTGCGGCCATCCGTCTCCCTGCCAGAAGGCATTGGAGAGCTTGTAGAGAAGCTCAAGGGAGCGTGGCGGCGCCTCCAATTATGGAAGATATCGGCCCGCCGTCAAGGTACCAGGGAAGCCTGGGCCATGGTGAAGACGCGGTATACCAAGGCTGACCTAAACCACATGGCCGAGGTCGGACCTATGGGGCCCGATGGGAAGGAGATCCCCGTCAGTCTGGTTTATGACCAAGTAGAATTAGCCGCAAAGTATTCCCAACAGGATTGTAGGCTAGACAACCTGTTGGATGGGATAGAAGAAGAACTTAGTCAGTCTAGGTGACTGTGTAATTTAAGTGACATGTATAATGTCTCTAGCCGGATTGTAATTCATTTGTCATGGCAGACCTTTTCGCTTCGACCTCGGGATCCAATAGTCCTGAGTGTATCCGAATACCCGCTCAGTTATGTAAAAACTGGGGTATGCATGGAAACCAGGCGTAGGGGTCATAAGTGCTTGAACAGACAAGTACCCAACTAGTTATGTTATATTACATGGATAGTAAGAAACATCTTCCAGGGAGAATAGTTCCGGTAAGGGTTCCTTTCCCTGGGTACGCATGCCCTAATGTGCATGTCCGGACTGCGAGAAGAGACGCAGGCAAAAAACATCTGGGGGCATGTATCAAAAATAAATAAAAGTCATCTTTTGTTCACCGACCGAATATTCCCTTAAGAACGTTAGCTTTCGGCTTCACCCAGTCTGAGGTACACATCCGGCTGACCCGACAGTAACAATTGCAGAGGTGCTCCCCTTATGCCCTAGCCGAATTAACGGGAACATAGGGCATAAATACAAGAGCCAGGCAACCTAGCTTGGCCAAAACTTAAGTCATATCGATGCATATAATGGCGAAAAAAGGTACATGCGGAAGAATAACACATGTGCGGGGCATGAGGCCCACTAAAATAGTTAAGCTTCTGTGTAAGAAGCCCCCACGTATCATGAGCGCGGCTAGCGCGTCAAGATTGTGTAGTCAAGACACATTTTATCCTATTAAGGCCTTGAGAGAAAAACGGGGAAGAAAGAAAGAAAAGACAGGTAACAAGTATATAAAAAATTGACAGTGGTAAGGAGACGAACACAGAGTCCGGCAGTAGGCGTAGAACCTTCGGAGTCTGGCTGCATTCCATGGGTTTGGCTCGAGTCGATTGCCCGATGCATCACGCAGACAGTACGCTCCATCGGTCAGAACCTGGTCAATAACGAAGGGACCTTCCCATTTGGGCTTGAGCTTGTCCTTTTTCTTCTCCGGTAGGCGTAGAACGAGTTCGCCAACATTATAAGTTTTGGCCCGTACTTCTCTAATTTGGTATCTTCGAGCTTGTTGCTGATAGAATGCGGAACGGGCTTTTGCCACGTCACGCTCCTCCTCAAGGGCGTCCAAACTGTCCTGCCGATCGAGCTCGGCCTCTCTTTCTTCATACATGTGCACTCGAGGTGAGTCATGAATTATGTCGCAGGGCAGAACCGCCTCTGCGCCGTACACCATAAAGAATGGTGTATATCCGGTAGTGCGATTCGGCGTGGTCCGCAACCCCTAGAGTACGGAGTTGAGATCCTCTACCCAGTGCGTCTTAGATTCCTTTAATGAACGCACTAATCTAGGTTTGATGCCGCTCATGATAAGACCATTTGCTCGCTCGACTTGACCGTTAGTTTGTGGGTGATAGATAGAAGCATAATCGAGCTTGATGCCCATGTTGCTGCACCATAGTTTTACCTCGTCGGCAGTGAAGTTCGTGCCGTTGTCAGTGATGATGCTGCGGGGGATGCCATAATGGTGAACAACCCCGGATATGAAGTCTATCACCGGTCCGGATTCAGCCGTTTTAACAGGTTTGGCTTCTATCCATTTGGTGAATTTATCCACCATGACCAGTAAGTATTTTTTTCTTATGGGTTCCCCCTTTAAGGGGTCCAACCATGTCAAGCCCCCAAACCGCAAAAGGCCTGGTAATGGGGATTGTTGGTAGGGCAATGAGCGGCATATGGCTTTGGTTTGCAAAAAGCTGGCAACCGATGCAGTGTTGGACCAAGTCCTGTGCATCCGCCCGGGCCGTCGGCCAATAGAATCTTCTACGGAAGGCCTTACTTACGAGGGCCTGGGCTGCGGCGTGGTGGCCGCCAAGTCCGGCATGGATTTCTGCTAGAAGCTTCCGCCCTTCCTCTTTGGAGATGCACCTTTGAAGGACTTCGGTGGTGCTTTTCTTATAAAGCTCTCCCTCGTGGACCTTGTAGGCTTTAGATCGCCGCACAATGCAGCGTGCCTCATTTTGGTCCTCGGGAAGTTCCTGCCTAGTTAGGTAGGTCAGGAATGGTTCAGTCCATGGGGCGATGGCGACCATTACTACATGGTCTTAAAGCATTATTTCGGTGGCGGGGCCTCCGCTTATGTCAGAGTGTTTGGTTTCTAGCGTTGTAGCCGGGTCCGGACTATTTTTGCCAATGTCCCCTTCCCATACCACGGATGGCTTAAACAACCTTTCCAAGAAGATGTTGGGTGGGACCGTATCGCGCTTAGCGCCGATACGGGCGAGGATATCCGCCGTCTGATTGTTTTCTCGAGCCACATGGTGGAATTTGAGCCCCTCGAACCGAGCTGACATCTTGAGGACGACGTTGCGATAAGCCGCCATTTTCGGATCTTTGGCGTCGAAGTCTCCATTTATTTGGGATATTGCGAGGTTCGAGTCCCCACGCACCTCTAGGCGTCGAGTACCCATGGAGACTGCCATCCGGAGACCATGTAATAGGGCCTCATATACGACTGCATTGTTGGAGTCTGTATACAGTATTTGGAGTACATATTGGACTGTATCGCCGGTAGGGGACGTCAGGACGACGCCAGCCCCCAGACCAGCCAGCATTTTCGAGCCGTCAAAGTGCATAATCCAATTGGAGTATGCGCCATACTCTTTAGGGAGTTCGGCTTCCGTCCATTCGGCGACAAAATCGGCCAATACCTGCGACTTAATGGCTCGCCGAGGTTTATATGTTATGTCGAACGGGAGGAGCTCAATGGCCCATTTGGCAATCCGACCCGTGGCGTCGCGGTTGTTTATTATGTCATTCAGTGGCACTTCTGAGGCCACTGTAATTGAACACTCTTGAAAGTAGTGTTGTAGTTTTCGGGATGCCATGAATACCGCATATGCTATCTTTTGATAATGCGGGTACCGTGATTTGCATGGAGTGAGGACAGTGGATACATAATATACCGACTTTTGGAGGGGAAATTTGTGTCCGTCCGTTTCTCGTTCGACGATGAGCACTGCGCTTACAACTTGATGAGTTGCCGCTATATATAGCAGCATTGGTTCGCCGATGCTTGGAGCGGCCAGGATTGGGTTGGTGGCTAGAATGGCCTTTATGTCTTCCAGTCCGACCGTGGCCGCGTCCGTCCACTCGAAGTGTTCGGTGCGCCGAAGGAGGCGATAAAGCGGTAATGCCTTTTCTCCCAAGCGGGAGATAAAGTGGCTTAGGGCCGCCACACATCCAGTTAATTTCTGGATTTGCTTGAGGTCAGTTGGGATGGCCAACTGTGACAGGGCTCGGATTTTAGCCGGATTTGCTTCAATTCCTCTACTGGAGACGATAAAACCCAGGAGCTTTCCGGCGGGTACGCCGAAGACGCATTTTTCCGGGTTGAGCTTAATGTCGTATGTTCGGAGATTGTCGAACGTGAGCCTCAAGTCGTTTATTAAAGAGTCGACGTGTCTAGTTTTAACGACCACATCGTCAACATATGCCTCCACTGTTTTGCCGATCTGCTTTTCCAGACATGTTTGAATCATGCGCTGATAAGTTGCACCGACGTTTTTAAGCCCAATAGTCATTGTATTGAAATAGAAGGGGCTGTACGGCGTGATGAATGCCGTTGCGGCTTGGTCGGACTCCACCATTTTTATTTGGTGGTAATGAGTCGTTTCCTGCGGTAGCGTCGATAATTTGATCGATGCAGGGGAGGGGGAAGGATCCTTTGGGAAAGCCTTGTTGAGGTCCTTGAAATCAACGCACAAGCGCCAGGATTTGTCCTTCTTTGGTACCATCACGAGGTTTGCTAGCCAGTTCGGGTGTTTTATTTCTCTGATGAATCCGGCCTACAATAACCTGGCTAGTTCCTCTCCCATAGCTTGTCTCTTAGGTTCAGAGAAACGCCGAAGAGTCTGTTTGAACGGCTTGAATCCTTTTAAAATGTTAAGGCTATGCTCGGCCAACCTGCGTGGGATTCCTGGCATATCTGAGGGATGCCAGGCAAATATGTCCCAATTCTCACGCAGGAACTCCCGTAATGCAGCGTCCACAACGGGGTTTAACTATGCCCCGATGGAGGCTGTTTTTGTAGGGTCCGTTGGGTGGACTTGGAATTTGACTATTTCATCCGCTGGTTTGAAAGAGGTGCACTTTGATCTCTTGTCGAGTATCATGTCATCCCTGTCCACGGTGGAGCGTAGCGCAGTTAACTCCTCTGCCGCGAGGGCTTCGGATAATGCCTCGAGGGCCAGTGCGGCTGTTTTGTTTTCGGCGCGGAGCGCTATGTCCGGATCACTAGCTAGAGTGATGATTCCATTGGGCCCAGGAATTTTGAGTTTCATGTACCCGTAATGGGCTATGGCTTGGAAGATCATGAATGCCTCCCGCCCTAAAAGGGCGTTGTATCCGCTACTGAACGGGGCCACTTGGAATGTGATTTCTTCGGACCTATAATTCTCCGGCATGTCGAATACCACATCTAGTGTGATTTTCCCAGTGCAACGTGCTTCCCGACTGGGGATGATTCCTCTGTAGGTTGTGCTGCTTCACTCAATGCAGTTCTTGTCTATTTCCATTTTTTGAAGAGTTTCCTCATAAATGAGGTTTAATCCGCTGCCGCCGTCCATGAGCACTTTGGTGAGCCGAAAGCCGTCTACAATTGGACTAAGGACCAATGCGGCTGGTGCTTGGGTTGTTCGGAATTTAGGTTCGTCACAAGCATTGAAGGTGATAGCTGTGTAGCTCCATGGGTTTATTGCTGCCACCTGGCAGATTTCGGCAAGGCTGTGGAGTGTTCGCTTGCGCCTATTATTTGAGGCCATTGTCTCAAAGGCTGTTAATACTGTATTGTAATCCACGGGATGGTGCTCTGCGGTATTTTGAATGAGGAGATCCTCACCGCTCTTGGCCACCTGCCGGAGTACCCAACATGCTCTAAGGCTGTATGTTGGTATGGTATCTGTTGTACTGTGAATTTTGCAGGGTCCATTAAGCCATCCCTCCAATACGGTTCCACGCCCTGTAGTGGGCTTTTGCTTTTTGGTAATTGAATCGGGCAACTTATGAGGATGCACCCTTTTAATTCGGACTGGGTGTTTAGTCAGAGCCAGATTATCCCAAAATTTTGTTTCGGTTTTCCAGGCACTTTCCGTCGCACAGTACTTCCGTACTATGGCTGCCATGTCAGCGAAGTGTGCTATGTCACGGTGACTTATGGCGTTAAGGATTCCCTTGTCCATGCAATTATTGTAGAAGAATGAGATTGCGTCTTCCTCGCGACAGTCCTTGACCTTGTTCATTACAAGGAGGAATCTGGCCCAGTAGTGATGTACTGTTTCCTGGGGCTCTTATCTAATGTGGGAGAGATCGCTTGTATCTGGGTGGGTGGGCGGATTTGAGTCCGAACCCTGCCCCGATCTGAGACCCAGGGGCAGGGGAGTTTCCAATCTTGGAAGTTCGGGCTCCGGGATGTCGCTCGATGGGTTTGGCCCACTGCCTGATTCTAGGTTCAAGGCTTGGGCGATGTCCTTCCGTAAACGGGAATCCGACTCGGAAGGCTCTGGAATCCGGACATAGTTTGTCCTCAAGATAGAGGAAGAATTGCCGCATTGTTCCTCCACCACCGCTATTTGATGGGTAACCGACGGAGAGTTAATCTCCCTTTGGTTGGGTTTAAGCCCAATCTGATCATAGTCCGTGGCGACTCCCAAAGCGGAGAAGCGATCCAAGAGCTCGTTTAGGGAAGAGAGCTCCATTGGATCCATCTGCTCGGCAAGTTCCGACCCAACGTGGAGGCTGTTTTCGATGACCCGAGAAGTCATCATCGGTGCAGCAGCCGAACGGGCGGTCATGACAAAGCCGCCTAGCCAGAGAGTTTGGCCGACAGCCAAGGCTCTCCCAGCGGTAATGCTGTCCTTGACAACGAGACAAGGCATCCTTTCTTATGGTGACGACACAGTGGAACTCTCAATGAAAGCACCAATGTCGGTGTCAAAATCAGCGGATCTCGGGTAGGGGGTCCCGAACTGTGCATCTAAGGCGGATTGTAACAGGAGACAGGGGACACGATGTTTACCCAGGTTCGGGCCCTCTCGATGGAGGTAATACTCTACTTCCTGCTTGATTGATCTTGATGATATGAGTAGTACAAGAGTTGATCTACCACGAGATCGTAGAGGCTAAACCCTAGAAGCTAGCCTATGGTATGATTGTTGTTGTCCTACGGACTAAACCCTCCGGTTTATATAGACACCAGAGGGGGCTAGGGTTACACAGAGTCGGTTACAAGGGAGGAGATCTACATATCCATATCGCCAAGCTTGCCTTCCACGCCAAGGAGAGTCCCATCCGGACACGGGACAAAGTCTTCAATCTTGTATCTTCATAGTCCAATAGTCCGGCGAAAGGATATTGTCCGGCTGTCCGGATACCCCCTAATCCATGACTCCCTCACCGCGTGCCCCCCGTACGGAGTTGGCGGTGGCGGTGGAGAGCCCACAGCCGGCAGTGTGGGACCAGTTCAAGGAGGAGGTGGGGATCATGGAGGAGGACGGTGGCCATGTCAATGGAGGAGAAGCGGAGGAGTACAATGGGAAGGGCCCAAGGTTGCTGAAGAGGAGCAACAACCGCACATGAGTATCTGAATGCGACTCCTTTGTTTCTTACACATCCCCTTCCTTCCATTGTCTTGGATGATGAACTTGCTCCTGCTTAATTACTGTAATTTCTTTCTCATGGGAAGAAGAAGAAGAAGATAAGAATGGAATTTAATTGTATGGTCCATTTCATAGAGCTTAATTAGTTGTAATTTTGCCCCCTTACTAAAGAAGATAAGAATCCATATGTGTTATGCAAAACTAACTTTGTCATATTCTAAGAGCTCTAGGCAGTGTCTGGAGGGTGAAAAATATTGTTAATTTTCTTGCTCTATTAATTACTAGATTGATTTACACCATCCATCCTTTACCATGTCCATGTCATTATTGTTTACCCCTGGGAGTATTTTTAACTTGAATATCTCTGGTGAACTACCATTTGGAGTACATTTGCTTGCTCTGTTAATTTTCTTGGATTACTCCATCTTGCTCTGTACAATACATAGTCAAAGCTACCCCAACAGTACATAGCAAAGTTACTCCAAAAAGATTGCTTGGAGTATTTAACAAGATTTAACTTGTCAACATTTAACAGTATTTTTCATTAAGTATTCTGAACATGAAAGTGTTCTGAACATGCTTCTGAATATTTCCAGATTCTGAACATGCAAGAAAATCTGCAAGAGTAAACAAGTTCTTTCAGTAGATATTGCAAGTGTTTGTTTTGAACATGTACTCTTACTGAAGATATTGCAAGTGTTCTGAACATGTACTCTTACTGAAGATATTGCAAGTGTTCTGAACATGTACTCTTACTGAAGATATTGCAAGTGTTCTGAACATGTACTCTTACTGAAGATATTGCAAGTGTTCTGAACATGTACTCTTACTTTGCTTGGAGTAATTAACTGGACATCTTGGAGTACTCTAATCATGAATCATTTGCAGAAATTTAGTGAAGTACTATACTCCAGTGTGCATTATTTACATAAACTTGCTTATTGTTAACTATTGTAGCATTAGGAGTAGTTTTACTGTAGTACTGCTTGAACTACTGCAAGCATTAGGAGTGTTGTATATGTAGTGCTTGCATTATGAGTAGCAAGTGCAGCAATAGCCCTAAATCCAGTAGCTACAATAATGAAACCTTTTCAAACAAAAATGATCATACAAATGGAGTAAAAATAACTTTTCATTTAATTTAAATTAACTGAAACTTTTCCAGTTACACCAGGAGTAATTTGTTTTAGAGGAGTATTAACTGAAACTTTTTCAGTTAATTAGGAGTAGTAAGCAAGCTGATTTCCAGTAGCAATTCCAGTACCAATTCATTAGATTGAAATTAACTGGGTAGTATAGCACTTGCCCTCTCTTCTTCTTTTCTTGTAGTAGAGGAAGAGGAGCAGCAGACATGATGAGATGCAGAGATAGTTCATCATGCCCATCACTTTGTTCAAGAGCCATGTATGTTCTTTAGAGAACATGGCTAATATTATGGGTCAGCTAACTTTGATCAGCATTTTTCAGTTAGGTCAGTAATAATCCGCTTGTTGTGATTATGCAGCTGCAGCCTGTCTTCCTTGAACATGGGTGAAACATATTTTTTGAATATACTCCCAAAAATATCATGGGTGTATTACTCAAAAGGAGATGGTTCATAAGGTCAGGCAGATACACAAAGCATATTTTGACCTTATGGGTGCATCTTGCAGTTTATCTAGCTAAAATTGGCTTCATAGATAGGAGTACTTTCGTGCAACACTTCTATAAAGTTGTGTCCTACTCCAATTTCCTGACATTTTCTTAATGTGGGCTAGGTGGTTATGACAATGAAGACAAGGCTGCCAGGTCTAAGTGCTCCAGGTAGAGGTTCTTTCAGAATTTTATTTAAAGTAAACCGGCGTGTCAACAGGATGGCAGAGGTTCTTTCAAAAGTTACATAATTGATTTGTGCTTCAAGATGACAGCAGGTTAATTTTCTTTATTTTAAACAGCTCTCAAAATAGAATTGCTCCATCGGTAGAATCAGAATTTTATTTATCTTAAAATCAGATTATGATTCAAAATTTTCTTTATCCTAAACAACAGAGAGAGGAGATGAAATCATATTGTTTGTGCTTGCAATGTTTCAGCCTATGATCATCAAATTGTTTGTGCTTGCAGTGATCTCCTGGAGTTAGTTTCAGCTGAGAGAGGAGATGAACCTGGGCATCAGCTGAGCCCCAACCTAGGGGCGCGGGCGAGGAAGAGCCCAACACCAAGTCGCCTCCACCTGGGTAGGATGCTACGATTAACCGACGCAGCACCGGATCGAGCGTCGCATGGGGTAGGCCGGCTGGACGCAGAGGTGGTCGGGGTAGGCCTTGGCACGGCTGGGTCGGATCTGGCCGGTGGAGGTCCCGTGGCGGTGTTCGAACCTCCAAGGTGAGCTTGGACTAGGCATCCATGGCGCTGGCGCTGAGCTCCTGGAGAGAAGGAGAGACAAGGAGATTAGAGAGAGAGAGAGGAAAGAGCGAAGGCATGGGAGCGGCGGCGTGTAATGCCCAGGGAGACTCGATCCAGAATTGGGGATGAGAGGGAGAGAACGAAGTAGGTGAGGAACTTGGAGAAGGGGAAAGGAGACCGTTCAATCACTCGCTGTCATTTCCTCTGGTGAGTCGTACATAAGTAGCTGCCCCACCAGGCCACCCTTACAAGGCCTGTGGCCCACCCTAAATCAACACAAAACACGCACTCGGCCCGTAAGCCCACTCATCGATGTTGCATGTTCAGTTAAGCAGTTAACTGAACTACACTTGATCAGTCCGCTGTAGATGTGTTAGCAGCATCTGCAGGCATGACATTGCCTCCCTCTTGCGATGCAGCCTCTTCCCAGATGCAAGCCGATGGGTACCGATGGCGAAGGACGTCGTAGTCTTCCCAGGTTGTGGCCGATGGTGGCATGTTTGCCCACTTAACTTGTAGTTGCACCACAGGAGCATCCCCTTTCTTCATCATGCGCCATTGCAGAATTGCCACTGGTTCAGTTTGTTCGCCGGCGAGGTCCGGTACTCGTGGTAGTTCAGAGAACACCGGAGTATAGTCTGGGGTGAACGGCTTCAATTGAGAGACATGAAATACCGGATGGATGCAGCTGTCTGGTGGTAGTTGTAGTCGATACGCCAGCGTGACAATGCGTTCTGTCACCATGAAGGGGCCGAAGAACTTATAGGCGAGCTTCTTGCTGGCGCGGTTGGCGACAGCGGATTATGCATATGGCTGCAGCTTGAGGAGGACTTGTTCGCCGACGTCGAAGGCTCATTCTGCTCGGTGTCGATCAGCTTGTTTCTTGAAGCGAGCTTGAGCACGCGCCAGCTGCGCGCGCAACAGGTCCATGTGCGCGGCCCAATCCAGATCGCCTGATGCCGTGTCGCTGGGTAGCGCGGCACTCAGGTGTGGTAAGCCCCCAGGTTGGGCTCTCTGCCGTACAATGCCTTGAAGGGAGAGCAATTCAGGGAGGCGTGATGTGCAGATTTGTACCAAAATTCCGCCGCCGGCAGCCACTTGCGCCATTGCCGCGGCATGTCATGGACCGCACACCGCAGGTACATCTCCAAGCACTGATTGACCCGCTCCGTCTGGCCGTCCGTCTTCGGGTGGTACGCGATGGAGTAGAGCAGTTTGGTTCCTGCGGCTGCGAGCAATTCGCGCCACATGGCGCTCGTTAAGATCATGTCGCGGTCGGAGATGATCGAATGGGGAACGCCGTGAAGCTTGATGACATGTTCTCACAAGGCGCGAGCAACTTGGACGACGGTGAAGGGATGACGAAGCGGCGCAAAGTGCCCGTACTTGGTCAGCCGGTCGACGACGACCATGATCGCGTCAGAGCCCTCAGATTTCGGCAGCCCCTCCATGAAATCCATGGTCAGCTCCTGCCATGGTTCCGTGGGAATTGGAAGGGGTTGGAGCTTGCCGGCAGGGTGCGTGTGCTCATGCTTGGCGTGTTGGCACACGGCGCACTGCTGGAAAAAATCCTCCGCGGCACGCTTCAGACCGGCCAGGCGAACATCTTGCGGACACGGTGGTAGGTGGCCGTGGCGCCGGAGTGGCCACCCACGACACTGTGATGGAGAGCGGCGATGAGCTTGGCCTGCAATACAGAGTTTGCGCCAATCCAGAGCCGGCTGTGCTGGTGCTGCTTGATGACGCCGTTCTATAATGTGCGCCCTTGGTCGTCGACGGCGGTGACCGCGAGCTTGGCCAGCAGCTCTTGCGAATCGGGATTAGTTTCGTAGGAGTTAGCCACCTCCTGTAGCCATTGGGGCTGACACAGAGAGAGAGCATCGAGGGCGAGCAGATGGACGATACGGGACAGCGCGTCCGTGGCACCATTGTCGACACCCTTCGTGTAGCGGAAGGAGAACTACAGGCCAACCAGCTTGGACATGGCTTTCCGCTGGAGGTCCATAGCAAGCTGCTGATCTGTAAGCTCACACAGGCTCTTGTGGTCGGTGACGGTCTCGAACGGGGTGCGTTGCAAGTACGGCTGTCACTTGTCGGTCGCCATCATCACTGCCAAGAACTCCTTCTCGTATGTTGAAAGCTTCTGATTCTTGACGCCCAAGGCCTTGCTGAGATACGTGAGGGGGTGGCCGTCCTGTGTGAGCACCGCACCCACGCCGCGTGTCCCACGCGTCGGTCTCGATGGCGAATGGCTTGGCGAAGTCAGGGAGCGCAAGCACCGGCGTGCTCACCATGGCTTGCTTCAGCATCTCGAATGCCTGTTGGGCCTTGTCATTCCATGCGAATCCTTTCTTCGTTAGGAGCTGGGTAAGCAGCTTCGCGATGATGCCATAGTGAGGTACAAATTTGCGGTAATAGCCAATCAGGCCGAGGAACCCGCGGAGCTCGGTGGCCGTCGTGGGCACGGGCTAGGCCTGCATGGCGCTGGTCTTGGTCGTGTCAGTGGCGACTCCATCCTTGGATATCACGTGCCCCAAGTACTCGATGCTGATTTGTGCGAACGAGCACTTGGATGCCTTGGCGAAAAGCTGGTTTTCGCGGAGCAGTTGTAAGGTGAGTCGTAGGTGCTCCTCATGTTCCTACAGGTCAGTGCTGAAGACTAAAATGTCATCAAGAAATATGATGATGAACTTACGGATGTATCGCCCAAACACAGTGTTCATGAGGCACTGAAAAGTTGCAGGGGCGTTGCACATGCCAAATGGCATCACTCTGAAGTGGTAGTGCCCGTGGTGAGTTTTGAAGGCTGTCCTCTCTTCATCCTCCTCGCGCATACGGATCTGATGATATCCAGCACGCAGGTCGATCTTAGAGAAGTAGGTAGCACCTGCCAGTTCGTCCAGCATCTCATCCACAACCGGCAGTGGAAATTTGTTCTTTACAGTTGCAGAATTCAGTCATCTGAAATCAACGCAGAATCGCCAGCTGCCATCTTTTTTCTTTACCAACAAAACTGGTGCAGCGTATGGGCTCATGCTGTGAGCAATGACGCCAATTTTTAGCATGTGTTGCACTTGCTTCTCAATCTCATCCTTCTGAGCAGGCGAGTAGAGATATGGCTTGGTGTTGATGGGGACAGTGCCCGGCTCGAGGTGAATACCATGATCATACTGTCGACGAGGTGTTAACGTTGTTGGTTTAGCGACCACGTCCTGATACTCCGACAACACTTTCTGAATATTTGGTGGAACTGGTTCTGTGATCTCTTTATCTGTCCACTCAATTGTAACTAGAGCTGTAGTCCAAATATCGTTGGCCACTTCCATGTGATGTAGTTCATATGCATCTAATTCTGTAATTGGTGGGAGATCTGAGGTTCTGACGCCCTGGAGATGCATGGTCTTCCCTTCAGTTTGGAATGTGATCGTCTTCAGTTGCCAATGGCAGTTCATGGGGCTGTGTGAGGCCAACCAATCCATGCTGAGGACTCCATCATATGCTCCGAGTGGCAGTACTCCAAAGTCTCTATGAAAAGTGTGTCCAGGTACTTGCCATCCCAGTTGCCGAACAATCTTGTTGCAATGCAAACGCTGCCCATTCGCCAACCGGACTAACACTAGTGGTAAGGCCTCGGTTTTGGCTGACACGCGTTGCATAAAGGAGTCGCTGATGAAACTGTGTGAGCTGCCCGAATTCACTAACAACAGCATGTATTGGTCTCCAACTTCTACGCACAGGCGAATGGTGGAGGGCACTTCCTCTCCAGAAACTGCATGTTGTGAAATTGCACACATCCGGGCTCCTGAGCGTCAGGCAGGTCCAAGAGTTGCAGAGCGTACACTGTATCATCTGAAAGAATCTCTCCAAAGTCACCCACTTCGATCATCAGTATCTCTCTGGTGCGCTTGCATTGATGCTCGCGTGAATATTTGTCTCCACAGAGGAAACAAAAACCGTTGGCTCTTTTGAATTCTTTGAGTTGCCGTTCTCGAGCGTACTCGTCACCGCCTGGACGAGGTTGAGCGGCTGTGTGAGCCTGCATAGCTATTGCAGTTGCTGCTGGTGGTGGTTGCCCCACAGGAACGATGCGGTTGCACGGTGCCCTTTGTTTTTCCAGTTCTTCCTCTTGAATTCGTGCGAACATAGCAGCTCGGGTAATGCTGGTGGGGGCTTGTAACCTGACGCCCAGCCGTAGTTCATCCTTTAGACCAAGCAGGAACTGAGATATGAAGAATTGTGTGCTCAGGGTTGGATCCAAGGAAAGCAGATGGTACATTGAGGTCTTGAACTGCTGACGGTACTCCTGCACACGGCCGGTCTGACACAGTTGAACTAGGTGGTGCATCTGCACCTCAAACTCTCCGGGGCCGAATTCTGCTTCAACAGCTGCTCGGAATGCAGCCCATGACATAGCAGGGTGTGTCTGTCGATACGCTTGCAGCCACATCGCTGCGATCCCATCCATGTATGTAGAGCTCAAAGTAGGAGGTGCATCGCTCGAGCCAGATGCGTGGTGCATCACCGTCGAAGCGGGGGAAGTCGTGCTTGGGCGGCTTGGTGTAGTGATCGACCTCCCGATGTTGCTCGTACGCGGTTGGCAAGTTCTGGAGTAGGAGCGGCGACCCGTGGTTGACGAGCCGGGTAAACGGAAGCTACACGACACCCTCTTTGTAGAGCGGCGGGGGTGGTGGAGGATGAGTCCTTGGTGGAGGAGGGGGCGGCGCCTGACTGGAGGAGCCCGAGACCGGTGTCGTACTAGGCGTGGATGTGTCGGGGTCGAGCGGCGGAGGGGACTTGCGGGCCTCGTCCACATCTGCTTGCGTCAGATCTGTCTGTTTGGCCAGATGCTTGAGCTCGTTGGAGACCTGGTCGTTGTAGGTGACCTGGGCTTGGTGACGCTCGTCGGCCGTCTTCTGGTTGGCGTCGAGGCGGCGGATGACAGACTCGGGCAAGGTCTGGAGCTTGTCTATCGTCTCCGTTATCGCGTCCAGCACGCGGCGCGTCTGGGCGGAGGGTTTGGACGGCGCCGTGGTTGCACTTCGAATCGAGGTGAACCCTGAGTAGGATTTCGAGCGAGCTCGCCGGAGCGGCTCGCACCTAGCTCGGTGGATGTTACCGCTCGATCTGGAGAATTAGCGAGCAGCGGTGGCCGCGATTGGGAATTTTTTTTGGGTGAATTTGTGGAGGCTCTGGTTACCACTGTAATGCCCAGGGGGATCTCGATCAAGAATTGGGGATGAGAGGGAGAGAATGGAGTAGGTGAGGCACTTGGAGAAGGGGAAAGGAGATTGTTCAGTCACTCGCTGTCATTTCCTCTAGTGAGTCGTACATAAGTAGCTGCCCCACCGAGCCACCCTTACAAGGCCTGCGTCCCACCCTAACTCAACCCAACACACGCACTCGGCCCATAAGCCCACTCATAGATGTTGCATGTTCAGTTAAGTAGTTAACTGAACTGCACTTGATCAGTCCACTTTAGATGTGTTAGCAGCATCTGCATGCGTGACACGGCGGTAACCGGACGACGCGCGAGGGAGGCCGGGAGGAGGCGCATGAGAGGAGGAGCTCAGGGTTGGGCGATCTGTGTGCACTGTTGGTGGCGGCACTCGGGCCTGGGCGGGCCGGATCTGGGCTCGAAACGTTTTCTCACTTTAAAAAGGACTACGGGTTGAATATTGAAAACCGCAGCGACTTTTATGCAAAAATGGTGACAACGTATGACCAGAAGCAGTCGTTGAAAGTGCGTTATATCGACTAGAGGGGGGGTGAATAGGTGATTTTTATGAATTCTTCACTGAGGAATTTGCTGGTGAGGAAATTCCTTAGCGAAGAACTACTTGCAGCGGAATAAGTACGCTGAAGTAAACATAACAGAAGACAAGCATAGTCATCATGATAAAATGAAGACAAGCACAGAGTACAGAAAGCGTAATCACAGGATAACACAAGATGAAGACAAAACAGACTGAAGAAATTGAACTGACGAAATTGAGAAAGTCTTCAGTCAAAGTCTTCAAACACAAATATGACAAGCACAAAACACAATACTGAGGAAATGAAAGAGTTGAGGAAATAGAACCAGTTGGCTTGGTGAAGAGAATGATTTGGTAGACCAGTTCCAACTGCTGTCTCAGTTGTACATCTGGTTGGAGGGGCTAGGTATTTAAACCTGAGGACACACAGTCCTCACCGTATTCTCCTTGAACTAAGGTCACAAAGACCTCGTCCAATCACTCGTGGTAAGTCTTCAGGTGACTTCTGAACCTTCACAAACTCGGTCACTCGGCGGTCCACAATTCCTCTTGGATGCTCTAGACCATGATGCCTAACCGTCTGGAAGAAGCATATTCTTGAAAGGTAACAAGCGTCGGATCCACGCAGGATCAATCACTTCAGTGATGCTCAATCACTTTGGGTTTGTAGGTGTTTGGGTTTGGGTTTTGGATTTTCCTCACTTGATGATTTTCGCTCAAAGTCCTCGGAGGATGGGATGCTCTCAAATGACAAGTGTCAGTTTCTCGCGGAGCAGCCAACCAGCTAGTGGTTGTAGGGGGCGGCTATTTATAGCCTAGGGAGCAGCCCGACATGATAAGACATAAATGCCCTTCAATGATATGACCGTTAGGGGATAAGATATTTTGGGACAGCTGGCGCGTAGCATAGCAACGGTCGGAAATCCGAGGTCCAAATTCCTCAGGGCTATCATGTTCCTCACAGTGTAGGCAATCTGCACTGGCAAATTCCTAACTCCTCAGTCAGGACAAATTCCTCAACGACCAGAAGAACTTCGTCTTTGTCACTGAAGAAATTGACTGAACTGTATGAGATTTCCAATGGCTTCACTCGAAGGGATTGGTAGGTGTAGGATTTTGAGTTGAGCATCACATGGAAATTTTTCCTTAGTATTTCCTCGACCCCCTTTAACAGTAGGTGTTTCCTATGACTCAAGAAAGAGAAAATGAAACTACGAAAACAAAAGTCTTCACGCTTCATGTTCCTCAAATGAATATCAAGTCTTCAAGGTCACACCAATTTCTTCACTTTCAAAGTCTTCAGAATACCAAAGTCTTCAGTCGAAGAACTTCATTTTTAGGGGTCGACTTTCTCTGTAATTATCAAACTCCTCATAGACTTATAGACCTGTGTACACTCATAAACACATTAGATCCTTAACCTATAAGTCTTCAATACACCACAATCACTAAGGGGCACTAGATGCACTTACAAACTCCCCCTTTTTGGTGATTGATGACAATATAGGTTAAGTTTTCAACGGGGATAAACATATGAAGTGTAAATACTGATATTAAGGAATTTGATTACAAGATATAGAAGAACTCTCCCTGAAGATGTGCATAGTGAGGAATTTGCTTTTGAAGCAATGCACACTTGAAGAGTAGAATCATGGAGATCTCCCCCTATATCTTGTAATTCATACACGCATTTGAAATATAATATGAAGAATTTGAAATGCATGATGAGATATGGTGACTGACGAATTTCAGCATGCATGCAATAATATTAACGAGGAATAAGCATGCAGAATAACATAGTAGAAGTATCAGACCACCATCGGGTTTAAGTTTACAACTCGATCCAATAAAAGTTTCAGAAGAACGAGAGTTGTAACTTAGCAAAAAAAACGCCCATATAATAGACACGCTTGAAGACTAACTCAAATTTCTCCCCCTTTGTCATCGAATGACCAAAAGGATCGAAACTAAGGACTAACGCCCCTGAAGATAATCAAGTTGATGAAGGAGCGCCAGCGTTGTCGGGGTCGGTTGTTGTAGTAGGGCCTGCCGCTGTGTCGTCCAACTCTTCATGTTCATCAGTGTCACGCGATGAAGAATAGGAGCTGGCCACCAAGGAAGGAACCTTGACCTGCTTGTATTTCTTCGGAGGAGGTGCAGACCAGTCAAATTCTTCCTTGAGACCCATTTTCTTCAGATCTTCAGTGCTGTAGACATGAGACAGAACAGCCCAGGTACGGTTGAAGGTTTCATGGAGGTAGTATTGGTTTTTCTTCGATGCATTGTGTGTTGAGGTCATGTTGTGAAGAATTGAACCAAACTGACGCTTGACCCATTTATGGTTGTGATCAACTTTCTGATGAAGACTGAGGAGTAACTCACAATCAGTCATCACCCTGGGTGTTGTGGCTTGAGGATTTTGCTTGGCGGAGTTGTTGGCGGCAGAGTCATGTGTGACAGAGTCATCATTGGTGGAATAGGATACAGCCTTGCGAAATTGACCATCCAATGGACGAATGCCTTCATCTATCACAACAACTGCCTTGCCTTTGTCATCAGCTGAGGAAAATGTCCGTTTGAGGACTTCAATTGGAGGCAAGTAGCTGCAGTGGTTCAGAGTGTCAACTTTGTAGTTGAGTGAAGACCTTGTCCTGATGAATCTCATAATCCACGGTGCATAAGGCTTTGGCTCAAATGGTGACATGGCAATATTTGCCAGAGTCCTCATGAAGAAATCATGGAAGTTGACGGGAACGCCATGAATGATGTTGAAAAGCAGATTCTTCATGATGCCAACGACTTCTTCATCATTTGAATCGTGGCCTTTGATAGGACTCATTGTCTTCGACAGAATGCAATAGACAGTCCGAGGCACATACAGTAATTCCTTGACGAGGAATTTGGTTCGTGGGGCCTGCCCTGGCTTCAAAGGCTTCATCAACACTTGCATGTAGTGATCAGTAAGCTCAGGGTCACTGTAGACACAACGTGCACCTTCAAGGGGAGGACTGAGTGGTAGGGCACGAAGCAATTCAGAAGCTGGTGCCTTGTAATGAGTATTTTCTGTCATCCAGTCCAGCACCCACGAGTTCACATCTTCAGAATTTCCTGTGATGTGTAGCGTTGCATAGAACTGAAGAATGAGTTCTTCATTCCAATCACAGATGTCAGTGCAGAAGTTCAGCAGCCCAGCGTCGTGAAGAACACTGAGGACTGGCTCGAAGCACGACAGAGACTCCATGTCCACGTGAGGAATATGTGCATGATAGAAGACTTTGTCTTTGTTGAACAGCACTAAGGAATAGAAATTGGCTTGACTAGCAGTCCAGAAACGTCTCTTCCTTATGCGAGCAGAATCATAAGGGTTGTAGTCAGTGAAGAACACATGCTCGCCAAAGAAGTCTTCAGCCTTGAACTTCTGTTTCCTTGAGAACGGATCCTTTGGCTTTGGTAGAGGAGTGTCAGTGAGTTGCATCACAACCTCAGGAATAGCGATCTTAGGTTCATCAGGCTGAGGAATTTTTGGTTCCTCTTCAGTTGCAGTCTGCGTTGTCATATGATCAGAAGCATCAGTTTCTTCAGCACTAGTGGCTGGAATACCTTCACGTACAGACGAGGTGGGATGAGTTTCTTCAGAGCCCATTTGAATTGTTGGTGCAGGGGACTGAGGAATTTGTTGTAGCAGGGTGAAGAGTGGAGAATTGGGGTGCTGACTTTCCCAAAAGTCATCATCCATTACTGGCGTTGTACTTCCAATATCCACGTCTTCATCTTCCAATTCTTCAACACCAGCCTCTTCAGCAGTGAACTGAGGCATTTTTGAGGATACAACAGGTGTAGAAGGGATCGCATCCACTTCAATTTCTTCATCAATCTGCTCTGATGAAGCAGCAGATTGAGTTTCTTCATTAGATCCCCTGGGGATCTCATAGTCTTCACCAAAAGGAACAAGGTCCTTTGATGGCATGGTAGAAATCGGAACAGCATCAACCAGATTTTCAAACGAGCTAGTCATAGGCTTCATCTTCTTTGGAGCTGAAGATTCTGAAGCACCTGTTGCTTTCCTTTTCTTCACTACAGCTCACTCTGCAGCCTTGGTCTTTTTCACATCTGATGCAGATGGAAGGATAGGAGTTGGTGTAGGAGCGGGAGGAGCTGAGGAATCTGTTTGAATTTCTTCAGGCGCAGATGATGCAGTTGCCCTGACTTCTTCAGTTTCTTCAGGAGCACCACTAGTGGATCCCCTGGCAATTTATTCAGCGGCTGGAATGGAGTCATCAGCCCTGGAACTAGCATTTTCATCAACAGCCTGAAAGTTATCAGCGGTGCTGGCATGTTCTTCAGTGGGCTGAGCAGAAGGTTCAACTTGAGGCACTTCTTGTTGCGATGGGTCTGCAACGTTGGTGAACTTCTCAGTCAGTTTAACAAACCTGACTTTGGCTCCTTTCCAATCAGCATAGTAGGCGCTGAAGTTGTCGCTGAGGGTTTTGATTTCAGACTGAATCTTGATGAGTTCATCAGTTGTCATTTTGACTACGTTGGTCTTCAGATACTTTTCCTTCTTGTACTGGGCCTTCTTGATCTGCCTGGCCTGCTCATATTTCCATTTCTCCTCTTGGATGAAATGAGTCAGCATGTGACTTTGGCCAGGGGTCAACTTGAAATCTGGCATAGGAGTGTTTGGGTCCTTGTGCCAGAGATTAATGTAATCGAGGATCGCCCTTGGATCCAAAAGCAGTGGCACAGGTGTGCCTTTGGCTCTAGCGGCCCTTTCTTGTCTGTCTCTGATGATAACAACAAGTTCTTCATCATCAGCTTCGTCTTCTTCAGACGGCACGTTGAAGGCAACGTGCTTCTTCTTAGGACTTGGCCGAGGACCTCGTCCAGTAGTTGCCTTGGTCTTCAGCAGAGTGGGGCCCGATGAAGAATTTGGTGCAGCTGAGGAACTTGCTGAGACACCAGAGGCAATGGAGATGCCCCCAGTCCTTTGGCACGAGGCCAAATGTGCAGGTGCTGAGGACTTTGTCGGAACAGCTGAGGACTTTGGAGGAACTGAGGATTTTGGAGGAGCAGCAGCATCATGAGGAATTGGTCTTGAGGACTTTTAAGATTCTGGCCGTGAGGGCACAGCTGAGGAACTTGACCGTGATGGCACTGTTGGTGAAGCACTTGGCTTGCGCGCAGGCTTCTTTGCCATAGATCTCTTTGGCTTTACATAGGCCTCAGTGGCAGCAACAGCAGAGTCTTCGTTGAATTTCCTCACTGCTTCTTTTGCTTGCTTGGCCAACTTGGCTTGGCGCTTGGCCCATTCTTCAGGAAAGTCCTCACCACGTTTGATGCTAGTGGGGTCTGCCACTTGGCCAGGTGCCAATGGAGCTCTTGGGCATGGAGGATTGAGCGCGAATTTCTTCATATACTTTGGAGTTACATATCTGTATTCCCTCCATTCTCGTGCCCATCTTCTTTCAATCCTCTGTATGCGCACCTTGCGCTGATTTTTATCTTCTTTGCCAAACTTGGCCTCATCAGGTGTGCAGTATTCTTTGTAAATGTCCTAAGGGATTTCAAAGGCAGTCATGAACTCAGTCTTCTTTCCTCCTTTCTGCGGCCTTTTATCGTCAGCCATTTTCTTCAGTTGAGGAATTTGAACAATCGAATTCTCTGAAGAAGTATGCAACTTTTCTTCGAGGAACGCTGCAAATGAGTTAAGTTGATGAGAACCTAGTGATTCAGCAGCGAACATGAGTACCTGTGAATAGAGTATAGTTGCGAGGAATTTGGAGAGGTCATATGCGTTCTCAGAAGGTTTTTCAAAAAGAACAAGTTTGAGGAATTTGACCAGATGAGTCTTGAAGAATTTCACTAAGCGAGCTTTGTCTTAGGTTCCAGAGTTGTATAGATTGAAGATCCACACAATTGAGGAATCTTGAAGAAAAATGATGCTTAGAGAAATGAATTAAGAACAGATGACTTGTGAGGTGTTTTGTGTGTGAGGATTTGAAGAATAAAACACCTTTGAAGATTTTGTAGAAAACTTTCGAATCAAAGAGGGCAGTAAAAGTAACTTTTAATTACCCTGAATGAAGAACACGATGACCACAGAGATGGAGAAGTGAAGTTCGTCGGTGTAGATCTTCCATGCCCTAACTTGGTGGAGGAAGACGTCTATGGCGGAGGCGGAGTGAAGATTTCCGCGGCCGGCGCGAGTACCACGGCGACGAGGTCGAGGCAGTGAAGCTCTTCCTCACTGGCGACGATGGAGTAGCGGCGGCGCTAGGGTTTGGGAAGCTCGAGCAGAAGAGAGAGTTCGAGCGGAGTAAAGGAAGTGAGGAAGGGGACGGGGGTTATTTATAGCCACGGTGAAAAACTATTTTCCCGAAGATTTGGGACGAACGTAACCCTGACCCTTCTCCTTAGCACAACATGTGTCACCCACGTACTGTGAAGTGGAGATCGTGGGTGAATAGAATAATGTATCGTGGGATGCGGAACGGTTTGAGCGGCAAAACCGAAAATTTGGATAATATTAGTTTTAACATTTTGTTTGCAATTTCTTCAGCTGACAAGGACACAGTGAAGATTTTGAACGAGTTTCAAATAGAACGCACATGAACAATTTGAATAGATTGGGTTGAGTATAGCATAGAGGGGGAAGGGTCCGATCACATTCACTTAGCAGAAAAACCAACTTGAAGAAATAACCATAAGTGAATGTTGTAGAGGACAAACTCATATAT
>NC_041388.1:622693413-622709618 GCF_002162155.2 Triticum dicoccoides | reverse complement strand
CCAATGAAGAAAAACGATGGAACAAGTGAAGATTTTTCAAATTTGAAGAATTTAAACAACTGAGGGATTTCACAAAACTAAGGAAAAACTGAAATTGAAGATTTTCAACTTTTGTGATGGCGTGACCCACCGTATAAGAATGATGATTTCAGACACCGCGTACAATTGTCATAGGGTTCTGAGGATCGAATTCTTCATTAATTTCTTCACACTTAGAGTGTTATTCTTCATTGTTTGAAGAAAAATGTTTCTTCATGTGTTGCACATCTAAGTCATCAATTTTGCATAAGTTTTAGGATGAGTGCCTTTTTCAAAGTACATTCGAAGACTCTAAGATATTTAGCTCACACCGCAACTTGCTAAATCTCTTCTCATCCAAGGGCTTTGTGAAGATATCGGCTAGCTGTTCTTCAGTCTTCACATGCTCAATAGAAATGTCGCCCTTCAACACATGATCACGAACAAAATGATGACGAATCTGAATGTGCTTTGTCTTCGAGTGCTGAACTGGGTTGTGAGCAATCTTGATGGCACTCTCATTGTCACAGAGGAGAGGCACATTCTTCACGTTGACGCCATAGTCCTTGAGAGTTTGCTTCATCCATAGCAGTTGAGCACAGCAAGAACCAGCAGCAATGTACTCAGCTTCAGCAGTAGATAGTGATACGCAGTTCTGTTTCTTTGAGGACCAACAGACCAAAGAACGTCTGAGGAAATGTCATGTACCAGATGTTGACTTGCGGTCCACACGATCACCAACATAGTCAGAGTCAGAATATCCAATGAGATCAAAATCCGAGCCCTTGGGATACCATAATGCTAGTGTTGGTGTGTGAGCTAGATATCGAAGAATATGCTTCACAGCCTTATGGTGTGATTCTTTCGGTGCAGCTTGAAATCGGGCACACATGCAAACACTAAGCATTATATCTGGCCTAGATGCACATAAGTACAATAAAGAGCCAATCATGGAGCGGTATACCTTATGATTGAAGTCAATACCATTTTCATCAGTGCACAGATGACCATTTGTGGGCATAGGGATTTTGATGCCTTTGCAATCTTGCATGCCGAATTTCCTCAATACATCCTTGAGGTATTTCTCCTGAGATATGAATATGCCATTGTGCTGTTGACGAATTTGAAGACCTAAGAAGAATTTCAACTCTCCCATCATAGACATTTCATATTCCTCTCTCATCATATAACAAAATTCGTCACTATAATGTTGGTTAGTACAGCCAAAGATAATATCATCAACATATATTTGGCACACAAACAGTTCACCATCATAAGATTTAGTAAAGAGAGTAGTATTGAGTGAACCGGGTGTGAAGCCATTCTTCATGAGGAATTCCTTCAAAGTATCATACCACGCCTGAGGGGCCTGCTTGAGGCCATAGAGGGCCTTATTGAGTCTGAAGACTTTGTCAGGATTCTTCGGATCTTCAAAACCTGGGGGTTGAGCAACATATACTTCTTCCTCAAGATTACCATTGAGGAATGCACTTTTCACATCCATTTGATATAAGATGATATCATGATGGTTAGCATAAGCAAGTAATATGCGAATAGCCTCAAGTCTAGCAACAGGTGTGAAAGTTTCATCAAAATCAATTCCTTCAACCTGTGTATAGCCTTGAGCTACTAGTCGTGCCTTATTCCTCACCACAAGGCCATTTTCATCTTGCTTGTTGTGGTAGATCCATTTTGTGCCAATGATATTGTGCTTGCGAGGATCTGTACGTTTGACCAGTTCCCAAATGTTGTTGAGCTTGAATTGATGTAATTCCTCTTGCATGGTATGAATCCACTCAGGCTCCAGAAATGCTTCATCTACCTTTGCGGGCTCTGTGATAGAGACAAAGGCATAGTGCTCACAAAAGTTAGATAGATGTGAAGCTTTTGAGCGGGTGAGAGGACATGGTGCTCTAATGTCATCAATGATCTTCTCCACTTGCGCTTCTTTTGCAACGGTAGGGTGAGTTGGTTGTCGTTGAGGAATTTGATCAGCATTTTCTTCAGCATCAATTTCTTCAGCATTTTCCTTAGGTGCATCAGTTCGACGTTCTTCACGTTCTGGAATGAATTCTTCGGCAGATTCTTCAGTAGGAATGACATCCTCAGTAGCCTTGAACTTGATAGAATCCTCAGGTGCTGGTTCATCTATCACATAAGGTAGGTGCTCTCTTTGCGAGCCATTAGTTTCATCGAACCACACATCTACAGTTTCAACAACCTTGTGAAGAACGTTGTTGAAGACTTTGTAGGTGTGTGAGTCCTTTCCGTAACCAAGCATAAAACCTTCATGTGATTTCGGTGCAAATTTTGAGTTGTGATGAGGATCTCTAATCCAGCATTTAGCACCGAAGACTTTGAAATAACTCACATTGGGTTTCTTGTCAGTGAGGAGTTCATAGGCAGTCTTCTTGAAGAATTTGTGAAGATATACTCTGTTGATGTGGCATGCAGTATCAATTGCATCAACCCAGAAACGGCGATGCGTTTTGTACTCATCGAGCATAGTGCGAGCCATCTCAGCAAGAGTCCTGTTCTTGCGCTCCACGACACCATTCTATTGAGGAGTATAAGGAGCAGATAACTCATGAGTAATACCAAGTTCATCAAGATAGTCATTGAGAGCCGAATTCTTGAACTCAGTGCCATTGTCACTTCTGATGTGCTTGATCTTCACACCAAAGTTGGTTGAAGCCCTCGAGGAAAATCGTTTGAAGACTTCCTGCACTTCATGTTTGTAAGTAACAAGGTGTACCCATGTGTAACGAGAGTAATCATCAACAATAACAAAGCCATATTGAGATGCTTCATTTGAAACGGCAGAATAATGATTAGGACCGAAGAGATCCATGTGAAGCAATTCAAATGGATGAGTAGTGGTCATGATAGTCTTTGCTGGATGCTTGGCCTTCGTCATCTTTCCAGCTTCACAGGCACCGCATAAGTGATCCTTGAGGACTTTGACTTTCTCAATGCCAATGACATGCTTCTTCTTTGCAAGCATGTGCAAATTCCTCATGCCTGCATGACCAAGTCGTCGATGCCATAGCCATCCTTCTGAAGCTTTTGCAAGTAGGCACACGGCTAGTTGTGAACATGTAGAGAAATCAACAATATACAAGTCTCCTCTCCTAAAGCCTTCGAAGACTTTGGAATTGTCAGCTTCCATAATCACAACACAACGATACTTGCCAAAGACAACAACCATATCAAGATCACAAAGCATTGAGACAGACACAAGGTTGTATCCTAAGGACTCAACAAGCATGACTTTGTCCATGTGTCGATCCTTTGTGATTGCAACCTTACCTAGACCCAATACCTGACTTTTGCCTTTGTCAGCGAAGATGATATGCTTCAGATGCGATGGTGATAAGGGAGCATCCATCAATAGATTCTTGTCACCAGTCATGTGATTTGTACATCCACTATCTGTGACACCCCAAAAATTTTAACCTTGTTTTATTAATTAAAATTTTGCCAGGGAATTTAAACTTTTATTTTCTGGATTTTCTTTTGATTTCAGAGCCATTCTTTACCTTATTATTATGGAGTTTTTACCTCTAGTGAAAAACTTTCCAAATATAGTATTGGACTTGTTTGCCCTCTCAAGAATAACATTTCTATTATCAGTAGAATTTATTGGCACAATTGTTTCTCTCTGAGCTTTATTCCTTAATATGATTTTTCATTAGTTTTGGAGCTCCTTTTGAACTACAACCACTTGATAAATTTCCTTAAAATACGAACCAAAATTTGGAGATGTCATGTCATGTTTTTAAATCACTTTTATGCAAAAACATCTTTTATTCATGGGATATTTTGAGCTCTACCCCAAGCTTTCAAAACTGGTCCAGATGGCAGTATTGCACTACAACCCATTTAAATATTTCTTTCTAGCCTCCACCAAAATTATAGGATGTTAATAGGAGTATATTATGCAACTTTACGCAAAAACCCTTTTATGTTCTTTGAAAAATTTGAGTGAATCAACCTCATTTTCATTCTGGCCCAGTTGGGTGTTTTCTACTGCATCCCTATTTAATTTTGCTCTAGTGCCCTTGAGCTTTTTCCTACTTATAGCCCATACTACAAAACCCTTAAGTCCAGGAGAGTGGACTCATTGGAGGATTTTAAATGCATGCAAATATGCCTTTTTCTTTCTGTCCAAAACTGTAGATTTGCAAAACGTGCACTAACAAGTTTTTGCTTTTGACAAACTAACCTTGCCACCATCACCTACACCTAAAGAGACACTGGTCTGGAAATTTTGGCCACCCCAAGAGTTGGCTAGATTCCCTTAGCATTTTGTCAAACACCTAGTGTGCATGGCCAGTTTGGGCATGGTTTTTAGTTTGCACACTGGATCTGCTTGCCTTGCCTAACCAGCATGTCCCATGGATTTACCCTAGCCTATAGCCCCTCCCTGCTTAACCTCTTGTGGATTGGAGCCCCCTGGCATGACTTGGCATTTTGCCAAACACCTGCCGTGCGTGCACTGGGCGTGCCCAGAGCGCACGTTTTGCACGCGCGCGCACCGAGCCGCCGCGTCGCACAGCCGCCTCCCCGCGCCCGCTCTGGCCTCTCCCCAATCGCAGCCAGCACGCCCGCCCCTCCCTCGCTGCTGAGCCACCCCTGGAGCTCCACAGCGCCGTCGTCAGGTCGGCCGTGGCAGCTAGCGGCCGGCCACAGCAGGCCCTGGCCATGGCGGCGCCTGAGCCACTAGCGCTCGCCAGCTACCCCCTTGAGCGGCTCAAGCTCATCCACAAGCTTGTCCGCAAGCACTCATCGCCGCCACGTCCCTCTGCTGCTACAGAATGGCGGTCGCCAGAGATCTTATCCATGGCCACCATCGGAACCGACCACGATCGCCTATTTAAGGACCCCCGAGCTCGTCCAGGCCCTCAAGCAACCTCTCTCACTCCCTCACTGATCCTCCCGTAGCAGTAGAAAGGCCAGAGATGGTCGTCTTATTCTTCTCTAGCAACCACAGCCGCCGCCTCGTTCCGGTTCATTCCGGCACCAACAGGGCCTCCCCCTCTCCACTCTCTTCACCAGAAGCTCTCTCTTCATCTCGTGAATCCATCCCCTGCTCGATTTCGATCAGGAGCCGCCAGAGGCAAGAGTCCCACCCTGCCCGATGGCCACCGTCCACTGCGGAGCTCGCTGCCGGCGACTCTGTCCACCCTAGGGACCATAGCGACCACGGAAAGGACCGCCTCGACCCCCTGAGCCCGCGGATGGCCTCGGTTTCTCGAACGGTGCCGCCGTTCGCTGGCGAGCATCGCCGGAGTCCCGCCTCCGCTCGGGCAGAGGAAGAGGAGGGAGAGACGACTAGTCAAACCTGACCAGTGGGCCCCGTGGACCCACTGTCAGTGACCCACGCACCCGTCCATGCTGGATAAGTGAAAGCGTAAAGTCTCGAGTACGTATCCCCTACCCCGAAAGCGTATTCTGCACCGAAGCGTTTTCCTTTTTCTATTTTATTTTAAAAACAGAATTTGACTAAACTTTGACTGGCTATAACTTTTTAAATAAAAATCCAAATGACTTGATTCTTTTTATGTTATTTCTCAAATATTGTCTAGTTTAGTTTCATATTTATTTCAAAATTTTCCAGACAACTTTTTTGTGCTGTTTTTAAAGTATGTGTTAATTCAAATTCATTTAAAATAGGATTTTTGGAGAGGGAGAAGAAAACTTTCAAAAGTATTGGAATGCACCCTGCCTCTTCACAACTTGAAGGCAAGCATTCTGAACCCTGGCATAATATTGCTGTGTGTTGTTTAATTTGGTTACAATGCCACCCTGTCTCGAAATTTCCGTTATTTTATTGGGGTGATATGATCCTACTCGTAAGTGCATGTTAATAATACCGTGCTTTTGAACATTGATATGTTGTGATAGTGGTCACCCTCATGTAGCCTTCATGCCTATCGGAAGGAAATCGGGGAAAGCCTCGGTCTTGGGTAGACACGATGCTTGTCTCCAGTTCCTCGTCGAGACAGTTGTGTCCGGTATTGCATCATGAGGGATGATGAGTGGTGATTCCGTCCGTTGGATTGAGATATATTTGTTATGCTAAGGGAATGCTTAATCCTCCTGAGTCGACCGTAGATCGAGTCTTGTTCCGGTAACCCCCATGCTTGTTACGTGCTGCCACTTGTCCCTGCCATAGGTAGGGTACGGTTCAGTAAGTTGTCAACCCCTGTCCTAGCACACACCGTACAGAGAGGCCATGGTGGAAGATACCGGCTGCATCCGGTAGGCATGCCACCTGGTCCGGGGGCATGGGTGTTTCCGGTTGGGACCGAGAGGGGGCACCCCTTAGAGCGCGCAATAGAAATTTGATCCCATGCTACGCGAGGTTGTAGCCTCCCCACTTAGAGTTTTGCTTAACAGGTGTCGTGGGTGATTCCAGACACCGGTTGGTTAAGCTGGTGTGTGTGGTTAGGTGTGTTTTCAACTAAAAGACCATAGACGGAATTAGTCCCAATGGACTAAAGGAATCCGTTACTTGCGGGTAAAGAGTACGCCCTCTGCAGAGGAAAAATCTATTCGAATAGCCGTGTCCATGGTTAAGGACTACAGTTTGGGATGGGTCAAGTGTCCGTCTTAGTGTCGGTCTTCGGAGGAAAAACTACTAAACCAGAAGCTTGATTATGACCGTGACATATGATGGTTATGATTATTATTATTGTGGACTAATCAATTGTATTTTTTGAAATTAATGAGTATCCCTAGGACGGTTCTACCTCCTGGATATTGACTGTGATTATTCTTATATATGCCCTTTATGTGGTGTCGCTCAGACGCCCGACTGTGGCATACTTGTCATTTCATTTACTTATAAGCCCTTTATGTGGTGTCGCTCAGACGCCCGACTATGGCATGCTTGTCATTTCATTTACTTATAAGCCCTTTATGTGGTGTCGCTCAGACGCCCGACTATGGCATGCTTGTTATTTCATTTACTTATAAGCCCTTTATGTGGTGTCGCACAGACGCCCGGCTGTGGCATGCTTGTTATTCCTTTTATATATAAGCCCTTTATGTGGTGTCGCTTAGACGCGCGACTGAGGCATACTTCATATTGTTATCCTTTCGAGGCGTCGCTTCAGACACCGGATCAGTGCATTCCATTTCTACTCTCTGATTGCATATTCATATTTGACATAATTAACCTGCTGCATGCATCATAAGTTCCATTTATGGCTGACGAAGTGATCATAGAATATTTCAAAACATGATTATCAGTGGCTATATTATACCTGTGTTCTCAATGTCTGCGAGTACATTCAAAGTACTCATTGGCTTGTCCCTAGCTATTGTCTTGGCCAGATTTCTTGCATGGAGAGGGGCGTTGTGATGACAGACCCGGAACCCACGCGAATGGAGATAGCAGCCTCACGAAGATAGGAGTTATCCTGGTCAGCTGTTCCTATGGAAACTGGAGTCCCATAGACGTTGATGATACACAAACCGCTTCTGCCATCAACCACTAGAAACGAATCGTTGTACTCATAGGCCACAATGGTCTTGTACTGCATATCTTGTATTTTTGCTTGGAGCTTCTGTATCAAGTTGGTGCCTCGTCAGCTAACAGTAATCCTGGGGCTGATGAGCACAAGGGCCATTTTCTGGGAAATTATATCCCTAAAAACCGGTCCTGACAAACTTGGTATCAGAGCCAGGCTGACCATTGGCTAATCCAATCTTAGCCAGGTCGATAAACCTAGGTTAACCAACCCACTAGACCTTAACCTAACCCCAGCCAAGCTTCTCGTGTAAGATAGCCACACAGTGACCCGACACCTTTTGGCAGTCGGTGCCCAACCTATCAACCTAGCCTGTCGATCACGCGCTAGTAACCGGTCCCTAAATAGTCTTTTTCGCAAGCGTGCGAAGGAAGACTCCGTCCCCTTTTTCTATAAAAGGGCACGCTAGCCTCAACCCAGTACAGCACAGCCTCTACCCCCAAACCGAGCTATAATGCCTGGCCCCATTGTTCACAATGAGACCACAGCAACCAACCTTGGAGGTTTTGTGACCGTGCTAGCAAACCTCACCCGCCGTGCCTTTGCATTGGAACAGCCCCAGAGTATGTTGTGTACCAAGGGTCCATAAGCGGCGAGAGCCATCAATTCTGGGCCACTGTACATGTCTATGGTAGGGGTCTATCGCTAGAACGCGCCTACAGGTTCACCCGAAGGACAACTTCCTTTGAGCCACAAGCCATCCAACTAGCTGCTCGAGAGGCTATAGTTCAACTCCGGCACTTGTCGCCCAGAGTTAACTGTCGCTCCTTCTACTACTACCCCAACCGTGACGGGTATGGTAGATGTAGGATCGAAAGTATGTCTAGAGGGGGGGTGATTAGACTACTTGACCAAATAAAAACTTAACCTTTTCCCAATTTTAGTTCTTGGCAGATTTTAGCTATTTTAGGACAAGTCAAGCAATCATCACACAATTCAAGCAAGCATGCAAAGAGTATATTAGCAGCGGAAAGTAAAGCATGCAACTTACAAGAATGTAAAGGGAAGGGTTTGGAGAATTCAAACGCAATTGGGTACACAGATGTTTTCCCGTGGTTCGGATAGGTGGTGCTATCCTACATCCACGTTGATGGAGACTTCAACCCACGAAGGGTAACGGTTGCGCGAGTCCACGGAGGGCTCCACCCACGAAGGGTCCACGAAGTAGCAACCTTGTCTATCCCACCATGGCCATCGCCCATGAAGGACTTGCCTCACTAGCGGTAGATCTTCACGAAGTAGGCGATCTCCTTGCCCTTACAAACTCCTTGGTTCAACTCAACAATCTTGTCGGAGGCTCCCAAGTGACACCTAGCCAATCTAGGAGACACCACTCTCCAAGAAGAAACAAATGGTGTGTAGGTAATGAACTCCTTGCTCTTGTGCTTCAAATGATAGTCTCCCCAACACTCAACTCTCTCTCATAGGATTTGGATCTGGTGGAAAGAAGGTTTGAGTGGAAAGCAACTTGGGGAAGGCTAGAGATCAAGATTCATATGGTAGGAATGGAATATCTTGGTCTCAACACATGAGTAGGTGGTTCTCTCTCAGAACATATGAGTTGGAATTGTGTATGTGTTCTGATGGCTCTCTCCACGAATGAAGAGGAGGTGGAGGGGTATATATAGCCTCCAAACAAAATCCAACCGTTACACACAATTTACCAATCTCGGTGGGACCGAATCAACAAACTCGGTCGGACCAAAAAGGTAAACCTAGTGACCGTTAGAGATTTTCGGTGGGACTGACATGCAACTCGGTAGGACCGATTCTGTTAGGGTTTGGGCATAACGTAATCTCGGTGAGACCGATTACACAAACTCGGTGAGACCGAGTTTGGTAATAAGCTAACCATAGAGTTGGTCAGGTAAACTCGGTGGGACCGATAAGCTCTTTCGGTGAGACCGAAAAGTTACAAAAAGGAAACAGAGAGTTTACACTGCAATCTCGGTGGGACCGATTCGCTCTTTCGGTGAGACCGAAAAGTTACGAAAGGGAAACAGGGAGTTTGCAATCCCATCTCGGTGAGACCGAGATCCTTATCGGTAGAACCGAATTGCTAGGGTTTGGCAGTGGCTTATGACAAGTGAAACTCGGTGGCGCCGGATAGAAAGAATCGGTAGGACCGAGTTTGGCTTAGGGTTTAGGTCATTTGTGGATATGGGAAAGTAGTTGAGGATTTTGGAGCATATCACTAAGCACATGAAGCAATAGGCTCATTAAGCAACACCTCATCCCTCCTTGATAGTATTGGCTTTTCCTAAAGACTCAATGTGATCTTGGATCACTAAAATATAAAATGAAGAGTCTTGAGCTTTTGAGCTTGAGCCAATCCTTTGTCCTTAGCATTTTGAGGGTTCCACTTTCACATCCATGCCATGCCAATCATTGAGCTTTCCTGAAATAATCACCTTGGAATAGCATTAGCTCAATGAGCTATATGTTGTTATGAATTACCAAAACCACCTAGGGATAGTTGCACTTTCAATCTCCCCCTTTTTGGTAATTGATGACAACATATAGATCAAAGCTTCGACAAATGATAATAAGCATGAAATATATCGTCGCTTTGAGAAGTATGTGATAAGTAAGGGCTCCCCCTAAATTTGTGCATATTAAAATTTGCTTTGGACTGCAAATGCACAAAGAGTTAGAGTCATGGGTTACTCTTCCATGTCACATACATCTTGGTGGAGCGCTTAAAATGATAAGAATGAAATACATGCACTCATCACCAAGAATAGTGAATGATCACATAAGATAGATAGGATAAAAATATTAAGCAAGCATTAAGTGTAGCTTATGATCAAACACATGATCATCAATGTCTCACGAGCAATGACATAGTATCTCAAGCACTCAAAAGCAAACAAAGTTCAAAAAACCACCAAATAAAACAAGAGAGAATAAAAGCAACACTCTCTCTCGAGGCCTATGATCTATACATTTTCTCCCCCTTTGGCAACAAGTTACCAAAAAGTTCCTAGAAAATGCATAGTGCTAAATCAACACTCAGGCTTGATCTTCAGGTGGTGATGGAGTCCGGAGCACTCCAAGGATGAAGCCTTCTGTAGACGTGGTCGGAGTCGAGGCTGAAGTGGACGCTGGAGCTGGTGGAACTGAGGCTGTAGCTGGTGCTCTTGTGTCAGGAACTGGCACTGCAGATGACCTCGGACCTCGTGGCACTCTGGCAAAGGCATCAGTTGTAGTCTTGCCTCTCCTCTCCTGCATGTCATCTTGGAGCTGCTCCACTGCAGTCTGAATCTCTGTCACCTTGATATCCAAGTCACAGAACTTTTGTTCTACGATTCGCTCTAGGCTTGCCTGGTTCTGAGTTAGGGTGACTAGTCCTTGCTCAATCCACAGGGTGGATGCAATCAGGTAACCAAGCTGCTCTTGTTTGGTTTTCAGGAAATATTCAGATGCCTCCTCTTGAGTTGGCATCTTGGCAGCTTTCTCCTTCCTCGCCTTCTCCTTCTTGGCTTGTGCTTGTGCTGAAGATGGTTCATTCTCAGTCATGACAACTTGATTATCTTCAAAGTCTGGACGGATGGGCAAGTGTTCCTTGTCCAATAAGTATATGCCCGTGCCCATCTTGGAGTTAATGAGCTCCTGAATTTGTGGGGCATACCCACAGCTCCTCTTCTGGTCTGCTGCTGTCCTCTTGATGGTCTCTACCATGAGGCTCATCACCTTGAACTTCTGTGGCACATCAAAGATATGAAGCAAGTTGATTGCATGGCCTCTGATCATCTTGTGATCTCCAGACTTGGTCAATAAGGTGTGCCTCAAAATCCAATTGATGGTTGGCAGCCCTGACAGAAGATAGTGTACTGAGCCAAACTTGAAAGTGTCAAGTGCTTCATTTGGAATCTCCTTGTACATGTTTGACATTGAGTTATGGTCCATCTTCTTCTTGGCATAAATGTCCAAATCATCTGCTTGCTCCTCTGGGGCATTAATCAGCTGAGCCCATTCAGCAACTGTGGACTGGTACCTCGTACCCTCTGACATCCAAATTATCCTACCATCTGGATAAAAATGGGCTGTGGAGTAGAACTGCATGATGAGTTCCTTGTTTCACTTTGTGAGCTTCTGCCCAACAAAGTCCTCTACTCCACATGCCTTGAAGCTGTCCTGCACTCCAGGGTAGTACTCTTCGTTGTCCTTGATGTATTTCCAGTCAACCCATCTCATGTCACAGACAATTGGCTTCTTATCAAGCAGCACTGTCTCATAGAAGTCCTGCTGTTCCTTAGTGTGGAACCTGTAGTCAACATCAGTCCTCCTTCTTGAAGCATGCAGATCTGCTTCTCTCCACTTCCTGAGCCCTGAATCTCTCCTAAGCTTCATATCCTCAGCCACAGGATGAGCATCGTTGTGGTCTGGGATCTTGGGCTTGAGTTTTCTGAGAACTTGCTCTTCCTCTTCTTCTGCAGTGTCAGGCACTGGGGCCTTGTTCTTCTCAGCAGCTGGGATGCTTCTTGTATTTCTCTTTGGCTTTGGCTTTGGAGCTGGCTTGGCCTTGGAAGCAGCTGCCCCTGATCTTATGGCATCACCCATCAGCTTGGGTGCCTTTGGTGCTGGTGCAGCTACCTCTTCTTCTTCCTCCTCATCTTCCATGATGGAAGCCTTGCCAAGCACTCTGGCTACAGTTTTCTTCACCCTTTCCTTTCTTTTCTTGCCTTCAGCAGCAGCTGGCTCTATGGGTGTGGGCTTCTCAGTTGAAGCTCTGGCCTTTGACATAGGCTGCCTGCCTGCTGGCCTTTTGATCTTCATTCCTGGCTTTATGCCCTGTGCTGGCTCAACTCTCTTGGAAGTTGCTTCCTCTTCTGCCACATAATCCTCATCTTCTGAGTCTGAGGTTCTCTTCTTTCTCTGTCTTGTGGCAGCTTTAGGCAGATTGCCAGGAGTACTTCTGCTGCCATCATCTGAAGAACTTGAGGGACTAGTGCCCTCACTCATCTGTACTTGCTGCTCTGACAAATTCTGGCTGTCACTTTGGTCTGACATGTTGCAAACTCTGACTGCTGACCCTGTGAATAGGTTATAGATGAGATAGAGTGGATGAGCATCACAAAATGCAGAGATTTTTGCAAAAGAATAATTCAAAAACTTAGTTTTAGTTTCCCACTGAAAGCATCTCGGATCTACCGATTTCTAAACTCGGTGATACCGAAGCAGTTTTGGCACCTAAACTAGTGAACTCGGTCAGACCGAGTCATAGTTCGGTGGCACCGAGACTGCTAGGGTTTCACAGAGTTCCAAAATCGGTCACACCGATAAGTAATTCTCGGTCAAACCGAGTCTCACTTGTGCAATGGCATAAGCCAAATCGGTGGGACCGAGTTTTTCAACTCGGTGGGTCCGAGATGGTTTCGGCGGAAACCTAACCCTAAAATTTTCGAATTAAACCTAATCTACGAGTTCATTGACTGGATAGAAGTTTATCAAACGAGGTAAGAATCATGATGATCACAATGTGCTAAGAATCGGATTGGGGAATAGCACAAAGATCGAGTCCATACCCTAGTTCGGCGGAGACTCGCTACGGCGGCAACGGCGGGGTAGAATTCCGTTGACGGCGACGGAGACCAGCGACTGGAGGCGGTTGGCGGCGAGGAGACGATCCGGAGACCAAGTTGGCAGAGCAGGCTATCGCGTGGGCGAAGGGGTTCGGAGAAATTTCCAAATTTTTTCCTGTGACTATATATAGCCCGACCCTGTCGGTGTGACCGAGTGGAACAACTCGGTGGCACCGAGATGCAAAACTATATACAGTTGTTGCAACTTGGTGTGACCGAATGGTTCAAATCGGTTGCACCCGAGATCGAAAACCTAGATCAACTTAATGATCTTGGTAGGACCAAAATTAGGGTATCGGTCAGACCGAGAATCACAAAGAAGTTTTGGAAGTTTAAGTCTATGACGAATTGGGGACTCCGAGCGCTCCCCACACAGAGTGGTTCGAATCTGACTTGATCAAATTTTGTGATGTAGCATGAATAGAGTTTGAGACGAGAAAAGCATAGATAGCTAGAGGAGGTTCTTAGGCATTCTTGTCCATCCACTTGGCAAAAGGAAATAAAACCAAACAATCAAAACAACAAGTGGATGTCCTCGAATGAGTAAAATATGCAACCAACATGCTCACACAATAAGATGGCAAATGAAATATGTGACCAAGCATGCACAACCAATTCTAGCATCTATCAAGCAATTTGCGATGACTAGGTCATCTATATATGAGTATATTGACTTAGGAGTCAAGTGAGAACACTTGATCATAGGTCATACTCATCGTTTAAGCTCAAGTGGGGTTACCACTTTTACATAAAGCATTGTTGTGTTCACATCTTTAGAGTTGCTTTAGCTCAAGTCTTAGAGTAAAGCTCCCCCTAGATGTGATATCCCCCCTAAGAGGGATGAACTAACCTTGGGTTTTGTCGATGATGACTTCATGTAGATGTTGAAGATGTGGATGCTCATTGTTGATGTAGATCACTTGGAGCTATCCATTTGAGTCAATTGCACTTTCAATACCTACATGGGTTAGTCCCACAAGGAACAAACAAGGATATCCATAGACATAGAGTGATGCACACACAAGATGATGTCCATGAAAACTTTTAGGTTACCTTGTCCCTTGTCTTACTAACAAGAGGGTTTGTGACTCCTTGAACTAGTGCAAGATGTGGAAGTTGATTGCACTTGTTCTTGCCAAAATGATAAGAGTGAAGTATGTTGGCGGAGTCACCCTCAAGAACTTTCTAGTTCTTCTTCTTTTGGATCCACACCATCTTGATGGGAATCCTTGGAGTTGTAGTCGTACTTGATGAAGTGGAGCTTGAAGTGGTCTTGGGAATCCACTTGACTAAGGTCTTAGGAGCTTCTTCAAATGCATCAATTTCCTCTTGAAGCTTGTCCTTGCCTTTTTGCTTGTAGTCTTGTGGTGGAAGATCATCTTGAGCTTGTGTCCCCTTGAAGGAAGTATCATACTTCTCTTGTTGAGGAACAAACTTTGTCTTGGGGTATTGATCTTATTCCCACTCAACTCCATTGGCATTGAACTTTCGTTCAAAACCAACACCTTGATTCTTCCGGTGCATTCCTTGCTTGTGCACAGTTTCCTCGAATTGCTTACTCCCGGCAAGGCTTTTGTACAATCCTTTCTCTATAATTCCCTTCAATAAGCTATTTTCTTGCTCAAGTGTAACTTGGCTAAGAGAATCATTAGTGGAATCAAGAGAACTACTAGAAGCAACAATATTGGATTTAGCATGATCATTGTTACTACTAGAGGGAGAATCTTTCTTGTTCTTGTTACTAGACTTGACTTGAGGCATGTAAGTGGATAAGAGTAAACGCTTGGCAATGTAAGAAGAACTTTTCTTGCGGAGATCATCATTGATTGCTTTTAAGAACTCATGCTCTTGCTCAAGATTGAGCTTTTCAAAGCGTAATTTCTCATGAGCTCTCAGAAGTTCTCGATGATCTTCGAAGATAGTTTCATGAGCTAACTTAAGAGTGTTTAGTTCTTTAGTTAGAGCCTCAATCTTCTCCTTGTCATTGTCATTCGTTTTATCTTGATTAGCATGATTAATTGATGTTTCATCATAGTATTCATCACTAGAGTTGTCAACAAGTAAATCATCATCACCTAACAAGTCATCTTCATCACTATTAAAATCAACATACTCGGGGTGTGTTACCTTAGGACCTTTGGCCATGAAGCATTTTCCGATTCCTTCATTTGGTGAGTCAAATATGTCGTAGGAGTTGGTTGACACAAGTGCTAGACCGGCAACACCTTCATCTTGAGTATCTTCGGAGTCGGAGTGATAACTTCTCTCGGAGTGGCTGTCGTAGTCGGAGCCGGATACCCATTCACCAACATGAGCTTGATGTCTTCGTTTTGTGTAGCTCCTTGATGGTTTTTCCTTCCTTTCTGAATCCTTGCTTCTCCGCGAGTATCTTCGTTCATAACGATCATCTCTACTCCTTCTCTCTCTTGGTGGTGATTCTTTGCTTCTTCTTTTTGGAGAATCTTCTCTTCTCTTGTAGGGAGCTGTACACTCATTGGAATAGTGTCCGGGTCTTCCACAATTGTAGCAGTTTCGCTCTCGACTAGAAGATCTTTTGTCACTGTAGGACCTTGACTTGAAGTTTCTATCTTTGCTTCTACTCTTGTAGAACTTGTTGAAGTTCTTCATCATTAAGCTCAATTCTTCATTGAAGTGTTGTTTCTCACTTGATGATGTAGGGGCTTCACATGAGGCTTTGTAGGCACCACTTGATTTGTTGTGAAGTTCCTCTTTATCCTTAAGTGACATCTCATGAGCAACAATTCTTCCAATCACCTCCGTTGGCTTGAGATCTTTGTAATTTGGCATCATTTGGATCAATGTGCACACGGTATCATATTTTCCATCCAAGGCTCTTAGAATCTTCTTGATGATGAATCTATCGGTCATCTCTTCACTTCCTAAGCCGGCAATCTCATTTGTGATGAGAGCAAGCCTAGAGTACATTTCAGCGACACCTTCACCATCCTTCATTTTGAACTTGTCAAGTTGACTTTGAAGCACATCCAACTTGGATTCCTTGACGGAGTCGGTACCTTCGTGCATATCAATCAAAGTGTCCCAA
>NC_041388.1:622615199-622693266 GCF_002162155.2 Triticum dicoccoides | reverse complement strand
CATTCTCAAGACGGCTGATTTTGTTGAATTCTTCGGGGCACAATCCGTTGAAGAGAATATCACAAGCTTGAGCATTGTATTGCAACATCTTCAACTCATCCGCGGTAGCTTCACGGTTTGGTTCTCTCCCATCAAAGAAGTCACCTTGCAAACCAACACACACAATAGCCCAAACGGCAGGGTTATGTCCAAGAATATGCATTTTCAATTTATGCTTCCAACTAGCAAAATTAGTATCATCAAAGTAAGGACCTCTACGGTGATAATTTCCCTCGCTAGACGCCAGACTCTCCTAGGTTGTGAAACCAAGGCTATGACCACCAAAAGCTATGGAGATCAAAGCAAATGGAGACCAAAGCTCTCATACCACTTGTAGGATCGAAAGTATGTCTAGAGGGGGGGGGTGATTAGACTACTTGACCAAATAAAAACTTAACCTTTTCCCAATTTTAGTTCTTGGTAGATTTTAGCTATTTTAGGACAAGTCAAGCAATCATCACACAATTCAAGCAAGCATGCAAAGAGTATATTAGCAGCGGAAAGTAAAGCATGCAACTTGCAAGAATGTAAAGGGAAGGGTTTGGAGAATTCAAACGCAATTGGAGACACAGATGTTTCCCCGTGGTTCGGATAGGTGGTGCTATCCTACATCCACGTTGATGGAGACTTCAACCCACGAAGGGTAACGGTTGCGCGAGTCCACGGAGGGCTCCACCCACGAAGGGTCCACGAAGTAGCAACCTTGTCTATCCCACCATGGCCATCGCCCATGAAGGACTTGCCTCACTAGCGGTAGATCTTCACGAAGTAGGCGATCTCCTTGCCCTTACAAACTCCTTGGTTCAACTCCACAATCCTGTCGGAGGCTCCCAAGTGACACCTAGCCAATCTAGGAGACACCACTCTCCAAGAAGTAACAAATGGTGTGTAGGTAGTGAACTCCTTGCTCTCGTGCTTCAAATGATAGTGTCCCCAACACTCAACTCTCTCTCATAGGATTTGGATCTGGTGGAAAGAAGGTTTGAGTGGAAAGCAACCTGGGGAAGGCTAGAGATCAAGATTCATATGGTAGGAATGGAATATCTTGGTCTCAACACATGAGTAGGTGGTTCTCTCTCAGAACATATGAGTTGGAATTGTGTATGTGTTCTGATGGCTCTCTCCACGAATGAAGAGGAGGTGGAGGGGTATATATAGCCTCCAAACAAAATCCAACCGTTACACACAATTTACCAATCTCGGTGGGACCGAATCAACAAACTCGGTCGGACCGAAAAGGTAAACCTAGTGACCATTAGAGATTTTCGGTGGGACTGACATGCAGCTCGGTAGGACCGATTCTGTTAGGGTTTGGGCATAACGTAATCTCGGTGAGACCGATTACACAAACTCGGTGAGACCGAGTTTGGTAATAAGCTGTCACATCCCTAGTTCTGACAATGCCTAGTGCATGCATTAGAGTGTTTCATCATGTTTAAATTTCATTTAAACCTGAGATAGGGATTGACTAAGCCCTAGCACCAAATGAATTCAACTAGGGTCAAAATAAAACCTTTTTCATTGAACTCAAAATGTCCTCTAAAAATGTTCAACATTTCTGGTTTGAGGTGGAAGCATCTACCAAAAATGGTTTATATTTTTGCAGGACATATTTGGTCACTGAATTAAATCATATAGTATTTTCATTTGGGCATTTAAATGCTATTAAATATTTCAAATGCTCAAATAATCATAAACTAAAATGTTTACTGTTGGATATATTCTAAACAGTAGCCATGATTAGTTTCATGATTTTTGAAAGTGGCTGAGTATTTTTAATAAAGCCCTAAATTTACAGAATAATAGAAAACTGAGATAATTAGAAAAGGAGAGAGAGAAAGACCCGTACCTGGGCCACTTACCTGTAGCCGGCCCAGCTTCTGCGCGGCCCGTTACTGTGCAGCCCAGCTGCCAGTCATCTTCCTCCCCCTCGCCCCGAAGCAGCTGCGTGCTGGACGCACGCGCGCCGACGCCGGCCACCTCCTGCTTCGCCGTGGCAGCCTCCCCGACTTCCTCGCGATGCCACGGAGACGTCCCCGACCCCCTCTCACTTCTCCCTCGCTCTCGGGACCTCCCTCCCCCTCGCTCCTCTGTTTCCCCTCCCGCGACCGAGCGGAGCTCGCCATCATCGTCGCCGTACCCATGGCCACCGGCCACCCCTAGCCTCGCCGATGCACCCAGGAGCTCCGCCTCGACCCCCTCTTCCTCCCCACCGATCCACAGCCCTCCGGAAGCCCTGCATCGCCGCCATCGCCGTCGTCTTCTACCTCGGACCCGCCGGCCATCTTCGTCAAATTCGCCGGCTCCGGACCGTCCCCGACCTCGCCGAGCGTCCCCTCGTCATCGCCGTGAGTCACTGACCCTCTCCCCTAACTCAGCATGCTCCCCTCCGTGCCGTAGCGCCGTTCCCCACGAGCACCGAAGCCACCGCCCGCCATTGCTGCTGCACGCATAGCCTCCGTGCTCCCCTGGCCTCACTGAGCTGCTCTTAGTGCTCCCCATGACTAGCAGGTGCTGCCCAGCCTCTCCATTTGCTCACTGATGCACCGCAGCGACGCGCCCGAGCGCCACCGAACACCATCGCCGCCAAAGCTCGTCGTCGGCATGAGTTCCGGCGACCCCACGACCTCCCACTTGGTCCTATGGATGCGCGAGAGCAAGGTCCATCCCCTGGTGCCCTCAGCGCGCCAAGCTGACGCCTCTAGCGCAAGTCCGGCGTGCCCCCGCCGTGTCCTGTGGTCGCCGCCGGCTGGTCTCCGGTGACGCCGACGTGGCGCACTTACTTAGTCGCTAATGACCCTGCTAACAGCCCCATCTCTCACTGACATATGGGCCCCACGCCCTTAACTAACCACGGTTAACCCCTGTTTAGTTTAAGTTAACCACAGTGGCCCCACGCGTCGGAGTTGACCTAGCTGATGTGGCCATTGACCGGTCCCACCTGTCAGTGAGCTAAGCAGCCCTGTGACACTGACGTGTGGACCCCACACGTCAGGTTTGACCCTGACCGACCTCTGTTGACTTGCTGACGTCATGCCAACGTCATGCTGACGCAGTAATGTTTTCTGGATTTAATTTAATTCTGAAATTCCAGAAAATGCCTAAAACTTCAATTAATCATAGAAAATTAACCGTAACTCCAAATTAAATAATTTATATATGAAAAATTATCAGAAAAATTCAAGGAATCCATCTGTACCATTTTCATGCATGATAGAACAACTTATAGTTGCTGTTTAGCACAAATCAATTAAATGGCATTTGAATAATCACATATGGAGTTTGAATTTGAATATTATATTCAAACCAACTTCATTTAATCTGTTGCTAGTTGCATTAGCTCAAAGCACATTCATATTGCCATGTCATGAGCATGCATCATATTGCGCATTGCATTGATTGTATTTCTTCCTTGTTGCCGGTATCTGTTCCCTCCCGGTAGACGATGTTCCGACGTTGTGATCGTTGACACTGATGAAGACTCAATGTTATCTTCAGAAGTGCCAGGCAAGCAAAACCCCTTTGTTCATTCCGACAAAATCCCACTCTCTCGCTCCTGCTCTCTTTTACTGCATTAGGACAACAACGACATATTTGATACTTGCTGCGGTAGCTGAACCCTTTATCCTTTGCATGACCTGTCATTGCCACAGTAAATAGATGAAACCCACTAGCATGAGTAGGAGTTGTTTGAGCCCTGATGTGCCTACTCATTCATGCTTGTTTGTCATGCCTGCTACTGCTTAGAGTTGAGTCAGGTCTGATTCATCGGGGATGAATCAGAGGCGTGTGAACATGTCCCAATGTGTGTGAGCTAAGTGTGTGAACACGATTTGGTAAAGGTAGTGGTGAGAGGCCATGTAGGAGTACATGGTGGGTTGTCTCATTGCAGCCGTCCTCAGGAACTGAGTTCTGTGTTTGTGATCCATGACCAGCTACTACCACACATTGGAATGCTTAAGTGCCCCTCTCGACTTATTAATCAACATGATCTCTGTCCAGGAGTTGCAACTAGTTTCTGGTGTTTGTAGGTAGTGTTAGTAGTCTACCAAGTGGCACCCGGTACAGGTGGGCTTGGGACAGACTAGGCACAGTGGCACGGTGTACCAAGTGGCACCCGGATGGTGGGCTTGGGAATCCTGCTCACATCGTTTGGGGCCGTAAGCGACACCCCGACCGGATCTCCTTGCGGATGGAACCCGAATAGGCGATAAACCTGGACTAGAGACTTGTTCGGTTAGTCAGGTCGTGGCCGACTCCCTCACCCGGCTTCCGCTTGAAGGTTGCCGAGGTACATGACGTGTACAGGGCGGTAAGTGGCGAGAGCGTGTGTGAAGAAGTACACCCCTGCAGGGTTATCATTATCTATTCGAATAGCCGGATTCCTCGGATATGGAAACGTGGACCCCTTGCATAGTTCATAGACAAGTGAAAGTGGATACTCTAAAATACGCAAGATAAGCGTGAGTGCTATGGATGGCGTTCTCGTAGGGAGACGGGAGCGGATCCATAGTGGTGTATTGATATGGTGAATATGTGGACTCGTGTGCGCCACCTCAAAAGAGTTACTTGCAGTCGTAGTTCAGGATAGCCACCGAGTCAAAGCTGGCTTGCTGCAGTCAAACTCCACCATCCCTTTGTTGATAATGATGCATATGTAGTTAGTTCTGATGTAAGTCTTGCTGGGTACATTTGTACTCACGTTTGCCTATTTTATGTTTTGCAGAGAGACTTCAGTCTCACTAGTAGTTCCACGTGGACTTCGACGTTTAGCTTGATACCTCAGCTACGATCTTGTGCCCTCGGCAGGATCTGGTAGATAGTCAGGCTTTCGGCCTTTTTCATTTATAGATGTCTGTACTCAGACATGATAGCTTCCGCTTGTGCTTGACTTGTATGCTCTGAGTGTTGGGTCATGAGACCCATGTTTGTAATATCTCGCTCCTCGGAGCCTATTGAATATTTACTTGTGTTGTAGAGTCATGTTGTGATGCCTTGTTGTATTTGCACATATCGAGCATATTGTGTGTATGATTGAAATGCTTGGTATGTGTGGGATCTGACCATCTAGTTGTTTATCTTTAGTAGCCTCTCTTACCAGGAAATGTCTCCTAGTGTTTCCATTGAGCCTTGGTAGCTTGCTACTGCTCCGGAACACTTAGGCTGGCCGGCATGTGTCCTTCTTCGTTCCTGTGTCTGTCCCTTCGGGGAAATGTCACGCGATGAATACCGGAGTCCTGTTAGCCCGCTACAGCCCGGTTCACCGGAGTCCTGCTAGCCCAGTGCTACAGCCTGGATTCACTCGCTGATGACCGACACGTTCGATGCTGGGTCATGGATGCCTGTCCCTGTAAGTCTGTGCCACTTTGGGTTTACGACTAGACATGTCAGCCCGGGCTCCTTATCATATGGATGCTAGCGACACTGTCATATACATGTGCCAAAAGGCGCAAACGGTCCCGGGCAAAGGTAAGGCGACACCCGTGGGAATACCGTGCGTGAGGCCGCAAAGTGATATGAGGTGTTACATGCTAGGTCGATGTGGCATTGAGTCGGGGTCCTGACAGCGTTGGTATCAGAGCTTGACTGCCTGTAGGATTACCAAGCCAAACTGGTCGAAGTTGAGTCTAGAAATTCTTTAGCTATATAAGGGAATTGATTGTGGGATGGAACGTAAGGCTCTTTTTACTCCTTATACCTCATGGCCTTCTGATCTGAGTCATCATCTTCTCTTCTACGGGGATTAAGAACTAGGCTATCTCTTCTTTCTATCAGGATCACGTGTTACTAATCAGTGGACTTATAAGATTGTTGGATTTAAGTCTCAGTTCAGTTCCTACTACTTCCGTATGTTAATTGTTGATCTCGGAACCTTGATATTGTGCTTCTGAGTGGTTATGCCACCATTTTTGTGAATGTCTCAAATCTTTCTGAGCATTTACAGCCATTATGCTGTCCGAGTCATCCCAGGTTTCTAAATAGTCGGATGCATTTGCAAATCCCTTCCTCCTGTTTCCGATGTGCCTTTGGTCAGATTAATCACACAAATCAGTGAGTTGAGGTACTTTATTGCCTTGACATATATGTTGGAGCTAGTATTGTGACCCTAGGTGTCTTAGGGGATCATCTAGTAGTCTAGCCATGATTTATGTTCCAGTGTGATGACTCTGGCCGTCATTATCGAAAGCATCCCGTGATGCCATTTAGTAGTAGGTATTCTATCCCTGGGTTTTGAACCCGAGATTCACCCTACTTGCTTCATGTTGATAGTTTTGCTCGTTCCTTTAGGTTATTAGTAACCTTTGCATTAGTCCTTGATGTTCGTGGTATTCCTTTCTTCCAAATACTATGAATCGCTTATGGCAGATGTTCCTCGCTGATCGAAAGATCACAATCAGAGTGCTCTCGATGGGTTCTCGATTCTACATTGTGACTCTGCCAGTTCTACCTTTCTGCATGGGCTATCCGGAAGAAATATGTGGAATTCGTTCGACATGCTAAACCATGCATCCACAACTCAGAAAATCGTATGTTCCTTTGAGTTGTCCCTCTTTAGTTGTCTTCTGACCCTCGTCTATCAATTGATAGTCAAGAGTATGCGTGCATTCGTTTATCGATGCCTATTACTCTTGTGGTCCGTCAAGCCATTCTATCGTAGAATGATAGGAGAAACAAACTCCAGTACCTCATCCATATTTAGGATTGGGTCAAAGTAGTTGTGTTCCGCAGATCAAGTTACAATCCAGCTTCTGGTCTGCTCTACCCTGAAGTATTACCTTCTTATGACAGGAATTTCATGAGAATTGCACCACCTTTTGTGAATTCTTGACATAGTGATACTTCTCGCCATCCTTTTTCATTCCTCGGTTCCGTGTTGTTGCAGCCGGAGTGCCGACAAGTGAATCATGATGTGTGAACTCAATACTCCTAGCAACCCCATTGCTTGGTAGTCAATGGACAATAATCTTATTCTTAGTATGTTGGTTATTGAATCACCATTCTAAGATTGATCGTGCTACCTAGTCCTTATTTCGGTGCACCCTTCGATTGATGAGTTAGGATCTTGTCAAGTCCTCACCCATTTGATCATATCGTCTTGCCCTCAAAAGCGAGATGGTTCTCGAGCTTAGTAACATATTGGTGGATCGTGATTTCCGAAGATCTTCTCGGAAGTATTACCAGGTTGTCACCTGACCGCTATGTTGAGTTCGTGATCGAGATGGTCTCCTGTGAACCACCTTCTCTCCAAGAATCGGTGTTAGATATCCCTGAGCTAGTTGGTTAAGCTAAACGACAACTTGGAGGGTTGGAAGATAAAAGCTTGCCTGACTTAGTTCGTTCCAAAGGGATATTCTTGTGTAGTGTGTGTTGAAGAAAGATGATATCTTCATCGATTGGTCCCTGTGATCAGTTGCTGGACCTATTGTCTTATCAATCCTTTGATTTGAGTGTGGGCTATCGTCAAATCAAGTCAGAACCAACGATGTTCGTAATGTTGTCTTACTCGTGGTTGATCCCTCGAGCATACACCATTATATCTTTTGGTTCTGACCAATGCTATCACCGTGTTCACACGATGGTGGAAGTACAGTGATATGGAAATTCCGATGAGTTGTTGTTGAGCCCATTGACAACATTCTTATCTCCTCCATGATGTTGTTGAACATTAAGTTAGTGTTGGAAACTTTTGAAAGCATTTTCTTCATGCTAGCTCATGAAGTACTTGTTTGATGGAAGGAGTGACTTTCTTTGATTCACGTGCATTTTGATGTAAGTTGCCGTCGTGAATTCGAGAAAGTTGTTTTTGCTCCTTTGGAATCATCCCAAGTCGGTCATGCACGTGCGAAGAATTCTATGGTCTGTTAGACTGATCATCTTCATTCCATATGTATATCCTAGCACACCAAGCCACTGACTGATTTGTTCAAGGAGAAGGAGTATCTTCATAAGAGCTAATCCGGATTTATGAAAGAACTTCGATATCCTCGCTGATGGTTCCCAACCAGAACTCGGTAGTGTTTTATTGTAAGACTACCATGTGATCATGTTTGTCTGAGGCAGCGTGTTCACACATGTGTAGCAGAACCAGCTCATGTTTTGGAGCTTGCTATTGTAGTTCATCTCCCGAGAATCCCGCAACGTCATCTCGCCGATTTGTGTTGCAAACTTCCGTTGTTCTTCCTAGACTCGATGAGTCTGGAATATCTCGACACCAACCAGATCTGAATCTCAGGCAGATACGATGGTTGGAATATTTCCCAAGAATTATAATATTGGTCGCGCGATAACCGGTAAAGTGGATGTCGTGGCCAGCACCACCCAGCCGAAAGACCTATCATTGTAGTATCTTGATTGAAGAAGTTGGCCACCTCCCCATAAGGATTTCGTAGGATTTACCTCCGTAACTGTTCCTTATGGATTCTATTGCTCCCGAAGTCCGATCTTTTGCTTGATGTTCTAGTTATCAAACCATATCTATGAATGGGATACACTAGCACATCAAGGAGAACATTAGAAGCGGAGTGCGAAATGTCTCTCGGTCGATCATCCAGATTTTATTTGCTTGGCCTCGCTAAGGTGAAATCTGAGAAAGTGTTATCTTCCTTTGCATCTGCATCATCCATCATCATTCATCATGGTAGCAAGTTGTGTTGCCAGGATCCGTGACACGGATGTTGGTAAAACCTTGATGAATATGGAAATGCTCAAGTTCTTGAGAGCACGCACAAGCGCTACGTGTTATCACCGGCACTAACTGGGTTTGCTCTCAGTTTCCTCGGCAATGCTATGACCTATTCAAACAGTGAATTCACTCTCTATTGTTGGGTTCTTCCCCAGTTACCAGAATCATTCCCAGCATTTGCATTTTGTTCCTAGCTTGCACCGCCAATGTGTCATTCTACCATGGGTCTCTTCCATTTCCGGTGATAAGCAAATTCATCCATTACGTTGTCTTCAACAAGGTAATCCACATCATCCAAGTTTGAGTATGCCATTCTACCGACCCCCTCCAAACGATCGCTCGAGAATTGTCTTAGGCTGGTTTAAAGAGTTTCAATGATCTCTGAATCAAAAGTAATTCTTTTTGCCACTTAAGGGGATATCTCTACGAGTCACCATCCCTAAGATGCCTCGTTGTGGTATCCTGGCAACTCAACTCCTCGCTACGTTGGCAATCGATTACCACCTTCTTAAGCGTGAAATTGTTGTCTACCTACTGAACCTTCGTCATCTGCTTCACTCCATTCCTATGGATGTGTGCTTCGCCTCTCAGCTCGAGAGATGTTGCTATGTCTCATTCCGTGAGTTAATCCTGAGTTGTTCGACCTTCGAGAAGAACCATTCTTTTAGGGTCTCTCTTTTCCTCTCGTTGTCATGTTAGTTGGAGTTCTCAGAGCAAGACTTCGAGACAATGGTGGTGAACGAATCAACGTCCATTTGAAGTGGAACTCGATCGTGAAGATTATGCTAGTTTGCGTTCCCCTTTCACCTTACCCTACGCTTGAATCTCGAGACGAGATTCTTGTTTAGTGGGGGTGAGTTGTCACATCCCTAGTTCTGACAATGCCTAGTGCATGCATTAGAGTGTTTCATCATGTTTAAATTTCATTTAAACCTGAGATGGGGATTGACTAAGCCCTAGCACCAAATGAATTCAACTAGGGTCAAAATAAAACCTTTTTCATTGAACTCAAAATGTCCTCTAAAAATGTTCAACATTTCTGGTTTGAGGTGGAAGCATCTACCAAAAATGGTTTATATTTTTGCAGGACATATTTGGTCACTGAATTAAATCATATAGTATTTTCATTTGGGCATTTAAATGCTATTAAATATTTCAAATGCTCAAATAATCATAAACTAAAATGTTTACTGTTGGATATATTCTAAACATTAGCCATGATTAGTTTCATGATTTTTGAAAGTGGCTGAGTTTTTTTAATAAAGCCCTAAATTTACAGAATAATAGAAAACTGAGATAATTAGAAAAGGAGAGAGAGAAAGACCCGTACCTGGGCCACTTACCTGTAGCCGGCCCAGCTTCTGCGCGGCCCGATACTGTGCAGCCCAGCTGCCAGTCATCTTCCTCCCCCTCGCCCCGAAGCAGCTGCGTGCTGGACGCACGCGCGCCGATGCCGGCCACCTCCTGCTTCGCCGTGGCAGCCTCCCCGACTTCCTCGCGATGCCACGGAGACGTCCCCGACCCCCTCTCACTTCTCCCTCGCTCTCGGGACCTCCCTCCCCCTCGCTCCTCTGTTTCCCCTCCCGCGACCGAGCGGAGCTCGCCGTCATCGTCGCCGTACCCATGGCCACCGGCCACCCCTAGCCGCGCCGATGCACCCAGGAGCTCCGCCTCGACCCCCTCTTCCTCCCCACCGATCCACAGCCCTCCGGAAGCCCTGCATCGCCGCCATCGCCGTCGTCTTCTACCTCGGACCCGCCGGCCATCTTCATCAAATTCGCTGGCTCCGGACCGTCCCCGACCTCGCCGAGCGTCCCCTCGTCATCGCCGTGAGTCACTGACCCTCTCCCCTAACTCAGCATGCTCCCCTCCGTGCCGTAGCGCCGTTCCCCATGAGCACCGAAGCCACCGCCCGCCATTGCTGCTGCACGCATAGCCTCCATGCTCCCCTGGCCTCACTGAGCTGCTCTTAGTGCTCCCCATGACTAGCAGGTGCTGCCCAGCCTCTCCATTTGCTCACTGATGCACCGCAGCGACGCGCCCGAGCGCCACCGAACACCATCGCCGCCAAAGCTTGTCGCCGTCATGAGTTCCGGCGACCCCACGACCTCCCACTTGGTCCTCTGGATGCGCGAGAGCAAGGGCCATCCCCTGGTGCCCTCAGCGCGCCAAGCTGACGCCTCTAGCGCAAGTCCGGCGTGCCCCCGCCGTGTCCTGTGGTCGCCGCCGGCTGGTCTCCGGTGACGCCGACGTGGCGCACTTACTTAGTCGCTAATGACCCTGCTAACAGCCCCATCTCTCACTGACATATGGGCCCCACGCCCTTAACTAACCACTGTTAACCCCTGTTTAGTTTAAGTTAACCACAGTGGCCCCACGCGTCGGAGTTGACCTAGCTGATGTGGCCGTTGACCGGTCCCACCTGTCAGTGAGCTAAGCAGCCCTGTGACACTGACGTGTGGACCCCACACGTCAGGTTTGACCCTGACCGACCTCTGTTGACTTGCTGACGTCATGCCAACGTCATGCTGACGCAGTAATGTTTTCTGGATTTAATTTAATTCTGAAATTCCAGAAAATGCCTAAAACTTCAATTAATCATAGAAAATTAACCGTAACTCCAAATTAAATAATTTATATATGAAAAATTATCAGAAAAATTCAAGGAATACATCTGTACCATTTTCATGCATGATAGAACAACTTATAGTTGCTGTTTAGCACAAATCAATTAAATGGCATTTGAATAATCACATATGGAGTTTGAATTTGAATATTATATTCAAACCAACTTCATTTAATCTGTTGCTAGTTGCATTAGCTCAAAGCACATTCATATTGCCATGTCATGAGCATGCATCATATTGTGCATTGCATTGATTGTATTTCTTCCTTGTTGCCGGTATCTGTTCCCTCCCGGTAGACGATGTTCCGACGTTGTGATCGTTGACACTGATGAAGACTCAATGTTATCTTCAGAAGTGCCAGGCAAGCAAAACCCCCTTGTTCATTCCGATAAAATCCCACTCTCTCGCTCCTGCTCTCTTTTACTGCATTAGGACAACAACGACATATTTGATACTTGCTGCAGTAGCTGAACCCTTTATCCTTTGCATGACCTGTCATTGCCACAGTAAATAGATGAAACCCACTAGCATGAGTAGGAGTTGTTTGAGCCCAGATGTGCCTACTCATTCATGCTTGTTTGTCATGCCTGCTACTGCTTAGAGTTGAGTCAGGTCTGATTCATCGGGGATGAATCAGAGGCGTGTGAACATGTCCCAATGTGTGTGAGCTAAGTGTGTGAACACGATTTGGTAAAGGTAGCGGTGAGAGGCCATGTAGGAGTACATGGTGGGTTGTCTCATTGCAGCCGTCCTCAGGAACTGAGTTCTGTGTTTGTGATCCATGACCAGCTACTACCACACATTGGAATGCTTAAGTGCCCCTCTCGACTTATTAATCAACATGATCTCTGTCCAGGAGTTGCAACTAGTTTCTGGTGTTTGTAGGTAGTGTTAGTAGTCTACCAAGTGGCACCCGGTACAGGTGGGCTTGGGACAGACTAGGCACAGTGGCACGGTGTACCAAGTGGCACCCGGATGGTGGGCTTGGGAACCCTGCTCACATCGTTTGGGGCCGTAAGCGACACCCCGGCCGGATCTCCTTGCGAATGGAACCCGAATAGGCGATAAACCTGGACTAGAGACTTGTTCGGTTAGTCAGGTCGTGGCCGACTCCCTCGCCCGGCTTCCGCTTGAAGGTTGCCGAGGTACATGACGTGTACAGGGCGGTAAGTGGCGAGAGCGTGTGTGAAGAAGTACACCCCTGCAGGGTTATCATTATCTATTCGAATAGCCGGATTCCTCGGATATGGAAACGTGGACCCCTTGCATAGTTCATAGACAAGTGAAAGTGGATACTCTAAAATACGCAAGATAAGCGTGAGTGCTATGGATGGCGTTCTCGTAGGGAGACGGGAGCGGATCCATAGTGGGGTATTGATATGGTCAATATGTGGACTCGTGTGCGCCACCTCAAAAGAGTTACTTGCAGTCGTAGTTCAGGATAGCCACCGAGTCAAAGCTGGCTTGCTGCAGTCAAACTCCACCATCCCTTTGTTGATAATGATGCATATGTAGTTAGTTCTGATGTAAGTCTTGCTGGGTACATTTGTACTCACGTTTGCCTATTTTATGTTTTGCAGAGAGACTTCAGTCTCACTAGTAGTTCCACGTGGACTTCGACGTTTAGCTTGATACCTCAGCTACGATCTTGTGCCCTCGGCAGGATCTGGTAGATAGTCAGGCTTTCAGCCTTTTTCATTTATAGATGTCTGTACTCAGACATGATAGCTTCCGCTTGTGCTTGACTTGTATGCTCTGAGTGTTGGGTCATGAGACCCATGTTTGTAATATCTCGCTCCTCGGAGCCTATTGAATATTTACTTGTGTTGTAGAGTCATGTTGTGATGCCTTGTTGTATTTGCACATATCGAGCATATTGTGTGTATGATTGAAATGCTTGGTATGTGTGGGATCTGACCATCTAGTTGTTTATCTTTAGTAGCCTCTCTTACCGGGAAATGTCTCCTAGTGTTTCCATTGAGCCTTGGTAGCTTGCTACTGCTCCGGAACACTTAGGCTGGCCGGCATGTGTCCTTCTTCGTTCCTGTGTCTGTCCCTTCGGGGAAATGTCACGCGATGAATACCGGAGTCCTGTTAGCCCGCTACAGCCCGGTTCACCGGAGTCCTGCTAGCCCAGTGCTACAGCCTGGATTCACTCGCTGATGACCGACACGTTCGATGCTGGGTCATGGATGCCTGTCCCTGTAAGTCTGTGCCACTTTGGGTTTACGACTAGCCATGTCAGCCCGGGCTCCTTATCATATGGATGCTAGCGACACTGTCATATACGTGTGCCAAAAGGCGCAAACGGTCCCGGGCAAAGGTAAGGCGACACCCGTGGGAATACCGTGCGTGAGGCCGCAAAGTGATATGAGGTGTTACATGCTAGGTCGATGTGGCATTGAGTCGGGGTCCTGACATAAGCTAACCAGAGAGTTGGTCAGGTAAACTCGGTGGGACCGATTTGCTCTTTCGGTGAGACCGAAAAGTTACAAAAAGGAAACAGAGAGTTTACATTGCAATCTCGGTGGGACCGATTCGCTCTTTCGGTGAGACCGAAAAGTTACAAAAGGGAAACAGAGAGTTTGCAATCCCATCTCGGTGAGACCGAGATCCTTTTCGGTAGAACCGAATTGCTAGGGTTTGGAAGTGGCTTATGACAAGTGAAACTCGGTGGCGCCAGATAGAAAGAATCGGTAGGACTGAGTTTGGCTTAGGGTTTAGGTCATTTGTGGATATGGGAAAGTAGTTGAGGATTTTGGAGCATATTACTAAGCACATGAAGCAAGAGGCTCATTAAGCAACACCTCATCCCTCCTTGATAGTATTGGCTTTTCCTAAAGACTCAGTGTGATCTTGGATCACTAAAATATAAAATGAAGAGTCTTGAGCTTTTGAGCTTGAGCTAATCCTTTGTCCTTAGCATTTTGAGGGTTCCACTTTCACATCCATGCCATGCCAATCATTGAGCTTTCCTGAAATAATCACCTTGGAATAGCATTAGCTCAATGAGCTATATGTTGTTATGAATTACCAAAACCACCTAGGGATAGTTGCACTTTCAGTAGACCACCCCAAGTTGCCAATGGAGACCACAAGACGGATCCTGCACTATTGCATCTGGTGTGCTATGTAAGTGCACTAGAGGGACTGTTCGATCAAATCACCCTTGATTTGATCGCAGCTCGTGGAGAATTGGTTCGTCGAACCCTGGCAAGAAGAGAAGATGAGCCCGACGCCGACAACCCAGTCGTGTTGTTCGGACAACCGATCGAGACCTTGAGGTCAGCCCCAGCCATCAACCAAAGTGCTTTGATGACCCCAGAAGTGCTTCGTCGCCTTTTGGGAACACACTCCAGCGGGATTGTGGCCAACCCCGCGATGGTCATCATCGCTACCCCGACCCTGCAGTTCCTCAACCCCCTCCGGCTAACCCCGACGGTGAAGCCAATGGAGAAGCCTCGGCACCCACAAGGCACGCCCGCTTAGATGTAAACAAGGTAGACTAAGTTACCCGAGTAGTACCGAGCCTTGGTATACCCCACGCCCTGTAAATATGTGATCATGTATCACCATATTGGAATATTGTCTGCTTGTGCATCCCTATTTTAAATTGTAGCCATGCATGAGTGCATTGGTGTACGACTGCATTGTAATTCCGGGCGTAGCTACCAAAAACCAACCCTGACGGCACCCACAGTAACACGTCACTTTTGTGAGATGTGTGTATCTGTGGCTTCGACCTCGACCCCATGAGAGCAGAACCAGCAAACTAGTGCCCCCCACCGCGGTAAATAACCCAACCCAGTTGCTATATAAATGGCCACCTTGTGACCTTGCCAAGTACCCCTCATCTTGTGCGCAACCCTCACAACCATTTCTTGCCATGCCGAGCCCCAGATGCAACCCCGGGTAGTTTTGTTAAAGTATTGTGGGACTTTACCTGCAGTACCATGGGTTCTACCCAGCCACCCCAGTACGAGCTACTCAAATCGAGAATCACCTCATCCACCTCAAAATATTGGGCAGTAGTGCACATCCCTCCATAAACTCAAATCAAGACCCAACGGAAGTCTCCTTCCTGGGGAAATCTATGCCGACTCCGCAAATGGCCATAGAAGCAGCTGCACACGAGGCGATTGTTCGCCTTCGATTTGCGGTACCCTATGCCAGCGAACGAGGGTATTATTACTTTCCGAGCCGTGCAGCACCCGGAGAAGTAGCATCCTTTCCCGGTGGATGAATTGAGAGAGATCCAGTACTCGCCAACCTTGTCCAGTATGTCATCGCTCAAGAACGTTTGACCCAGCGAGTGATGGTTTATCTCCAGAGCCTCGCTGATTTAAATCCTCAGATCGCCATCGGCAGACCACTGAGGCCCGACCAGGAGAGACGCATTCATCAACTGGTCAATCCGCTTCCCCCGATAGAAGAAGAGTGTGCCCCAGTACCAGAGACGTCTTCTCGGGATCCTATCCTTTTACCGTTTTCATTGTAAACGTCTTAGCTATGTTTATTTGTGTGTTGCAGCTTATGATTGTACCCTAAGTTTGTGCTATGAGTAAACTCTTGGTTTCAACTAATGGGAGTATTATTTTAAAAACAGCCCTTAGCAAATCTCGAGGACGAGATTTTTCTTAAGGGGGGTAGTGTTGTGACACCCCAAACATTTTAACCTTGTTTTATTAATTAAAATTTTGCCAGGGAATTTAAACTTTTATTTTCTGGATTTTCTTTTGATTTCAGAGCCATTCTTTACCTTATTATTATGGAGTTTTTACCTCGAGTGAAAAACTTTCCAAATATAGTATTGGACTTGTTTGCCCTTTCAAGAATAACATTTCTATTGTCAGTAGAATTTATTGGCACAATTGTTTCTCTCTGAGCTTTATTCCTTAATATGATTTTTCATTAGTTTTGGAGCTCTTTTTGAACTACAACCACTTGATAAATTTACTTAAATTTCCAACCAAAATTTGGAGATGTCATGTCATGTTTTTAAATCACTTTTATGCAAAAACCTCTTTTATTCATGGGATATTTTGAGCTCTACCCCAAGCTTTCAAAACTGGTCCAAATGGCAGTATTGCACTACAACCCATTTACATATTTCTTTATAGCCTCCACCAAAATTATGGGATGTTAATAGGAGTATATTATGCAACTTTATGCAAAAACCATTTTATGTTCTTTGAAAAATTTGAGTGAATCAACCTCATTTTCATTCTGGCCCAGTTGGGTGTTTTCTACTGCATCCCTATTTAATTTTGCTCTAGTGCCCTTGAGCTTTTTCCTACTTATAGCCCATACTACAAAACCCTTAAGTCCAGGAGAGTGGACTCATTGGAGGATTTTAAATGTATGCAAACATGCCTTTTTCTTTTTGTCCAAAACTGTAGATTTGCAAAACGTGCACTAACAAGTTTTTGCTTTTGACAAACTGACCTTGCCACCATCACCTACACCTAAAGAGACACTGGTCTAGAAATTTTGGCCACCCCAAGAGTTGGATAGATGCCCTGAGCATTTTGTCAAACACCTGGTGTGCATGGCCAGGCTTGGCATGGTTTTTAGTTTGCACACTGGACCTGCTTGCCTTGCCTAACCAGCATGTCCCATGGCTTTACCCTAGCCTATAGGCCCTCCCCGCTTAACCTCTTGTGGATTGGAGCCCCCTGGCATGACTTGGCATTTGGCCAAACACCTGCAATGCATGCACTGGGCATGCCCAGAGCGCACGTTTTGCATGCGCGCGCACCGAGCCGCCGTGTCGCACGGCCTCCTCCCCGCGCCCGCTCTGGCCTGTCCCCACTCACAGCCAGCACGCCCGCCCCCTCCCTCGCCGCAGAGCCGCCCCTGGAGCTCCACAGCGCCGCTGTCAGGTCGGCCGTGGCGGCTAGCGGCTGGCCACAGCAGGTCCCGGCCATGGCGCCGCCGCCTGAGCCACTAGCGCTCGCCAGCTGCCCCCTTGAGCAGCTCAAGCTCATCCGCAAGCACTCGTCGCCGCCACGTCCCTCTGCTGCTACAGAATGGCGGTCGCCGGCGATCTTATCCACGGCCACCGTCGGAACCGACCACGATCGCCTATTTAAGGACCCCCGGGCTCGTCCAAGCCCTCAAGCAACCTCTCTCACTCCCTCACCGATCCTCCCGTAGCAGTAGAAAGGCTAGAGATGGTCGTCTTCTTCTTCTCCAGCAACCACAGCCGTCGCCTCGTTCCGGTTCATTCCGGCACCAACAGGGCCTCCCCCTCTCCACTCTCTTCACCAGAAGCTCTCTCTTCATCTCGTGAATCCATCCCCTTGCTCGATTTCGATCAGGAGCCGCCAGAGGCAAGAGCCCCACCCTGCCCGGCAGCCACCGTCCGCTGCGGAGCTCGCCACCGGCAACTCCGTCTACCCCAGGGACCATAGCGACCACCGAAAGGACCGCCTCGACCCCTTGAGCCCGCGGATGGCCTCGGTTTCTTGAACGGTGCCGCCATCCGCCGGCGAGCATCGCCGGAGTCCCGCCTCCGCTCGGGCAGAGGAAGAGGAGGGAGAGAATACTAGTCAAACCTGACCAGTGGGCCCCGTGGACCCACTGTCAGTGACCCACGCGCCCGTCCATGCTGGATAAGTGAAAGCGTAAAGTCTCGAGTATGTATCCCCCACCCCGAAAGCGTATTCTGCACCGAAGCATTTTCCTTTTTCTATTTTATTTTAAAAACAGAATTTGACTAAACTTTGACTGGTTATAACTTTTTAAATAAAAATCCAAATGACTTGATTCTTTTTCTGTTGTTTCTCAAATATTTTCTAGTTTATTTTCATATTTATTTCAAAATTTTCTAGACAACTTTTTTGTGCTGTTTTTAAAGTATGTGTTAATTCAAATTCATTTAAAATAGGATTTTTGGAGAGGGAGAAGAAAACTTTCAAAAGTATTGGAATGCACCATGCCTCTCCACAACTTGAAGGCAAGCATTCTGAACCCTGGCATAATATTGCTGTGTGTTGTTTAATTTGGTTACAACGCCACCCTATCTCGAAATTTCCATTAATTATTGGGGTGATATGATCCTACTCGTAAGTGCATGTTAATGATACCGTGCTTTTGAACATTGATATGTTGTGATAGTTGTCACCCTCATATAGCCTTCATGCCTACCGGAAGGAAATCGGGGAAAGCCTCGGTCTTGGGTAGACACGATGCTTGTCTCCAGTTCCTCGTCGAGACAGTTGTGTCCGGTATTGCATCATGAGGGATGATGAGTGGTGATTCCGTCTGTTGGATTGAGATATATTTGTTATGCTAATCGTGTAGGGAATGCTTAATCCTCCTGAGTCGACCGTAGATCGAGTCTTGTTCCGGTAACCCCCATGCTTGTTATGTGCTGCCACTTGTCCCTGCCATAGGTAGGGTACGGTTCAGTAAGTTGTCAACCCCTGTCCTAGCACACACCGTACAGAGAGGCCATGGTGGAAGATACCGGCTGCATCCGGTAGGCATGCCACCTGGTCTGGGGGCATGGGTTTTCCGGTTGGGACCGAGAGGGGGGGCACCCCTTAGAGCGCGCGATAGAAATTTGATCCCATGCTACACGAGGTTGTAGCCTCCCCACTTAGAGTTTTGCTTAACAGGTGTCGTGGGTGATTCCAGACACCGGTAGGTTAAGCTGGTGTGTGCGGTCAGGTGTGTTTTCAACTAAAAGACCGTAGACGGAATTAGTCCCAATGGACTAAAGGAATCCGTTACTTGTGGGTAAAGAGTACGCCCTCTGCAGAGGAAAAATCTATTCGAATAGCCGTGTCCATGGTTAAGGACTACAGTCTGGGATGGGTCAAGTGTAGTGTCGGTCTTCGGAGGAAAAACTACTAAACCAGAACATTGATTATGACCGTGACATATGATGGTTATGATTATTATTATTGTGGACTAATCAATTGTATTTTTTGAAATTAATGAGTATCCCTAGGACGGTTCTACCTCTTGGATATTCACTGTGATTTTTCTTATATAAGCCCTTTATGTGGTGTCGCTCCGACGCCCGACTGTGGCATACTTGTCATTTCATTTACTTATAAGCCCTTTATGTGGTGTCGCTGAGACGCCCGACTATGGCATGCTTGTCATTTCATTTACTTATAAGCCCTTTATGTGGTATCGCTTAGACGCCCGACTGTGCCATGCTTGTTATTTCATTTACTTATAAGCCCTTTATGTGGTGTCGCACAGACGCCCGACTGTGGCATGCTTGTTATTCCTTTTATATATAAGCCCTTTATGTGGTGTCGCTTAGACGCCCGACTGAGGCATACTTCATATTGTTATCCTTTCGAGGCGTCGCTTCAGACACCCGATCGGTGCATTATATTTCTACTCTCTGATTGCATATTCATATTTGACATAATTAACCTGCTGCATGCATCATAAGTTCCATTTATGACTGACGAAGTGATCATAGAATATTTCAAAACGTGATCATCACAGGCTATATTATACCTGTGTTCTCAATGTTTGCGAGTACATTCAAAGTACTCATTGGCTTGTCCCTGGCTATTGTCTTGGCCAGATTTCTTGCGCAGAGAGGAGCGTTGTGATGACAGCCCCAGAACCCACACGAATGGAGATCGCAGCCTCGCAAATATCGGAGTTATCTTGGTCAGTTGTTCCTGTGGAAAATGGAGTCCCATAGACGTTGATGATCCACAAACCGCTTCCACCATCAACCACTAGAAACCAATCGTTGTACTCATAGGCCAGAATGGTCTTGTACTGCATATCTTGTATTTTTGCTTGGAGCTTCTGTATCAAGTTGGTGCCTCATTAGCTAACAGTAATCCTGGGGCTGATGAGCACAAGGGCCATTTTCTGGGAAATTATATCCCGAAAACCGGTCCTGACAGTATCAAGGACCCACTCAGTGGCTTTTGGTTGATCATCCTGCAGACGAATTAGTGCAGCTTACGAACTCATATACTTCATCAGTGAAGAATATGACATCAAATTCATTAGATCAATTTCATCAAGCAGTAAGACAGATATAGCAGCATGAGGACGTGAGAAATGAAAGTTCATTTCTTCATGATTAGCCTGCGTCCTTTCAGGCACTTTTCAGGTCTCCAGCAAATTCTTCAGACATTCATGCACGTCTGGAGACCTGACCCTGTAGAAGAGATTAGTTCTTTTTATTCACCACCCACATCTGAAGGGGTGGCAAAGAGTTCATCACTCTGCGAGCTCCATATGAGAATGGGGCATAGAGGCCAATCCATTTCGTTTCACATAAGAGTGGTTAGGGTAAGCATATGAATAAGCAGAGAAATTCTTCGAGGACTTATGAACATAATAATTAGAACAATAATGCTCATATTCATAGCTCTTGGCTCTTCACTGCGAAACAAAGTTGTTAGCGTGATGATGTTCAAATGAGGACTTTGATCCTTTTGAGGAATTTGATCCACGTGAGGAATTTGGTCCGTATGAGGACTTGGATCCATATGACGAATTTGGTCCATATGAAGAATTTGATCTGGGGTTCTTATTCTTCACAGGTGGTGTCATGAGGACGGAGGGAGTCCTGGATTAGGGGGTGTCTGGGTAGCCGGACTATAACCTTTGGCCAGACTCTTGGACTATGAAGATACAAGATTGAAGACTTCGTCCCGTGTCCGGATGAGACTTTCCTTGGCGTGGAAGGCAAGCTTGGCGATACGGATATGTAGATCTCCTTCCATTGTAACCGACTCTGTGTAACCCTAGCCCTCTTCGATGTCTATATAAACTGGAGGGCTTTAGTCCATAGGACGAACAACAATCATACCATAGGCTAGCTTCTAGGGTTTAGCCTCTCTGATCTCGTGGTAGATCTACTCTTGTACTATCCATATCATCAATATTAATCAAGCAGAGTAGGGTTTTACCTCCACCGAGAGGGCCCGAACCTGGGTAAGAACATTGTGTCCCTTGTCTCCTGTTACCATCCGCCTAGACGCACAGTTCGGGACCCCCTACCCGAGATCCGCCGGTTTTGACACCAACATTGGTGCTTTCATTGAGAGTTCCTCTGTGCCGTCGCCATCAGGAAGGATGCCTCATCCCGTCTTTAAAGGCGACACTGTTGCTAAGGGAGCTTTGGCTGTCGGCCAAACTCTCCGGCTAGGTGGTTTTCTTATGACCGCCTGTTCGGCCGCTGCGCCGACGATGACTTCTCGGGTCATCAAAAGCAATCTTCACGTCAACTCGGAACTCGCCGAGCAGTTAGATCCAATGGAGCTCTCTTCTCTAAACGAGCTCTTGGATCACATCGCCGCGCTGGGAGTCACCATAGACGATGATCATATTGGGCCTAAACCCGATCTGAGAGAGATTAACTCTCCCCAGGTCACCCATCACGTTGCAGTGGTGGAGGAACAATGCGGCAACCCTTCATCTATCTTAAGGACTAGCTATGTCCGGATTCCCGACCCCTCCAAGCCGGATATCCGTGGAGGGGAGGATGTCACTCAAGCCCTGAACCTAGAGTCAGGCAGCGGGCTAGATTCATTGGACAACATCCAAGAATCCAAGCTTCCGAGTTCGGGAACTCCTTGGCCCCTGAGTCTCAGATTGGGTGAGGTTTCGGGTTCAATTCCACCCACCCACCCAAACATAAGCAATCTATCCCAAATTAGGAAAGAGCCCGAAGAAACAGTACACCATTACTGGGCCAGATTCCTCCTGGTCATCAACAGGATAAAGGACTGCCGCGAGGAAGACGCAATTTCATTCTTGTGCAATAATTGCACGGACACGGGAATCCTCAACGCCATAAGTCACCGTGAAATTACACGCTTCGCCGACTTGGCGTCCATAGTACGAAAGTATTGTGCGATGGAAAGCGCCTAGAAAACCAACATAAAATTTTGGGACAATCCGGCCCTGAATACAAACCCAGTCCGAAATAAAAGGGTGCATTATCGCCAGGCACTCGGGTTAAACACAAAAAAGCAAAAACCCTCTATAGGGCATGGAACCGTACTGGAGGGATGGCTCAATGGACCCTGTAAAATTCATAGTGCAGAGGGCGCCACACCAACTCATAGCCTTAGAGCATGTTGGATACTCCGGCAGGTGGCCAAAAGTGGCGAAGATATTCTAAACCCAGAAGCCACAGAATACCAGCCCTTGGATACCAGTACGGTATTAACAGTCTTCGAGACTTTCGCATCAAATAATATGCGAAAACGAACACTCCGCAGCCTTGCCGAAGTCTACCATGTGGCAACAATAAACCCATGGAGTGACATGGCTATTGCTTTTAATGCCAGTGACGAACCTAAATTCCGAACAGCCTTAGCACCAGCCGCATTGGTCCTCAGTCCAATAGTGGACGGTTTTCGACTCACCAAGATACTCATGGATGGTGGCAGCGGATTGAACCTCATTTATGAAGATACCCTTCAAAAAATGGAAATAGACTAGAACCGCATTGAGCGAAGCAGCACAACCTTTAGAGGAATAATCCCCAGTCGGGAAGCGCGCTATACAGGAAAAATCACACTAGATGTGGTGTTCGGCACGCCGGACAATTATAGGTCCGAAGAGGTCACGTACCAAGTGGCCCCGTTCAGTAGCGGATACCACGCTCTATTAGGGCGGGAGGCATTTACAGTCTTCCAAGCCATACCCCATTACGGGTACATGAAGCTCAAAATGCCCGGCCCCAACGGAATCATCACTCTCGCTAGTGATCCGGACACAGCACTCCGCACCAAAAATAAGACAGCCGCACTAGCCCTCGAGGCACTATCCGAAGCCCTAACGACTAAGGAACTGACTGTGCTGCGCTCCATGGTGAACAGGGACGACGTGATACTCGATAAAAGATCCAAGTCCACCTCCTCCAAACCAGCGGACGAGATAATCAAATTCCAAGTCCATCCAACGGACCCTACAAAAACAGCTTCCATCGGGGCACAGTTAATCCCTAATGTAGACGTCGCACTACGAGAGTTCCTACTTGAGAACTGGGACATTTTTTCCTGGCACCCTTCAGACATGCCAGGAATCCCACGCAGGCTGGCCGAGCACAGCCTAAATATTCTAAAAGGATTCAAGCCCGTCAAGCAGGCTCTTCGGCGTTTCTCCGAACCTAAGAGACAAGCCATGGGAGAGGAACTAGCCAAGCTATTGGAGACCGGATTCATCCGAGACATAAAAAATCCGGACTGGCTAGCAAACCTGGTGATGGTACCAAAGAAGGACAAATCCTGGTGCTTGTGCGTCGATTTTAAGGACCTCAACAAGGCTTGCCCAAAGGATCCCTTCCCCCTCCCCCGCATCGATCAAATTATCGACGCTACCGCAGGACACGATTCGTTGTGTTTCCTCGACGCATACTCTGGCTACCATCAAATTAAGATGGCAGAGCCAGACCAAGCTGCAACAGCATTCATCACACCATACGGCCCCTTCTGCTTCAACACAATGCCCTTCGGGCTCAAAATGCCGGCGCAACATATCAGCGCATGATTCAGACATGTCTGGCAAACCAGATCGGCAAAACAGTGGAGGCATATGTAGATGATGTGGTCGTCAAAACCAAACATGTCGAATCTCTAGTAGACGACTTGAGGCTCACGTTCGATAACCTCCGAACATATGACATCAAGCTCAACCCGGAAAAATGCGTCTTCGGCGTACCACCCGGAAAGCTCTTGGGCTTCATCGTATCCGGTAGAGGAATTGAAGCAAATCCAGCCAAGATCCAAGCTCTGTCACAATTGGATATGCCAAAAGACCTCAAACAAATACCAAAATTGACTGGATGCGTGGCGGCTCTAAGCCGCTTTATCTCCCGCCTGGGAGAAAAGGCATTACCACTTTATCGCCTCCTTCGGCGCACCGAACACTTCGAGTGGACGGATACAACCACTGCTGGACTGGAAGAAATAAAAGCCATATTGGCAACCAACCCAGTCCTGGCCGCGCCAAACATTAGCGAACCAATGCTATTATACATTGCTGCAACTCATCAGGTTGTAAGCGCAGTGCTCGTCGTCGAACGGGAAACAGACGGTTTACTCTTTAGGAGTTGGAACATAAATTCCCCTTCAAAAGCCGGTTTACTACGTATCCACTGTCCTTACCCCATGCAAATCACGGTACCCGCATTATCAAAAGATAGCGTACGCGGTATTCATCGCATCCCGGAAGCTGCGACACTACTTTCAAGAGTGTTCAATAACGGTAGCCTCGGAAGTGCCACTCAACAATATCATAAACAACCACGACGCGATGGGCCAAATTGCCAAATGGGCCGTTGAGCTCCTCCCGTTCGACATAACTTACAAGCCATGACGAGCTATTAAGTCGCAAGTATTGGCCGACTTCGTCGCAGAATGGACGGAAGCCGAACTCCTAAAGAGTACGGCACATATTCCAACTGGATCATGCACTACGGCGGCTCCAAAATGTTGGCTGGTCTGGGGGCCGGCGTCGTTCTGACGTCCCCAACAGGAGATATAGTTCAATACGTACTCCAGATAATGTATACGGACTCCAACAACGCAGCCGAATAGGAGGCCCTTCTACATGGTCTCCGGATGGCAGTATCCATGGGCATTCAACGCCTAGAGGTGCGCGGGGATTCGAACCTCGCGATATCCCAATTAAATGGAGACTTTGATGCCAAGGATCCAAAAATGGCAGCTTATCGCAATGCCGTCCTAAAGATGTCAGCTCGGTTCGACGGGCTCGAATTTCACCATATAGCCCGGGAAAACAATCAGGCAGCAGATGTCCTGGCACGCATTGGCGCAAAACGCGATGCCGTCCCCCCCAACATCTTCTTGGAGAGGCTGTTCAAGCCATCCGTAGTATGGGAAGGGGAACCCGGAAATAACATACCAGACCCAACCGCACTGCCTGATACCAAAGAATCCGACATAACTGGAGGCTCCGCCAACGAAATAACATCTTCAGCCCACGTAGTTATGGCCGTCATCGCCCCGTGGACAGAACCATTCCTAGCCTACCTAACTAGGCAGGAACTCCCTGAGGACCAAAACGAGGCACGCTGCATAGTGCGGCGATCTAAAGCCTATAAAGTCCATGAGGGAGAGCTTTATAAGAAAAGCATCACCGGAGTCCTTCAAAGGTGCATCTCCGAAGAGGAAGGGCAGAATCTTCTGGCTGAAATCCATGCCAGACTCGGCGGTCACCACGCTGCAGCCCGGGCGCTTGTAGGCAAGGCCTTCCGTATAGGCTTTTATTGGCCGACGGCCTGGGCAGACGCTCATGACTTAGTCCAACGCTGCGTTGGTTGCTAGCTTTTTGCAAACCAAAGCCATATGCCACCCACCGCCCTCCAAACTATCCCCATCACCTGGCCCTTCGCGGTCTAGGGGCTTGACATGGTTGGACCCCTTAAAGGAGGAACCCACACGCAAAAATACTTACTGGTCATGGTGGATAAGTTCACCAAATGGATAGAAACCAAGCCTGTTAAGACGGCCGAATCCGGACCTGTGATAGACTTCATATTCGGGGTCGTACACCGTTACGGCATCCCCCACAGCATCATCACTGATAACGGCACGAACTTTATGGCCGACGAGGTAAAACTCTGGTGCAAAAACATGGGCATCAAGCTCGATTATGCTTCAGTCTATCACCCACAAACTAACGGTCAGGACGAGCGAGCAAATGGTCTAATAATGAGCGGCATCATACCAAGATTAGTGCGGTCCCTCAAGGAATCTAACACGCACTGGGTAGATGAGCTCGACTCCGTACTTTGGGGGCTGAGGACCACGCCGAACCGCACTACCGGATACACACAATTCTTCATGGTATACGGCGCAGAGGCAGTTCTGCCCCGCGACATAATTCATGACTCACCTCGAGTGCGCATGTACGAAGAAAGAGAAGCCGAGCTCGATCGGCAGGACAGTCTGGAAGCCTTGGAGGAGGAGCATGACGTGGCAAAAGCCCGTTCCGCATTCTATCAACAGCATGCTCGAAGATACCAAAGCAGAGAAGTACGGGCCAAAACTTACAATGTTGGCAAGTTAGTTCTACGCCTGCCGGATAAGAAAAAGGACAAAATCAAGCCCAAGTGGGAGGGTCCTTTCATTATTGACCAAGTCCTGACCGGTGGAGTGTACCGTCTGCGGGATGCATCGGATAATCGACTCGAGCCAAACCCATGGAACGCAGCCCGACTCAGAAGATTCTACGCCTAGCGCCAGACTCTGTGTTCGTCTCCTTCCTCTGTCCATTTTTTATACGCTCTCTGTCTTATATTTCTCTCCTTCTCCCCTTCTTTTCTTTCACAGCCTTTAAGGGCCCATTTGTGCCTTGTTCACACATAACTGACGCGCTATCCGCGCTCATTATACCTGGATGCTGCTTTTACAGAAGCTTATTCATACGGGCTTCATGCCCAACACATGTGTTATACTTCCGCATGTACCCTTTATTCACCATTATATGCATCGATATGACTTAAGTTTTGGCCAAGCTGGGTTGCCTGGCTCTTGTATTTATGCCCTACGTTCCCGTTAATTCGGCTAGGGCATAAGGGGAGCACCTCTGCGATTGTTACTGCCGGGTCAGCCGGATGTGTACCTCAGACTGGATGAAGCCGAAAGCTAGCGTTCTTAAGGGAATATTCGGTCGGTGAACTAAAGATGATTTCACACTTTTTACTTATGCGCCCCCGGATGTTTTTTTTTCTGCGTCTATTTTCGCAGTCCGAACATGCACTTTAGGGCATGCCTCCCAGGGAAAGGAACCCCTAACGGAACTATTCTCCCTGGAAGATGATTCTTACTAACCATGTAATATAACATAACTAGTTGGGCACTTGTCTGTTCAAGCACTAATGACCCCCACGCCTGGTCTCCATGCATACCCCGGTTCTTACATAACCGAGAGGGTATTCAGATACACTCCGGACCGTCAGGTCCCGAGGTTGAAGCGAAAAGGTCCGCCACGACAAACAATCTTCAATCCAGCTAGAAGGCATTATACATGTCACTTTAAATCACATAGTCCATTTGACCAGTTGAATTCCTCTTCAATACCATCCAATAGGCTGTCTGGTCTACAGTCCTGTTGGGAATACTTTGCGGCCAATGCTACTTGGCTGTATACTAAGCTTACAGGGATCTCCTTCCCATCGGGCCCCACAGGTCCGACCTCGGCCATATGGTTTGGGTCAGCCTTCGTGTACCGCGTCTTCACCATGGCCCAGGCTTCCCTGGCACCTTGACGGAAGGCCAATATCTTCCACAATCGGAAGCGCCGACGCACTCCTTTCAGCTTCTCCGCAAGATCTCCAAGCCCTTCAGGCACAGAGACGGACGGTCACAAGGCCTGGGAACGCCTTGCATCACCTGCCGAACTCGTTCGTGCAGTTGTGAGAGCTCGGGAAGAAGGTCACCCGTAGAACCGTGCATTTCCTCTGCATGACGCCCTCTTAGCATACTTACAGACATAACTCTGTCAGTCGACTTCCTCGCCGAACTCTTTTTCGAAGTTTGTTCAAGCACTTACTAAAAATGCCGCGTCGAAGCCGCCGATTCTCCTTCACGGAGTCTGACAGCTGGGCACGAACATCCTTTAGCTCCACGCCCAGCTGGGTGTTGGCATTTAGGAGATCATTATTCTCCTGCCTCACCTTTGTAAGCACGCTCTCGCCGGCCTTTAGCCGTCGTAGGAGTTGTTGCTTATCCGGATCTACTCCGGCGCCATCTGCAATGTTATTGTCAGATTTGCACACACGCCGCACTTTACATGATACTTATCATTTGAAGCATATAGTACCAGAGGGGGTCTCCTTGGGCTCCCCTGCTGCGGCTAGTGCGGCCTCAAGTTGGGCTCTACACTCTTCCAGCTCATGGGACAGTTGGGTATTCTTTTCTGTAAGAACCTGCATAATAAATGATCCTTAAATCAGTTATTCTAACTGTTTCAAGTCTCAGGGGCTACTGGTATATATAATCACCAAATTTTCTCACCCGTGTGTCCTTTACATACTGCTCCGTGGCTCTGGTTAGACCATTTTGAGCGGCACGGAGGTACGCATCTCCCGAGTTGAAGGCATCCAACGCCTCCGGGGAGAAACAAGCGTCGCGAAGAACTGTCCGGCGACGCCTGTGGTTCATGGCACTCTCCACCTCGGAATTGGTGGAAGACAGCCTGTCTGCATCCTTTGTCGAAGGAGCATCCGGTGCACGCCTCGTGTTCGCCTCCGCTTCTGGACCCGGCCTTTGAGCCTGGCTGGTGGAGGCGCGATTGGCAACCTCTCCGGATATAGTCCGACGAGCGCTCTTTTTCCTAAAGAGAGCACGGGCGTTAGTATGCCTCTGAGAATAATATCTTGGAATAAGATAGTGCGCCATACCGTTGCGCCGGCGTCTCAATCCAGACCGCACTTCTTTTCAGCCTGCTGGGCCTCGCGGCCCCTTGTTGGCTAGTCTCCGCAGGCTCGGTATTCCGCCTTGAGGGCCTCCTCTGCAAAACACCGTTGGTATACGGTAATCAAAAATACGCGAGGATAGATCCTTTTCAAAGCGCTGGGGCTTCGGTCTCAGCTACCTGCGAGGCTGGAAGTAACCCAGGATAGTCGGCCGCAATGGCCACCAAGGCATTATCACTACTCAATTGATGAAATACCCCATCAATTAGCTCCATAGATATGTCCGGATCCTCCTGGGAGGCCGGGTCGAGGGACCGTTCCAGATCCTCGGGTTGTGGAGGAGGGCTGTTTATCTCCCTCACGGCCTTATGTAGCTCCTGCGCAAGACGAAATACTTAACTATGGGAATATGGAACGGATGGGCGAGAAAAAGTATCAACTTACCCAGTCCGGAGGGTTGTACATAGAAGATCCACCCTGTGGATTGACGCGGAGGAACTCCTCCTCTTCTCCCTTGTACAAAGTGGACAAGATCTTTGCTAGAGCGGCAACCGATTCCGGCCGCTTACGGCTGCAGCAGGTGGCTTCGTCCTCCCCGTTGAAATCCCACATGGGGTGGCCTCTATATTGAAGCGGCTGCACCCCCCGCATAATGCATATGGCCATGACCTCGATCATGGTTAATCCGGATTGAGCTAGCGACCTTATCCGGCTCATCAGGTAAAAAACGTCCCTATCATCTTCCTCTTGGGGGCTCTGTGGACGCCAGCTCAGGCACTTCTTCAAAGGAGCATTAACGAACTCAGGAAGGCCGATCCGAATAGGATCAGGGAGGGAGACGTCGTCTATATAAAACCATTCGGAAGGCGAGTCTCCGGACGTCTTCTTTGGGGTTCCGGATAGGTATCCGGTCCCGGCGATGCGCCATACTTCGGCTCCGCCCACTTGATATACTGACCCCTTCTGAGAACGGGGCATGAGGCAGAATAGCTTCTTCCACAGCGCGAGATGAGCCTCGCAGCCCAAAAACAGCTCGCAAAGGGCTACGAAGCCCGCTATATGTAGTATGGACGCTGGCGTAAGGTTGTGCAGCTGGAGGCCATAGAACTCCAGGAGCCCCCGAAGAAATGGATGGATCAGAAATCCGAGCCCTCTTAACAAATAAGGGACAAGGCATACCCGCTCTCCTTTGGAGGGATTGGGAAGGCTCTCCGCTTGCTCTCCGCCATTATAGCTGGCGAGCCCGGAACGAACCGGGACCATGTATGCTGGGGGAAGAAATCCCTTGGTCTGAAGCACCACTAGCTTGCTGTGTGGGATGGAACATCTCTCCCAATCTCCAGGCTGGGGGCTGGGAGGGCGAGAGGAGGAGCTGCGACGACCGGCCATGATGGAATGGATCTCTGTCGGATGCGCTCCGATGAATGCTCGCTAAGGGAAGATGGTGTGATTTGGATCTAAATCCCCGTCTCTTTAAATAGGCAGCTCATTTACACAGCTAGGGGGGTAAATGTAAAAACACCTTGGCTCTTCGCATTCGTTTGACGCGTGGAAGATGGCCATTATTGGGCGTGGAAGCCAAGAAGCGCAGTATTCACGATAAGCCGGACACTATTCAACAGGTACACGGAATTTGGAGGAGGAACCCGCATTGCAATGTCGAAGACAATCTGCGTGCCGGACTCATCGTCATTGAAGACTGGTTCAGGGGCTACTGAGGGAGTCCTGGATTAGGGGGTGTCCGGGTAGCCGGACTATAACCTTTGGCCGGACTCTTGGGCTATGAAGATACAAGATTGAAGACTTCGTCCCGTCTCCGGACGAGACTTTCCTTGGCGTGGAAGGCAAGCTTGGCGATACGGATATGTAGATCTCCTTCCATTGTAACCGACTTTGTGTAACCCTAGCCCTCTCCGGTGTCTATATAAACCGGAGGGCTTTAGTCCATAGGATGAACAACAATATACCATAGGCTAGCTTCTAGGGTTTAGCCTCTCTGATCTCGTGGTAGATCTACTCTTGTACTACCCATATCATCAATATTAATCAAGCAGGAGTAGGGTTTTACCTCCACCGAGAGGGCCCGAACCTGGGTAAAAACATTGTGTCCCTTGTCTCTTGTTACCATCTGCCTAGACGCACAGTTCGGGACCCCCTACCCGAGATCCGCCGGTTTTGACACCGACAAGGACATTCACCTGAAGACTTTCAAGGCACCTTTTGGGAACCCAGATTTTCTTCATAGGGGAACCATTCCTGCAGTTAGTGCCAACATATCTAGCAAATACTTCACCATTCTGATTTTTGAAAAGTTTGTAGTTGGAGTCAAATGACTCATCATAAGAATGAGAAGATTCACATGTATAGCCAGATAAATTAGATGGATCAACTGGAGGTCCCTTTGCAGCAACCCATGAGGTTTTGGGGTACTGCTCAGGCTTCCAATATGTACCATCAGCATTGAGTTTCCTCTCAAAGGCAATACCCTCTTTCCTAGGGTTCCTGTTGAGGATATGCTTTTTAAGCACATCACAAAGAGTCTGATGCCCTTTGAGGCTTTTGTACATGCCTGTCATGTACAATTCCTTCAGCCCTGCATCGTTAGTGATACTAGCAATGTCCTCAGATGAGGAATTAGCGATAGCAGAGACAGGTGAAGAATTTGTAACATTAGAAGCATTTGAACATTCAGGTGAAGAATTAGCAGATTCATGTTCAATGCATTTCAAACATGGAGGAACAAATTCTTCCTGAGCAGCGCTGATTTGTTTAGCAAGTAATGAATCACGCTCCTTCTGAAGATCTTCATAACTCACTTTTAGCTTCTCAAGATCTTGCTTTCTTTGAAGAAATTCATAAGACAACTTCTCATGACCAGACAAGAGGGTGTTATGATGATCTTGAAGGTTGTCAAACCTGGTCTGAAGTCTCTGAAGATTTTCAGTCAAGATTTTTCTGTGATCCATTTCTTCACCCAACATATCATCACTTTTGTCTAGCATGTTTTGAACCTTTTCAAAAGCCCTTTGTTGTTTTACAACAATCTTAGCAAGTTTAGAGTAGCTGGGCTTAAGATTTTCATCAGATTCATCTTCACTAGACTCAGAGGAGGTATATTTAAGTACCTTGGCACCCTTAGCCATGAAGCAGTAGATGGGAGCGTAGTCATCACTGCCTTCATCAGCCTTGTTGGTGAGGTCATTTTCTTCAGAGTTGAAGATGGACTTGCTGACGAATGCAGTAGCGAGGGCTAGGCTCACCAGACCGGACTCGGAGTCCTCTGATGCCTCCTCTTCCTCTTCTTCCTCAGATTTAGCTTCAGAGTCCATTTCCTTGCCAATGAATACCCGAGCCTTCTTGGAGCTGCTCTTCTTGTGAGATCAAGACTTTGAGGATTTTGATGATGAAGATTTTGAGGATTTCTTCTTTTTCTTCGCATCATCAGAACTGTAATCCTTCTATTTCTTCTTCTTTGATTCCTTTTCACACTAAGGACAATCTTGAATGTAGTGTCCAGGTTTCTTGCACTTGTGACAAAGCCTCTTCTTGTAGTCACTGGATGAGGAATCATTGCTCCTTGAGGGTCTTCCAAAGCGACCACGTCTTGAGAACTTCTGGAATTTCTTCACGAGCAGTGCTAGATCATGACTCAGTTCTTCAGGGTCACCAAGGCTGCTACCAGAGTCTTCGTCTTCGGACTCAGATACTGCCTTGGCCTTCAGTGCACGTGATCTGCCATAGCTCGAACCATGGAGATCTCTCTTTTCAGCAAGCTGGAACTCATGAGTATTTAGCCTCTCGAGGATATAAGCGGGGTCAAGTGACTTGTAATCAGCACGCTCTTGTATCATCAATGCCAGAGTATCAAATGAGGAATCAAGCGATCTCAGCAATTTCTTCACCACCTCATGGTCGGTGATGTCAGTGGCACCAAGTGCTTGAAGCTCATTTGAGATGTCAGTGAGTCGATCGAAGGTTTGCTGAACATTTTCATTGTCGAGACTTTTGAAGCGGTTGAAGAGATTGCGAAGAACATCAACTCGAGAGTCACGCTGAGTTGAAACCCCTTCATTGACTTTGGACAGCCTATCCCAGATAAGCTTGGCAGTTTCCAAAGCACTCACTCTTCCATACTGTCCTTTGCTCAGATGGCCACATATGATATTCTTCTCTTGAGAACCGAGTTGCTTGAATCTCTTCACATCGGTAGCGTTCAGTGAGGGTGAGACAGAGGGAACACCATTTTCCACAACATACAAGAGATCGTTATCAATTGCCTCAAGATGCATTCGCATCTTATTCTTCCAGTAGGGGTAGTCCGTCCCGTCGAAGGTAGGACACCCAGCAGAGACCTTGATCATACCTGCGGTCGACATAACTAAAACTCCAGGCGGTTAAACCAAAATCACACAGAACAAGGGAGTACCTCACTCTGATACCTATTGAAAGTGCGTTATATCGACTAGAGGGGGGGTGAATAGGCGATTTTTATGAATTCTTGTAGGATCTAGAAGTAGATGTGTCTAGAGGGGGGTGATTAGACACTTCGTGCTAAAGTTGCAATTTTTAAGCCTTGTTGGTTTAAGTGGAGTTTAGGCACAATTTCAGCGCACACAATACATATCAAGCAAGCAAGCAAAGAGTATATGAGCAGCGAAATGTAAAGCATGCAACTTGCAAGAATGTAAAGGGAAGGGTTTGGAGATTTCAAATGCAATTGGAGACACGGTTGTTTTTCCCGTGGTTCGGATAGGTGGTGCTATCCTACATCCACGTTGATGGAGACTTCAACCCACGAAGGGTAACGGTTGCGCGAGTCCACACAGGGCTCCACCCAAGGGCAATGGTTGCGCGAGTCCACGGAGGGCTCCACCCACGAATGGTCCACGAAGAAGCAACCACCCACAAAGGGTCCACGAAGAAGCAACCTTGTCTATCCCACCATGGCCAACGCCCACGAAGGACTTGCCTCACTAGCGGTAGATCTTCACGAAGTAGGTGATCTCCTTGCCCTTACAAACTCCTTGGTTCAACTCCACAATCTTGTCGGAGGCTCCCAAGTGACACCTAGCCAATCTAGGAGACACCACTCTCCAAGAAGTAACAAATGGTGTGTAGGTAATGAACTCCTTGCTCTTGTGCTTCAAATGATAGCCTCCCCAACACTCAACTCTCTCTCATGGGATTTGGATTTGGTGGAAAGAAGATTTGAGTGGAAAGCAACTTGGGAAGGCTAGAAATCAAGATTCATATGGTAGGAATGGAATGTCTTGATCTCAACACATGAGTAGGTGGTTTTCTCTCAGAACATATGAGTAGGAATGATGTGTGTGTTCTGATGGCTCTCATATCGAATGAGAAGGAGGTGGAGGGGTATATATAGCCTCCACACAAAATCCAACCGTTACATAGATTTCCAATCTCGGTGGGACCGAATGAATAATCTCGGTCTGACCGAAGTAGTAAACTTAGTGACCGTTAGGAATTTCGGTGGGACTGAAATGCAACTCGGTAGGACCGATTCGGTTAGGGTTTTGGGCATAACGTAATCTCGGTGAGACCGATTACACAAACTCGGTGGGACCGAGTTTGGTAATTAGCTAACCAGATAGTTGGTCAGGCAAACTCGGTGGGACCGATTTGCTCTTTCGGTGGGATCGAGTGGAACTCGGTGAGACCGAAAAGTTACAAAGGGGAAACACTGAGTTTACATTGCAATCTCGGTGGGACCGATTACACAAACTCGGTGGGACCAAGAATAGTGCAATGGGTAACAGAGAGTTTGCAACCCCATCTCCGTGGTACCGAGATCCTTACGGTAGGACCGAATTGCTAGGGTTTGGCAGTGGCTAATGACAATTGAAACTCGGTGGCGCCGGATAGGAAAAATCGGTAGGACCGAGTTTGGCTTAGAGTTTAGGTCATATGTGGATATGGGAAAGTAGTTGAGGGTTTTGGAGCATATCATTAAGCACATGAAGCAAGAGGCTCATTAAGCGACACCTCATCCCTCCTTGATAGTATTGGCTTTTCCTATGGACTCAATGTGATCTTGGATCACTAAAATATAAAAATAAGAGTCTTGAGCTTTTGAGCTTGAGCCAATCCTTTGTCCTTAGCATTTTGAGGGTTCCTCTTTCACATCCATGCCATGCCATTGTTGAACTTATCTGAAACATGCTAGATAGAAGTGTTAGTCCAACACGAGATATGTTGTCATCAATTATCAAAACCACCTAGGGAGTACTTGTGCTTTCAATCTCCCCCTTTTTGGTAATTGATGGCAACATACATCAAAGCTTTTAGAGAAAGATATAAAGAACAGCGAGTAAAGCTTTGGAAGAACATGTAGCAAGCATAGGCTCCCCCTACATGTATGAACTCATGTAAATATGAAATATAGAGGCATGTGAGAGCACAAACATGACAGAGTAGGCAATGTGTTACATGTATCTTGGCCATATGCATCAGAGCAAAAGATTATCAAGAAAAATACCTTCATGCTCATGAGTCCTTCTTGCAAAAAGTATGTACATAAGCAAGAACTCCTCATACTCATGATCTTGATGCATATACTTACCTTGTGGTCTCGAGTTGGATTAGGATGGAATGGACCTGCAAACAAGGTTAGATAACACAGGTACGTCCACTAGCCAGAGAAAACAAAAGAAACCACAAGAATGCCAAGACTGGGATGACATGTAGAGAGTGATAACATTGGATTCAACATGTCCCCACGAATAAATATATGCAATGAATTTGGCTGATTTCTTCTCCTTTAAGCGTCTTGCTCCCCCTGAATCTTACATGGAATATTTGGAGAAGATAGGTGATAGAAAATCAGGGCTGAATAGAAATAAGTTCGACTGAGTTCATATGAACATGTCTTTCCCCCAAAAGACATGTGGCATCTCTCCTCTTGAACATCTAGCATCTGGGATCCTTGAGTATTTTTCTCTCCCCCTTAACAACTGTGATCCTTGAGACTCTCTCTCCCCCTTAATACTTTTTCTCTCTTGGTGTGATCTCTCTTTCCTACAGGCTTTGATGTGATCTCTCTCTCCCCCTTTGACATCAATTTCCAAGAAGGGTTTTCCTGGAATCCGTCGAAATAGGTTTGGTCCTTGAGATTCAGCACAAAGCAGAGGATAAAATTGTGATGCTTGTAGAGGACAAGATTCATTGAGTAGAGCTGGATCCGAAGAAATGTAGAATAAGTGGCAAATTGGTTTTCTGATTGCAAAGTCGGTGGCACCGAGTGGCATATTTCGGTGGTACCGAAAATATTCGGTTGGACCGAAATTTGCAAGTCGGTGGTACCGAGTTTACACATAGAAACACACTTGTCACCTCAGCTCACTAGACAAGTAAGATCTCACAAAGATTTGCAATGAATTACCTGAAGGATTTGCAAGGAATTAAAACCAGAAAATGCAGAACAAACACAAAGAGAAAAGAAGAAACTGAAAGATCTAGATGATGTTTTTTTGTTTTTTTTGTTAAATGACAGAAACTAAATATGCATGAGACAAATGCAATAACACAGAAGAGAACACAAGAGAACTTCATCTAGAGTTGGGCGGTGACAGAGTCACCTATGTTAGAGTATATTGACTTAGGAGTCAAGTGAGAACACTTGATCATAGGTCATACTCATTGTTTAAGCTCAAAATGGGGTTACCATTTTCCGTTTAAGCATCTTGATGTATTCACATCTTGTTGAGTTGCTTTGACTCATGTCTTGGAGTAAAGCTTCTCTAAGATGGAATAACATACCTTGGGTGGTGGTGGTGTGATTCTTGCTCATGTAGTTGAACTTGTGTGGGTGCTCAAGGTTGATGTAGCTCATCAAGAGTTGGGAGCACCACTTGGAGTTTGAGTTCATCTACCTACATGGGTTAGTTCTTGCAAGGAAGAGCACTTGTGTATCCAAAAATGTCACTCATGAAGCTCATCATAGAATTTGTCAAAGGATATGTTTGAATGGTTTTGTGCTTCCTTGTCTTCAACCACCATTGTGTAGAGTCTTGGTGATGTAGAGATTGCTCAAGATGTGAGTGAGTCGCAATCTCATGGAATTAGATTCAACCAAGCACCTACATTGGTTAGACAACATGCAAGGTACAAATATATCCAAGACAGAAGATAGTTATCACAAGAGATATATCATGGATTAGTCATAAGCTCATATCTTGCATGTATCCAATGGAGTCTCTACTCCAAATTCGAAGCATCAATGATGTTCAATTCTCCTCTCAACCTGCAAAACACTTTCTCATCAAGCGGTTTAGTGAATATATCCGCCAATTGTTTATCGGTGCGAACATGCTTAAGATTGATGTCACCCTTAGCAACATGATCTCGAATGAAATGATGACGAACTTCAATATGCTTAGTTGGAGAATGTTGTACAGGATTATGACCAATTTTGATAGCACTTCCATTGTCACAAAGCAGTGGAACATGTTTCACATAAATCCCATAATCTTTAATAGTTTGGGTCATCCAAAGTAATTGAGCACAACATGAACCAGTGGCAATGTATTCCGCTTCGGCGGTGGATAAGGATACGGAGTTTTGTTTCTTGGAAGACCAAGACACGAGAGATCTACCAAGAAATTGACAAGTACCCGAAGTGGACTTTCTATCAACCTTGTCTCCGGCATAATCTGAGTCGGAATAGCCAACAAGATCAAAAGAAGACCTCTTAGGATACCAAATGCCAAAATTTGGTGTATGGATTAAATATCTCACTATCCTTTTCACAGCCTTAAGATGACAATCTTTAGGAGCAGCTTGATATCGAGCACACATGCACACACTTAGCATGATATCGGGACGTGAAGCACATAGGTATAACAATGAACCAATCATAGAGCGATAAACCTTTTGATCAACGTGTTCACCATCTTTGGTCAAATCATTATGTCCACTAGTAGGCATGGGTGTAGACATACCTTTGCATTCTTGCATGTTGAACTTCTTGAATAAGTCCTTGGTGTACTTTGTTTGAGAGACAAATGTACCTTCCTTAGTTTGCTTGATTTGCAATCCAAGAAAGAATTTGAGTTCACTCATCATAGACATCTCAAACTTCTCTGACATTAGCTTTCCAAACTTTTCACTAAAGAGAGGGTTAGTTGAGCCAAATATGATGTCATCAACATAAATTTGGCATACAAAAAGTTCTCCATTAACCTTTTTAGTGAAAAGAGTAGAGTCAATTTTACCAATTTCAAAACCACTTGTAGTAAGGAACTTGGTCAAGCATTTATACCATGCTCTAGGAGCTTGTTTAAGACCATAAAGAGCTTTGTGAAGTTTGTAAACATGATTTGGTTTCTTAGGATTGACAAAGCCGGGAGGCTGTTTGACATAAACTTCCTCCTCTATTTCTCCATTTAGAAACGCACTTTTAATGTCCATTTGGTACAAGGTGATATTATGGTGATTAGCATAGGCAAGTAAGATGCAAATGGACTCAAGTCTAGCAACGGGAGCATATGTCTCACCATAGTCCATACCTTCGACTTGTGTGTATCCTTGGGCGACGAGACGTGCTTTGTTGCGAACCACTTGTCCATCTTCATCTTGCTTGTTGCGAAACACCCATTTGGTACCAATGATGTTGTGGTTGTTGTCGGGCTTCTCAACCAATGTCCAAACTTGGTTTCTCTCAAAATTATGTAGCTCTTCATGCATAGCGTTTATCCAATCCGGATCTTCCAATGCTTCTTCAACCTTCATTGGTTCAATGCTCGAGATGAATGAATAGTTTTCACAAAAGTTAGCTAAACGAGTTTTTGAGCGAGTGATTCTCCCGGTTTGTATATCATTGAGAATTTGCTCGACGGGATGATCTTTGGCAATTCTTGCTCGAACTCGTGAGAGCTTTTGCTTGGGTCTTTGTTGAGCATCTTCTTCATCTTGTTCTTCTTCTTGGCCTTCTTCATTGTTGACGTCATCGTTCTCTTGTCATGGTGGAGAAGGAGGTTGTTGATGTTCATCTTGACGTACTTCCTCGTTTTCTTCATCTTGGTGTGTCCCACTTGTGGATGCTTCCGTGTCGATTCTTGGTTCACCTTGTTGTGAAGTAGAAGCTTCCACTTGGACGGATGAAGTACTCTCCTTCACCTCCGTTGGACGAATTTTGCCAATGGACAAATCTTGAATTGCTTCTGAAGGGTCTTTGTCCCCTACATCAATTGGCAATTGCTCTACTTGTGAGCCATTAGATTCATCAAACTTCACATCTACCGTCTCTTCAACCTTTCGGGTGAAATTGTTGTAGACATGGTAAGTGTGAGAGTTTGAGCCATAACCAAGTAGAAAACCTTCATGAGATTTAGGAGCAAACTTTGAACGACGATGCTTATCAAGAATGTAGCACTTTGAGACGAATACTCGAAAGTATCCAACTTGAGGCTTGTTACCGGTGAGGAGCTCGTATGCCGTCTTGCCGAGTAGCTTGTGAAGATATAAGCGATTTGTTGCGTGACAAGCTGTCTCAACTGCTTCTGCCCAAAAGTGCTTTGTCGTCTTGTATTCATCAAGCATTGTCCTTGCCATTTCAATGAGCGTCCGGTTCTTCCTCTCAACAACTCCATTTTGTTGAGGTGTGTATGTAGCCGAGAACTCGTGTGAAATCCCTTCTTCGTCAAGAAAGGTGTCCACATTTGCGTTCTTGAACTCCGTTCCGTTGTCACTCCGAACCTTCTTGATCTTCACATCAAACTGATTTTGGGCTTTCCTAGCGAAGTTTCTGAAGATCTTCTGGACCTGCGATTTATCATTGAGGAAAAATACCCACGTGAATCTTGAAAAATCATCAACTATAACTAGACCAAAGGAATTTCCACCGAGACTCTTGTAGGCATTGGGACCAAAAAGATCCATGTGAAGCAGCTCAAGTGGCCTCCTTGTGGTCATGATGTTCTTCACTTGATGTCTTCCTCCAACCTGTTTACCTGCTTGACAAGCACTACAAAGCCTATCCTTATCAAATATGACATCGTTAACTCCAAGGATATGATTTCCTTTAATAAGTTTGTCAAGGTTTCTCATGCTAACGTGACCTAGTCGTCTATGCCACAACCAACCTTTTGAGGATTTAGCAACAAAGCAAGTTTTAGGTTGTGCCTTTTTAGAGAAATTGACGATGTAAAGATCACCTCTACGCATACCGGTAAACACCATTTTATGATTGTCCCGACGAAATACTTGGCAATCTACCTCAGTAAATAGGACATTCAAACCGAAATCAGCAAGTCTAGATATTGAAAGTAAGTTGTAGCCAAGAGATTCAACGAGCATGACATTTTGAATGGAGCTATCATGTGAGATGGCCACCTTACCAAGGCCAACCACTTTACCCTTTGAATTATCACCAAAGGTGACATATTTTCGAGGACCGTTGTTTTCAGCAAGCTCACGAAACATCTCTTCATCTCCGGTCATATGATCAGTACATCCACTATCAAGAACCCATTCCTTTCCTCCTGATTCATATCCCCAAAGATTTGCCATAAGACCAAAATGTCTCATTGCATCGTCGAGATCGGAGTCACTATCATCATCATCATAATATTCATGTTCATCATGATCTTGTGACTCGTCATTTCCTAGACAGGGCAATTCATTAGATAAATGATCAAAGTGGTTACTTTTATGAATTCTCAAGGCGTTGAGTATGATATAATTAATGATTCCAACATCCCCTTTAGCATGCTTAAGATTGGCAAGTTCAAGAAGACATTTACCAAAACTAGGATCACTAGAGTTCATCTTACTCAAGGCAATGGATTTATGGAGAATTTCATCCAAAGTTTTCAAGGAATGATTGGGAAATTGATCCTCAAGAAATTTCCATATAGTATAGGCACAATCTTGAGTAGGCAAACTAGCAATCAGATTTTTGGGCAATCCACTAATGATGAGCTCAATAGTTCTAAGATTGCGAATCATGTCAATATCTTCATCTAGGGTAGGATGCAAGGGATCAATATGGGGTGCACAAGGGCTAGCAATATACTTGTTCAAATGATATTGATTTAAGATTACAAGCATCTCATTTTTCCACTCATGAAAATACTTTCCATCAAGAATAGGCACTCTATGTCTAAGACTCCCTAGAGTAGACACATCCATCTTCCTCCAATGGTGATTAGACCAAGGCAATGGAGACCAAAGCTCTGATACCACTTGTAGGATCTAGAAGTAGATGTGTCTAGAGGGGGGTGATTAGACACTTCGTGCTAAAGTTGCAATTTTTAAGCCTTGTTGGTTTAAGTGGAGTTTAGGCACAATTTCAGCGCACACAATACATATAAAGCAAGCAAGCAAAGAGTATATGAGCAGCGGAATGTAAAGCATGCAACTTGCAAGAATGTAAAGGGAAGGGTTTGGAGATTTCAAACGCAATTGGAGACACGGATGTTTTTCCCGTGGTTCGGATAGGTGGTGCTATCCTACATCCACGTTGATGGAGACTTCAACCCACGAAGGGTAACAGTTGCACGAGTCCACACAGGGCTCCACCCAAGGGCAATGGTTGCGCGAGTCCACGGAGGGCTCCACCCACGAAGGGTCCACGAAGAAGCAACCACCCACAAAGGGTCCACGAAGAAGCAACCTTGTCTATCCCACCATGGCCAACGCCCACGAAGGACTTGCCTCACTAGCGGTAGATCTTCACGAAGTAGGCGATCTCCTTGCCCTTACAAACTCCTTGGTTCCACTCCACAATCTTGTCGGAGGCTCCCAAGTGACACCTAGCCAATCTAGGAGACACCACTCTCCAAGAAGTAACAAATGGTGTGTAGGTAATGAACTCCTTGCTCTTGTGCTTCAAATGATAGTCTCCCCAACACTCAACTCTCTCTCATGGGATTTGGATTTGGTGGAAAGAAGATTTGAGTGAAAAGCAACTTGGGAAGGCTAGAAATCAAGATTCATATGGTAGGAATGGAATGTCTTGATCTCAACACATGAGTAGGTGGTTTTCTCTCAGAACATATGAGTAGGAATGATGTGTGTGTTCTGATGGCTCTCATATCGAATGAGAAGGAGGTGGAGGGGTATATATAGCCTCCACACAAAATCCAACCGTTACATAGATTTCCAATCTCGGTGGGACCGAATGAATAATCTCGGTCTGACCGAAGTAGTAAACTTAGTGACCGTTAGGAATTTCGGTGGGACTGACATGCAACTCGGTAGGACCGATTCGGTTAGGGTTTTGGGCATAACGTAATCTTGGTGAGACCGATTACACAAACTCGGTGGGACCGAGTTTGGTAATTAGCTAACCAGAGAGTTGGTCAGGCAAACTCGGTGGGACCGATTTGCTCTTTCGGTGGGATCGAGTGGAACTCGGTGAGACCGAAAAGTTACAAAGGGGAAACACTGAGTTTAGATTGCAATCTCGGTGGGACCGATTACACAAACTCGGTGGGACCGAGAATAGTTCAATGGGTAACAGAGAGTTTGCAACCCCATCTCGGTGGTACCGAGATCCTTATCGGTAGGACCGAATTGCTAGGGTTTGGCAGTGGCTAATGACAATTGAAACTCGGTGGCGCCGGATAGGAAAAATCGGTAGGACCGAGTTTGGCTTAGAGTTTAGGTCATATGTGGATATGGGAAAGTAGTTGAGGGTTTTGTAGCATATCATTAAGCACATGAAGCAAGAGGCTCATTAAGCGACACCTCATCCCTCCTTGATAGTATTGGCTTTTCCTATGGACTCAATGTGATCTTGGATCACTAAAATATAAAAACAAGAGTCTTGAGCTTTTGAGCTTGAGCCAATCCTTTGTCCTTAGCATTTTGAGGGTTCCTCTTTCACATCCATGCCATGCCATTGTTGAACTTATCTGAATATTGCTAGATAGAAGTGTTAGTCCAACACGAGATATGTTGTCATCAATTATCAAAACCACCTAGGGAGCACTTGTGCTTTCAATTCTTCACGGAGGAATTTGCTGGTGAGGAAATTCCTTAGCGAAGAACTACTTGCAGCGGAATAAGTACTCAGAAGTAAACATAACAGAAGACAAGCATAGTCATCATGATGAAATGAAGACAAGCACAGAGTACAGAAAGTGTAATCACAGGGTAACACAAGATGAAGACAAAATAGACTGAAGAAATTGAACTGAGGAAACTGAGAAAGTCTTCAGTCAAAGTCTTCAAACACAGATATGACAAGCACACAACACAATACTGAGGAAATGAAAGAGTTGAGGAAATAGAACCAGTTGGCTTGGTGAAGACAATGATTTGGTAGACCAGTTCCAACTGCTGTCTCAGTTGTACATCTGGTTGGAGCGGCTAGGTATTTAATCCTCAGGACACACAGTCTTGGACACATAGTCCTCACCGTATTTTCCTTGAACTAAGGTCACACAGACCTTGTCCAATCACTCGTGGTAAGTCTTCAGGTGACTTCTGAACCTTCACAAACTGGGTCACTCGGCGATCCATAATTCCTCTTGGATGCTCTAGACCATGACGCCTAACCGTCTGGAAGAAGCACAGTCTTCAAAGGTAACAAGCGTCGGTTCCATGCAGGATCAATCTCTTCAGTGATGCTCAATCACTTTGGGTTTGTAGGTGTTTGGGTTTGGGTTTTGGATTTTCCTCACTTGATGATTTTCGCTCAAAGTCCTCGGAGGATGGGATGCTCTCAAATGACAAGTGTCAGTTTCTCGCGGAGCAGCCAACCAGCTAGTGCTTGTAGGGGGCGGCTATTTATAGCCTAGGGAGCAGCCCGACATAATAAGACATAAATGCCCTTCAATGATATGACCGTTAGGGGATAAGATATTTTGGGACAGGTGGCGCGTAGCACATCAACGGTCGGAAATTTGAGGTCCAAATTCCTCAAGGCTATCATGTTCCTCACAGTGTAGGCAATCCGCACTGGCGAATTCCTAACTCCTCAGTTAGGACAAATTCCTCGGCGACCAGAAGAACTTCGTCTCTGTCACTGAAGAAATTGATTGAACTGTATGAGATTTCCAATGGCTTCACTCGAAGGGATTGGTAGTTGTAGTATTTTGAGTTGAGCATCACATGGAAATTTTTCCTTAGTATTTCCTCGACCCCCTTTAACACTATGGTGTTTCCTATGACTCAAGAAAGAGAAAATGAAACTACGAAAACGAAAGTCTTCATGCTTCATGTTCCTCAAATGAATATCAAGTCTTCAAGGTCACACCAATTTCTTCACTTTCAAAGTCTTCAGAAAGTCCTCAGAATACCAAAGTCTTCAGTCGAAGAACTTCATTTTTAGGGGTCGACTTTCTCTGTAATTATCAAACTCCTCATAGACTTATAGACCTGTGTACACTCATAAACACATTAGATCCTTAACCTATAAGTCTTCAATACACCAAAATCACTAAGGGGCACTAGATGCACTTACAGTCGTTGCTTTATCTACTACACCTATAAAAGGAAGAGAGGGGGTAGATCCCGAAAATCAATCTCTGCACCCGAGCTCATCTGCACCAGTGCTTCCGGAAAAAATCAAAACAAATACTAGAAAAATTCAAATAATTCCAATTTTTTTGTGGGGTAGACAATTTGATGCGTGAGGCCCGCTCCAAATTTCAAGTCATTTGGACGTTTGATCAGCTCTCAGCAAAAAAGACAAATTGGGGCCCGATTTGTCTTTTTTGCTGAGAGCTGCTCAAATGTCCGAATAACTTGAAATTTGGAGCGGGCATCACACATCAAATTGTCTACCACACAAAAAATTGTAATTTTTTGAATTTGTTTTGAATTTTTTACGATTTTTTTCTAACCGGGTGCAGATGAGCCTGGGCACTGAAACACCCTTACCGGCATATCCAAGCAATTTTATCCGTCCATCTACAATATCTGATGGCCCCTAATCCTTCTGTGTTTAACACACCAAGCCACGCATTATAAGCCACTAATCCATCCATCCATCCTCGCTAACCTGCACCATCGTTAAAGAAAATCCACTCCAAACAATGCACGACCTCTCCCCTCTCCTCCTTCCAACGCCCGCATGACCTCTCCACCCCCCATTCCCCTCCCAACGGATGCCACACCACGGGCGGGCCTCCACACGCCCATCCTCCCCGCCCCGTTCGCCGCCCCGCCGTCGCCGCTTGAGCAGCCCACCGCGACGCCCCGGGAGCTGTCGTGGGAATGAGTCCGACAGTAAGAGTAGGGGGTACGTAGGAGGAGGTAGTGTCCTAGCTACGATGAGGTTGTACGCACATATTTACAAGTTCAGGCCCCTCTCAGAGGAGGTAATAGCCCTACGTCTCGGTGCCGCGGAGGCTTTTCGATTGGATGTGTGCAAATGTTACAGGGGGTGCGAACCCTTGTGCTAGAGGGGAGTGTGTTGGAAATATGCCCTAGAGGCAATAATAAAATCATTATTATTATATTTCCTTGTTCATGATAATTTTCTTTATTCATGCTATAATTGTGTTATCCAGAAATCGTATTACATGTGTGAATAATAGACACCAACATGTCCCTAGTAAGCCTCTAGTTGACTAGCTCGTTGATCAATAGATATTCATGATTTCTTGACTATGGACATTGGATATTATTGATAACGAGATCACATCATTAGGAGAATGATGTGATGGACAAGACCCAATCCTAAACATAGCACAAGATCATATAGTTCGTTTGCTAGAGTTTTCCAATGTCAAGTATCCTTTCCATAGACCATGAGATCGTGTAACTCCCGGATACCGTAGGAGTGCTTTGGGTATACCAAACGTCACAACGTAACTGGGTGACTATAAAGGTATACTACGGGTATCTCCGAAAATGTCTGTTGGGTTGACACGGATCAAGACCGGGATTTGTCACTCCGTATGACGGAGAGGTATCACTGGGCCCACTCGGTAATGCATCATCATTATGAGCTCAAAGTGACCAAGTGTCTGGTCACGGGATCATGCATTACGGTACGAGTAAAGTGACTTGCCGGTAACGAGATTGAACGAGGTATTGGGATACCGACGATCGAATCTCGGGCAAGTAACATACCGATTGACAAAGGGAATTGTATACGGGGTTGCTTGAATCCTCGACATCGTGGTTCATCCGATGAGATCATGAAGGAGCATGTGGGAGCCAACATGGGTATCCAGATCCCGCTGTTGGTTATTGACCGGAGAGCGATCTCGGTCATGTCTACATGTCTCCCGAACCCGTAGGGTCTACACACTTAAGGTTTGGTGACGCTAGGGTTGTAGGGATATGTATATGCAGTAACCCGAATGTTGTTCGGAGTCCCGGATGAGATCACGGACGTCACGAGGAGTTTCGGAATGGTCCGGAGGTAAAGAATTATATATAGGAAGTGCTATTTCGGCCATCGGGACAAGTTTCTGGGTCACCGGTATTGTACCAGGACCACCGAAAGGGTCCCGGGGGTCCACCGGGTGGGGCCACCTATCCCGGAGGGCCCCATGGGCTGAAGTGGGAAGGGAGCCAGCCCAAAGTGGGCTGGGGCGCCACTTCCCCCTAGGGCCCATGCGCCTAGGGTGGGGAAACCCTAAGGGGGGGCGCCCCCTTGCTTGGGGGGCAAGCCCCCCACCCCTTGGCCGCCGCCCCCCTAGGAGATTACATCTCCTAGGGCCGGCGCCCCCCCTAGGCCCCCTATATATAGTGGGGGGGGGGAGGGAGGGTCTCTTACCTTTGCCTTTGGTGCCTCCCTCTCCCTCTCCAACACCTCCTCCTCCTCCATAGAGCTTGGCGAAGCCCTGCCGGAGTACTGCGGCTCCATCACCACCACGCCGTCGTGCTACTGCTGGAGCCATCTTCCTCAACCTCTCCTTCCCCTTGCTGGATCAAGAAGAAGGAGACGTCACGCTGACCGTACGTGTGTTGAACGCGGAGGTGCCGTCCGTTCGGCGCTAGGATCTCCGGTGATTTGGATCACGTCGAGTACGACTTCCTCATCCCCGTTCTTTGAACGCTTCCGCGCGTGATCTACAAAGGTATGTAGATGCAATCCAATCACTCGTTGCTAGATGAACTCATAGATGGATCTTGGTGAAACCGTAGGAAATTTTTTGTTTTCTGCAACGTTCCCCAACAGTGGCATCATGAGCTAGGTCTATGCGTAGTTCTTCTTGCATGAGTAGAACACAATTTGTTGTGGGTGTAGATGTTGTCAACTTTCTTGCCGCTACTAGTCTTATCTTGCTTCAACGGTATTGTGGGATGAAGCGGCCCGGACCAACCTTACACGTACGCTTACGTGAGACCGGTTCCACCGACTGACATGCACTAGTTGCATAAGGTGGCTGGCGGGTGTCTGTCTCTCCCACTTTAGTTGGAGCGGATTCGATGAAAAGGGTCCTTATGAAGGGTAAATAGAAGTTGACAAATCACGTTGTGGCTTTCACGTAGGTAAGAAAACGTTCTTGCTAGAACCCTATTGCAGCCACGTAAAACTTGCAACAACAATTAGAGGACGTCTAACTTGTTTTTGCAGCAAGTGTTCTGTGATGTGATATGGCCAAAGTTGTGATGAATGATGAATGATATATATGTGATGTATGATATCATGTTCTTGTAATAGGAATCACGACTTGCATGTCGATGAGTATGACAACCGGCAGGAGCCATAGGAGTTGTCTTTATTTTTTGTATGACCTGCGTGTCATTGAGAAACGCCATGTAAATTACTTTACTTTATTGCTAAACGTGTTAGCCATAGTAGTAGAAGTAATAGTTGGCGAGCAACTTCATGGAGACACGATGATGGAGATCATGGTGTCATGCCGATGACAGGATGATCATGGAGCCCCAAGATGGAGATCAAAGGAGCTATGTGATATTGGCCATATCATGTCACTATTATTATTTGATTGCATGTGATGTTTATCATGTTTTGTACATCTTGTTTACTTAGAACGACGGTAGTAAATAAGATGATCCCTCATAATAATTTCAAGAAAGTATTCCCCCTAACTGTGCACCGTTGCGACAGTTCGTTGTTTCGAAGCACCACGTGATGATCGGGTGTTAGATTCCAAAGTTCACATACAACGGGTGTAAGACAGATTTACACATGCAAACACTTAGGTTGACTTGACGAGCCTAGCATGTACAGACATGGCCTCGGAACACAGAAGACCGAAAGGTCGAGCATGAGTCGTATAGAAGATACGATCAACATGAAGATGTTCACCGATGTTGACTAGTCCGTCTCACGTGATGATCGGACACGGCCTACTTAACTCGGATCATGTTATACTTAGATGACTGGAGGGATGTCTATCTAAGTGGGAGTTCATTATATAATTTGATTAGATGAACTTAATTATCACGAACTTAGTCTAAAATATTTACAATATGTCTTGTAGATCAAATGGCCAACGTTGTCCTCAACTTCAACGTGTTCCTAGAGAAAACCAAGCTGAAAGACGATGGCAGCAACTATACGGTCTGGGTCCGGAACCTGAGGATCATCCTCATAGCTGCCAAGAAAGAATATGTCCTACAAGCACCGCTAGGTGACGCACCCGTCCCACAGAACCAAGACGTTATGAACGCTTGGCAGACACGTGCTGATGACTACTCCCTCGTTCAGTGCGGCATGCTTTACAGCTTAGAGCCGGGGCTCCAAAAGCGTTTTGAGAGACATGGAGCATATGAGATGTTCGAAGAGCTGAAAATGGTTTTTCAAGCTCATGCCCGGGTCGAGAGATATGAAGTCTCCGACAAATTCTTCAGCTGTAAGATGGAGGAAAATAGTTCTGTCAGTGAGCACATACTCACTATGTCTGGGTTACATAACCGCTTGACTCAGCTAGGAGTTAATCTCCCGGATGATGCGGTCATTGACAGAATCCTCCAGTCGCTTCCACCAAGCTACAAGAGCTTTGTGATGAACTTCAATATGCAGGGGATGGAAAAGACCATTCCTGAGTTATTTTCAATGCTGAAATCAGCAGAGGTAGAAGTCAAGAAGGAACATCAAGTGTTGATGGTGAATAAAACCACTAAGTTCAAGAAGGGCAAGGGTAAAAAGAACTTCAAGAAGGACGGCAAGGGAGTTGCCGCGCCCGGCAAGCAAGCTGCCGGGAAGAAGCCAAAGAATGGACCCAAGCCCGAGACTGAGTGCTTTTATTGCAAGGGAAGTGGTCACTGGAAGCGGAAATGCCCCAAATACTTAGCGGACAAGAAGGCCGGAAAACAAAAGGTATATGTGATATACATGTAATTGATGTGTACCTTACCAGTACTCGTAGTAGCTCCTGGGTATTTGATATCGGTGCAGTTGCTCACATTTGTAACTCAAAGCAGGAGCTGCGGAATAAGCGGAGATTGGCAAAGGACAAGGTGACGATGCGCGTCGGGAATGGTTCCAAGGTCAATGTGATCGCCGTCGGCACGCTACCTCTACATTTACCTTCGGGATTAGTTTTAAACCTTAATAATTGTTATTTAGTGCCAGCTTTGAGCATGAACATTGTATCGGGATCTCGTTTAATTCGAGATGGCTACTCATTTAAATCCGAGAATAATGGTTGTTCTATTTATATGAGAGATATGTTTTATGGTCATGCTCCGATGGTGAATGGTTTATTCTTAATGAATCTCGAGCATAATGCTACACATGTTCATAGTGTGAATACCAAAAGATGTAAGGTTCATAATGATAGTCCCACATACTTGTGGCACTGCCGCCTCGCTCACATAGGTGTCAAACGCATGAAGAAGCTCCATGCAGATGGACTTTTAGAGTCTCTTGATTATGAATCATTTGACACGTGTGAACCATGCCTCATGGGTAAAATGACCAAGACTCCGTTCTTAGGAACAATGGAGCGAGCAACCAACTTATTGGAAATCATACATACTGATGTGTGCGGTCCAATGAGTGTTGAGGCTCGCGGTGGCTATCATTATGTTCTCACCCTCACTGATGACTTGAGTAGATATGGGTATGTCTACTTAATGAAACACAAGTCTGAGACCTTTGAAAAGTTCAACGAATTTCAGAGTGAGGTTGAGAATCAACGTGACAGAAAAATCAAGTTTTTGCGATCAGATCGTGGAGGAGAATACTTGAGTCACGAATTTGGCACACACTTAAGAAAATGTGGAATAGTTTCACAACTCACGCCGCCTGGAACACCTCAGCATAATGGTGTGTCCGAACGTCGTAATCGCACTCTATTAGATATGGTGCGATCTATGATGTCTCTTACCGATTTACCGCTATCTTTTTGGGGCTATGCTTTAGAGACTGCCGCATTCACTTTAAATAGGGCTCCGTCGAAATCCGTTGAGACGACACCGTATGAATTATGGTTTGGGAAGAAACCTAAGCTGTCGTTTCTAAAAGTTTGGGGATGCGATGCTTATGTCAAGAAACTTCAACCTGAAAAGCTCGAACCCAAGTCGGAAAAATGCGTCTTCATAGGATATCCTAAAGAAACTATTGGGTATACTTTCTACCTCAGATCCGAAGGCAAGATCTTTGTTGCCAAGAATGGGTCCTTTCTAGAAAAGGAGTTTCTCTCGAAAGAAGTAAGTGGGAGGAAAGTAGAACTTTATGAAGTATTACCTCTTGAACCGGAAAAAGGCACAACTCAAGAAAATGTTCCTGAGGTGCCTGCACCGACTAGAGAGGAAGTTAATGATGATGATCAAGATACTTCTGATCAAGCTCCTACTGAAATTCGTAGGTCCACAAGGACACGTTCCGCACCAGAGTGGTACGGCAACCCTGTCTTGGAAATCATGTTGTTAGACAACGGTGAACCTTCGAACTATGAAGAAGCGATGGCGGGCCCGGATTCCGACAAATGGCTAGAAGCCATGAAATCCGAGATAGGATCCATGTATGAAAACGAAGTATGGACTTTGACTGACTTGCCTGTTGAACGGCGAGCCATAGAAAATAAATGGATCTTTAAGAAGAAGACAGACGCGGATGATAATGTGACCATCTATAAAGCTCGGCTTGTCGCTAAGGGTTATCGACAAGTTCAAGGGGTTGACTACGATGAGACTTTCTCACCGGTAGTGAAGCTAAAGTCCGTCTGAATCATGTTAGCAATTGCCGCATTCTATGATTATGAGATATGGCAAATGGACGTCAAAACGGCATTCCTTAATGGTTTCCTTAAGGAAGAATTGTATATGATGCAACCGGAAGGTTTTGTTGATCCTAAGAATGTTGACAAGGTGTGCAAGCTCCAACACTTGATTTATGGGCTGGTGCAAGCATCTCGGAGTTGGAACATTCGCTTTGACGAGATGATCAAAGCGTTTGGGTTTACGCAGACTTATGCAGAAGCCTGCGTTTACAAGAAAGTGAGTGGGAGCTCTGTAGCATTTCTCATATTGTATGTAGATGACATACTTTTGATGGGAAATGATATAGAACTCTTGGACAGCATTAAGGCCTACTTGAATAAGAGTTTTTCAATGAAGGATCTTGGAGAAGCTGCATATATATTAGGCATCAAGATCTATAGAGATAGATCAAGACGCCTCATAGGTCTTTCACAAAGCACATACCTTGATAAGATATTGAAGAAGTTCAACATGGATCAGTCTAAGAAGGGGTTCTTACCTGTGTTACAAGGTGTGAAATTGAGCTTAGCTCAATGTCCGACCACGGCAGAAGATATAGAAGAGATGAGTGTCATCCCCTATGCCTCAGCCATAGGCTCTATTATGTATCCCATGCTGTGTACGATACCTGATGTAAACCTTGCCGTAAGTTTGGTAGGAAGGTACCAAAGTAATCCCGGCAAGGAACACTGGACAGCGGTCAAGAATATCTTGAAGTACCTGAAAAGGACTAAGGAAATGTTTCTCATTTATGGAGGTGACGAAGAGCTCGTCGTAAAGGGTTACGTCGATGCTAGCTTCGACACAGATCTGGATGACTCAAAGTCACAAACCGGATACGTGTATATTTTGAATGGTGGGGCAGTAAGCTGGTGCAGTTGCAAGCAGAGCGTCGTGGCGGGATCAACATGTGAAGCGGAGTACATGGCAGCCTCGGAGGCAGCACATGAACCAATTTGGGTGAAGGAGTTCATCACCGACCTAGGAGTCATACCCAATGCGTCGGGGCCAATCAAACTCTTCTGTGACAACATTGGAGCTATTGCACTTGCCAAGGATCCCAGGTTTCACAAGAAGACAAGGCACATCAAGCGTCGCTTCAACTCCATTCGTGAAAATGTTCAAGATGGAGACATAGATATTTGTAAAGTACATACGGACCTGAATGTAGCAGATCCGTTGACTAAACCTCTCCCTAGAGCAAAACATGATCAACACCAGAATTCCATGGGTGTTCGATTCATCACAATGTAACTAGATTATTGACTCTAGTGCAAGTGGGAGACTGTTGGAAATATGCCCTAGAGGCAATAATAAAAGCATTATTATTATATTTCCTTGTTCATGATAATTGTCTTTATTCATGCTATAATTGTGTTATCCGGAAATCGTATTACATGTGTGAATAATAGACACCAACATGTCCCTAGTAAGCCTCTAGTTGACTAGCTCGTTGATCAACAGATAGTCATGATTTCCTGACTATGGACATTGGATGTTATTGATAACGAGATCACATCATTAGGAGAATGATGTGATGGACAAGACCCAATCCTAAACATAGCACAAGATCGTATAGTTCGTTTGCTATAGTTTTCCAATGTCAAGTATCCTTTCCTTAGACCATGAGATCATGTAACTCCCGGATACCGTAGGAGTGCTTTGGGTATACCAAACGTCACAACGTAACTGGGTGACTAAAAAGGTATACTACGGGTATCTCCGAAAATGTCTATTGGGTTGACACGGATCAAGACTGGGATTTGTCACTCCGTATGACGGAGAGGTATCACTGGGCCCACTCGGTAATGCATCATCATTATGAGCTCAAAGTGACCAAGTGTCTGGTCACAGGATCATGCATTACGGTACGAGTAAAGTGACTTGCCGGTAACGAGATTGAACGAGGTATTGGGATACCGACGATCGAATCTCGGGCAAGTAACATACCAATTGACAAAGGGAATTGTATACGGGGTTGCTTGAATCCTCGACATCGTGGTTCATCCGATGAGATCATCGAGGAGCATGTGGGAGCCAACATGGGTATCCAGATCCCGCTGTTGGTTATTGACCGGAGAGCGATCTCGGTCATGTCTACATGTCTCCCGAACCCGTAGGGTCTACACACTTAAGGTTCGGTGACGCTAGGGTTGTAGGGATATGTATATGCAGTAACCCGAATGTTGTTCGGAGTCCCAGATGAGATCCCGGACGTCACGAGGAGTTTCGGAATGGTCCGAAGGTAAATAATTATATATAGGAAGTGCTATTTCGGCCATCGGGACAAGTTTCGGGGTCACCGGTATTGTACCGGGACCACCGGAAGGGTCCCGGGGGTCCACCGGGTGGGGCCACCTATCCCGGAGGGCCCCATGGGCTGAAGTGGGAAGGGATCCAGCCCAAAGTGGGCTGGGGCGCCACTTCCCCCTAGGGCCCATGCGCCAAGGGTGGGGAAACCCTAAGGGGGGGCGCCCCCTTGCTTGGGGGGCAAGCCCCCCACCCCTTGGCCACCGCCCCCCTAGGAGATTGCATCTCCTAGGTCCGGCGCCCCCCTAGGCCCCCTATATATAGTGGGGGGGAAGGGAGGGTCTCTTACCTTTGCCTTTGGTGCCTCCCTCTCCCTCTCCAACACCTCCTCCTCCTCCATAGAGCTTGGCGAAGCCCTGCCGGAGTACTGCGGCTCCATCACCACCACGCCGTCGTGCTGCTGCTGGAGCCATCTTCCTGAACCTCTCCTTCCCCTTGCTGGATCAAGAAGAAGGAGACGTCAGGCTGACCGTACATGTGTTGAATGCGTAGGTGCCGTCCGTTCGGTGCTAGGATCTCCGGTGATTTGGATCACATCGAGTACGACTTCCTCATCCCCGTTCTTTGAACCCTTCCGTGCGTGATCTATAAAGGTATGTAGATGCAATCCAATCACTCGTTGCTAGATGAACTCATAGATGGATCTTGGTGAAACCGTAGGAAAATTTTGTTTTCTGCAACGTTCCCCAACAGAGTGCGCCTGGCCCCTCGCAGCCCTCAGTTACAGATGGGTTCAATGTGAGTTATGTCTTGAACGTTACTGGTAACGCACGCTATAAATGGTCTTTATGATGACGGAGTGAATGCCTGACCGTTGCCATCCTGGGGTGACTTTAGGCCTTCTATACTCCAAGTGGGTTCTTGCATGGTCGAGTGAAATTACCGTGGTCGAATGGAATTGGAATATCCGAGTGGAATCTTCCGTCGAGTGGATTGCACTTCAGGAGCATTCCAGTCGGTATCTTATGTTATTCTTTGTAGGTCTTTGACTCTATATATGGTAGTGTCCTTCGGTAGAGTGTCTAGGTCTAGCCTAAGACACTACCCTAGGTACATGTCAACGTCATTAGCCCCCGAATGGATTGAAGGCCGAGTGAAGAAGGGTTGAAGTTGGTTTCGACCCGATTCAATGTCTTAGAGACATTCCCTCAGGGGCCTGAAAGCTTGCTGGTACTTTTAACTCTTCGTCAGTCGCCTCGATCGATTCCTGCTTATGGGATTTCCGAGTGAATTATGCTGCATATCTTTGTGTAGATTGGAATGTGTCGGATTTCGGGTTCCGGTAGACCCTTAAGGTTCGAACTCTAGGGTGCGCGCGGAGATTATGCCCTCTACCTTCCCGTCTCGCAAAGATCTAACTACTGAAAGAACAACACAAGAGACACAGTGTTTATACTAGTTTGGGCCACCATTGTGGTGTAATACCCTACTCGAGTTTGTGGTGGGTGGATTGCCTCTTGGGCTGATGGTGATGAATAATACAAGGAAGAACAGCCTCGCGAGGGGCTGCTCTTAGCTGGGATGATGAACTGCTAGGGGGAGTTCAGCCGCCCTTCTCTCTCTTTCTCTCTGTTGCCTAAGTCTTTCTAGCTGGCTTCTCTATCTCTACCCTGGGGGTGACTAGTCCTATTGATAGGCAAAGGCCCTGGGCCTCTTCCCAAATATTGAGCGGGAAGGGCGCCAACAATTGGCCAATTTGAAGGGGAACATCTGGTACACTTATCCTGACTAAAGTTGGTCCTCGCCTGCCAAAGGCCCTGTGGTGACGCCGTTCTGGGCTCCACGATGACCTCCTTCCCACCGTTGGACTGGTCTCGGTCTCGTTGCACCGAAATGGATGCCTTTGCTTGATCCTCTCACCTGCGCTTGCCCCCTTTGCACCAAAGAGGAAAGGGAGACACTGCGCGGGCTGGCGCCTGCCTGGCACCCTTGGTCATCATGGCTTGCGTCATGGGCACCTCATGAGGTACCCTGCCTTGATCTCTCCGCCTCCTCGCGAGCCAGCCTAATGAGGCCGCGCCTGAGGAAGTATTGGAAATATGCCCTAGAGGCAATAATAAATTGATTATTATTATATTTCCTTGTTCATGATAATCGTTTATTATCCATGCTAGAATTGTATTGATAGGAAACTCAGATACATGTGTGGATACATAGACAACACCATGTCCCTAGTAAGCCTCTAGTTGACTAGCTCGTTAATCAATAGATGGTTACGGTTTCCTGACCATGGACATTGGATGTCGTTGATAACGGGATCACATCATTAGGAGAATGATGTGATGGACAAGACCCAATCCTAAGCCTAGCACAAGATCATGTAGTTCGTATGCTAAAGCTTTTCTAATGTCAAGTATCATTTCCTTAGACCATGAGATTGTGCAACTCCCGGATACCGTAGGAGTGCTTTGGGTATGCCAAACGTCACAACGTAACTGGGTGGCTATAAAGGTACACTACGGGTATCTCTGAAAGTGTCTGTTGGGTTGGCACGAATCGAGATTGGGATTTTGTCACTCCGTGTAAATGGAGAGGTATCTCTGGGCCCACTCGGTAGGACATCATCATAATGTGCACAATGTGACCAAGGGGTTGATCACGGGATGATGTGTTACGGAACAAGTAAAGAGACTTGCCGGTAACGAGATTGAACAAGGTATCGATATACCGACGATCGAATCTCGGGCAAGCACCATACCGCTAGACAAAGGGAATTGTATACGGGATTGATTGAGTCCTTGACATCGTGGTTCATCCGATGAGATCATCGTGGAACATGTGGGAGCCAACATGGGTATCCAGATCCCGCTGTTGGTTATTGACCGGAGAACATCTCGGTCATGACTACATGTCTCCCGAACCCGTAGGGTCTACACACTTAAGGTTCGATGACGCTAGGGTTATAAAGGAAGTTTGTATGTGGTTACCGAATGTTGTTCGGAGTCCCGTATGAGATCTCGGACGTCACGAGGAGTTCCGGAATGGTCCGGAGGTAAAGATTTATATATAGGAAGTCCTGTTTCGGCCATCGGGACAAGTTTCGGGGTCATCGGTATTGTACCGGGACCACCGGAAGGGTCCCGGGGGCCCACCGGGTGGGGCCACCTGCCCCGGGGGGCCACATGGGCTGTAGGGGGTGCGCCATGGCCTACATGGGCCAAGGGCACCAGCCCCTAGAGGCCCATGCGCCAAGATATAGGAAAAAGGGGAGAGTCCTAAAGGGGGAAGGCACCTCCGAGGTGCCTTGGGGAGGATGGACTCCTCCCCCCCTCCTTAGCCGCACCCCTTCCTTGGAGGAGGGGTAAGGCTGCGCCTCCCCCTTCTCCCCTGCCCCTATATATAGTGGAGGGGAGGGAGGGCATCCATACCTGAGCCCTTGACGCCTCCCTCCCTCCCGTGACACCTCCTCCTCTCCCGTAGGTGCTTGGCGAAGCCCTGCAGGATTGCCACGCTCCTCCATCACCACCACGCCGTTGTGCTGCTGCTGGATGGAGTCTTCCTCAACCTCTCCCTCTCTCCTTGCTGGATCAAGGCGTGGGAGACATCATCGAGCTGTACGTGTGTTGAACGCGGAGGTGCCGTCCGTTCGGCACTAGGATCATCGGTGATCTGAATCACGACGAGTACGACTCCATCAACCCCGTTCAGTTGAACGCTTCCGCTTAGAGATCTACAAGGGTATGTAGATGCACTCTCCTTCTACTCGTTGCTGGTCTCTCCATAGATAGATCTTGGTGTTACGTAGGAAAATTTTTGAATTTCTGCTACGTTCCCCAACAGTGGCATCATGAGCTAGGTCTATTGCGTAGATTCTTTGCACGAGTAGAACACAAAGTAGTTGTGGGCGTCGATATTGTTCAATATGCTTGCCGTTACTAGTCTTATCTTGATTCGGCGGCATCGTGGGATGAAGCGGCCCGGACCAACCTTACACGTACGCTTACGTGAGACCGGTTCCACCGACAAACATGCACTAGTTGCATAAGGTGGCTGGCGGGTGTCTGTCTCTCCCACTTTAGTCGGATCGGATTCGATGAAAAGGGTCCTTATGAAGGGTAAATAGCAATTGGCATATCACGTTGTGGTTCATGCGTAGGTAAGAAACGTTCTTGCTAGAAACCCATAGCAGCCACGTAAAACATGCAAACAACAATTAGAGGACGTCTAACTTGTTTTTGCAGGGTATGCTTTGTGATGTGATATGGCCAAGAAGAATGTGATGAATGATATGTGATGTATGAGATTGATCATGTTCTTGTAATAGGAATCACGACTTGCATGTCGATGAGTATGACAACCGGCAGGAGCCATAGGAGTTGTCTTTATTTATTTGTGACCTGCGTGTCAACTTAAACGTCATGTAATTACTTTACTTTATTGCTAACCGTTAGCCATAGTAGTAGAAGTAATAGTTGGCGAGGCAACTTCATGAAGACACGATGATGGAGATCATGATGATGGAGATCATGGTGTCATGCCGGTGACGATGATGATCATGGAGCCCCGAAGATGGAGATCAAAAGGAGCAAAGTGATGATGGCCATATCATGTCACTATTTGATTGCATGTGATGTTTATCATGTTTATACATCTTATTTGCTTAGAACGACGGTAGTAAATAAGATGATCCCTTACCACAATTTCAAGAAGTGTTCTCCCCTAACTGTGCACCGTTGCGACAGTTCGCTGTTTCAAAACATCACGTGATGATCGGGTGTTTTATTCAGACGTTCAAATACAACGGGTGTTGACGAGCCTAGCATGTACAGACATGGCCTCGGAACACATGCAAAACACTTAGGGTTAACTTGACGAGCCTAGCATGTACAGACATGGCCTCGGAACACGGAGACCGAAAGGTCGAACATGAGTCATATAGAAGATACGATCAACATGAAGATGTTCAACGATGATGACTAGTCCGTCTCACGTGATGATCGGACACGGCCTAGTTTGACTCGGATCATGTAATCACTTAGATGACTAGAGGGATGTCTATCTGAGTGGGAGTTCATAAGATGAACTTAATTATCCTGAACATAGTCAAAAGGTTTTTGCAAATTATGTCGTAGCTCACGCTATAGTTCTACTGTTTAGATATGTTCCTAGAGAAAAATTAGTTGGAAGTTGATAGTAGCAATTATGCGGACTAGGTCCGTAAACTGAGGATTGTCCTCATTGCTTCATAGAAGGCTTATGTCCTTAATGCACCGCTCAGTGTGCTGAACCTCGAACGTTGTCTGTGGTTGTTGCGAACATCTGACATACATGTTTTGATAACTACGTGATAGTTCAGTTAAACGGTTTAGAGTTGAGGCACCAAAGACGTTTTTGAAACATCGCAAAACATATGAGATGTTTTGAGGGCTGAAATTGGGATTTCAGGCTCGTGCCCATGTCAAGAGGTATAAGACCTCCGATGACTTTCTTAACCTGCAAACTAAGGAGAAAAGCTCAATTGTTGAGCTTGTGCTCAGATTGTCTGAGTACAACAATCATTTGAATCGAGTGGGAGTTGATCTTCCAGATAAGATAGTGATGGTTCTCCAAAGTCATTGCCACCAAGCTGTTAGAGCTTCGTGATGAACTATAACATATCAGGGATAGATATGATGATCCTTGAGGTATTCGCGATGTTTGACACCGCGAAAGTAGAAATCAAGAAGGAGCATCAATTGTTGATGGTTGGTGAAACCACTAGTTTCAAGAAGGGCAAGGGCAAGAAGGGATACTTCATGAAACGGCAAATCAGCTGCTGCTCTAGTGAAGAAACCCAAGGTAAAACCCAAACCCGAGACTAAGTGCTTCTGTAATAAGGGGAACAACCACTAGAGCAGAATTACCCTAGATACTTGGTAGATAAGAAGGCTGGCAAGGTCGATAGAAGTATATTGGATATACATTATGTTAATGTGTACTTTACTAGTACTCCTAGTAGCACCAGGGTATTGGATACCGGTTCGGTTGCTAAGTGTTAGTAACTCGAAATAAAAGCTACGGAATAAACGGAGACTAGCTAAACGTGAGATGACGATATGTGTTGGAAGTGTTTCCAACGTTGATATGATCAAGCATCACATGCTCCCTCTACCATCGAGATTGGTGTTTGCATTGAGCATAGACATGATTGGATTATGTCTATCGCAATACGGTTATTCATTTAAGGAGAATAATGGTTACTCTGTTTATTTGAATAATACCTTCAATGGTCTTACACCTAAAATGAATGGTTTATTGAATCTCGATCGTAGTGATACACATGTTCATGCCAAAAGATAGTAATGATAGAACCACCTACTTGTGGCACTGCCACGTAAGTCATATCGGTATAAAACACATGAAGAAGCTCCATATTGATGGATCTTTGGGCTCACTCGTTTTTGAAAAGTTTGAGACATGCGAACCATGTCTATTGGTGTATATGCATGAAGAAACTCCATGCAAATGGACCGTTTTGACTCACTTGATTTTGAATCACTTGGGACATGCAAATCATACCACATGGGCAAGATGACTGAAAAGCCTCGTTTTCAGTAAGATGGAACAAGATAGCAACTTGTTGGAAGTAACACATTTTGATGTGTGCAGTCCAATGAGTGCTGAGGCATGCAGTGAATATCGTTATGTTCTTACTTCACAGATGATTCGAGTAGATGTTGAGTATATTTACTTGATGAATCACGAGTCTGAATTATTGAAAGGTTCAAGTAATTTCAGTGTGAAGTTGAAAGATCGTCGTGACAAGAGGATAAAAGATCTATGATATGATCATAGAGATGAATATCTGAATCACGAGTTTGGCACAGAATTAAGACATTGTGGAAATTGTTTCACAACTGATACAGCCTGGAACACCATAGTGTGATGGTGTGTCCAAACGTCATAGTTGCACCCTATTGGATATGGTGCATACCATGATGTCTCTTATCGAATTACCACTATCGTTCATGGGTTAGGCATTAGAGACAACCACATTCACTTTAAATAGGGCACCACGTAATTCCGATGAGATGACACCGTATGAACTATGGTTTAGAGAAACCTAAGATGTCATTTCTTAGAAGTTTGGGGCTGCGATGCTTATGTGGAAAAGTTTCAGGCTGATAAGCTCGAACCCAAAGCGGATAAAATGCATCTTCATAGGACACCCAAAAACAGTTGGGTATACCTCCTAATTCAGATCCGAAAGCAATAGGGATTGTTTCTTGAATCGGGTCCTTTCTCGAGGAAAAGTTTCTCTCAAAAGAATTGAGTGGGAGGATGGTGGAGACTTGATGAGGTTATTGAACCGTCACTTCAACAAGTGTGTAGCAGGGCACAGGAAGTTGTTCCTGTGGCACGTACACCAATTGAAGTGGAAGCTTATGATATTGATCATGAGACTTCGGATCAAGTCACTCCCAAACCTCGTAGGGTGACAAGGATACGTACTACTTCAGAGTGGTACGGTAATCCTGTCTTGGAAGTCATGTTGCTAGACAACAATGAACCTACGAGCTATGGAGAAGCGATGGTGGGCCCGGATTCCGATAAATGGCTCAAGGCCATAAAACCCGAGAGAGGATCCATGTATGAAAACAAAGTGTAGACTTTGGAAGAACTACTTGATGGTCGTAAGGCTGTTAGGTACATATGGATTTTGAAAGGAAGACAGACAATGATGGTAAGTGTCACCATTGAGAAAGCTCGACTTGTCGTTAAGATGTTTTTCGACAAGTTCAAGGAGTTGACTACGATGAGACTTTCTCACTCGTAGTGATGCTAAGAGTCTGTTGGAATTATATTAGCAATTACTGCATTATTTATGAAATCTTGCAGATAGGATGTCAAAACATTGTTTCCTCGACGATTCTTGAGGAAAGGTTGTATGTGATACAACCGGAAGGTTTTGTCTATCCTGAAATATGCTAATAAGTATGCAAAGCTTCAGCAATCCTTCTGAGGACTGGAGTGAGCATCTCGGAGTTGGAATGTATGCTTTGATGATGATCAAAGATTTTGGGTGTATACAAAGTTTATGAGAAACTTGTATTTCCAAAGAAGTGAGTGGGAGCACTATAGAATTTCTGATGAGTATATGTTGTTGACATATTAATGATCGGAAATGACGTAGAATTTCTGGAAAGCATAAAGGGTTATTTGGAAAGTATTTTTCAATGGAAAAGCCTGGATTAAGCTGCTTGAACATTGAGCATCAAGATCTATAAGGATAGATCAAAATGCTTAATAGTACTTTCAAATGAGCACATGCCTTGACGTGATCTTAAAGGTGTTCAAGATGGATCAGTCAAAGAAGGAGTTCTTGCCTGAGTTGTAAGGTATGAAGTTAAGACTTAAAGCTCGACCATGGCAGAATAGAGAGAAAGGAACGAAGGTCGTCCCCTATTCTTAAGACATAGGCTCTACAGTATGCTATGCTGTGTACCGCACTGAAGTGTGCTTTACCATGAGTCAGTCAAGGGGTACAAGAGTGATCCAAGAATGGATCACAGGACAGCGTTCAAAGTTATCCTTAGTAACTAGTGGACTAAGGAATTTTCTCAATTATGGAGGTGGTAAAAGAGTTCGTCGTAAAGGGGTTACGTCGATGCAAGCTTAACACCTATCCGGATAGCTCTGAGTAGAGATACCGGATACGTATAATGGAGCAACAATTTAGAATAGCTCCAAGTAGAACAGTTATTTGGAATAGCTCCAAATAGAACGTGGTAGCTGCATCTAGGAGATGACATAGAGATTTGTAAAGCACACACGGATCTGAAAGGTTCAGACCCGTTGACTATAACCTCTCTCACAAGCATAACATGATCAAACCCAGAACTCATCGAGTGTTAATCACATGGTAAATGTGAACTAGATTATTGACTCTAGTAAACTCTTTGGATGTTAGTCACATGGGGATGTGACCTTGAGTGTTAATCACATATCGATGTGAACTAGATTATTGACTCTAGTGCAAGTGGGAGACTGTTGGAAATATGCCCTAGAGGCAATAATAAATTGATTATTATTATATTTCCTTGTTCATGATAATCGTTTATTATCCATGCTAGAATTGTATTGATAGGAAACTCAGATACATGCGTGGATACATAGACAACACCATGTCCCTAGTAAGCCTCTAGTTGACTAGCTCGTTAATCAATAGATGGTTACGGTTTCCTGACCATGGACATTGGATGTCATTGATAACAGGATCACATCATTAGGAGAATGATGTGATGGACAAGACCCAATCCTAAGCCTAGCACAAGATCATGTAGTTCGTATGCTAAAGCTTTTCTAATGTCAAGTATCATTTCCTTAGACCATGAGATTGTGCAACTCCCGGATACCGTAGGAGTGCTTTGGGTATGCCAAACGTCACAACGTAACTGGGTGGCTATAAAGGTACACTACGGGTATCTCTGAAAGTGTCTGTTGGGTTGGCACGAATCGAGATTGGGATTTTGTCACTCCGTGTAAACGGAGAGGTATCTCTGGGCCCACTCGGTAGGACATCATCATAATGTGCACAATGTGACCAAGGGGTTGATCACGGGATGATGTGTTACGGAACAAGTAAAGAGACTTGCCGGTAACGAGATTGAACAAGGTATCGATATACCGACGATCGAATCTCGGGCAAGCACCATACCGCTAGACAAAGGGAATTGTATACGGGATTGATTGAGTCCTTGACATCGTGGTTCATCCGATGAGATCATCGTGGAACATGTGGGAGCCAACATGGGTATCCAGATCCCGCTGTTGGTTATTGACCGGAGAACATCTCGGTCATGACTACATGTCTCCCGAACCCGTAGGGTCTACACACTTAAGGTTCGATGACGCTAGGGTTATAAAGGAAGTTTGTATGTGGTTACCGAATGTTGTTCGGAGTCCCGTATGAGATCTCGGACGTCACGAGGAGTTCCGGAATGGTCCGGAGGTAAAGATTTATATATAGGAAGTCCTGTTTCGGCCATCGGGACAAGTTTCGGGGTCATCGGTATTGTACCGGGACCACCGGAAGGGTCCCGGGGGCCCACCGGGTGGGGCCACCTGCCCCGGGGGGCCACATGGGATGTAGGGGGTGCGCCTTGGCCTACATGGGCCAAGGGCACCAGCCCCTAGAGGCCCATGCGCCAAGATATAGGAAAAAGGGGAGAGTCCTAAAGGGGGAAGGCACCTCCGAGGTGCCTTGGGGAGGATGGACTCCTCCCCCCCTCCTTAGCCGCACCCCTTCCTTGGAGGAGGGGGCAAGGCTGCGCCTTCCCCTTCTCCCCTGCCCCTATATATAGTGGAGGGGAGGGAGGGCATCCATACCTGAGCCCTTGGCGCCTCCCTCCCTCCCGTGACACCTCCTCCTCTCCCGTAGGTGCTTGGCGAAGCCCTGCAGGATTTCCACGCTCCTCCATCACCACCACGCCGTTGTGCTGCTGCTGGATGGAGTCTTCCTCAACCTCTCCCTCTCTCCATGCTGGATCAAGGCGTGGGAGACATCGTCGAGCTGTACGTGTGTTGAACGCGGAGGTGCCGTCCGTTCGGCACTAGGATCATCGGTGATCTGAATCACGACGAGTACGACTCCATCAACCCCGTTCACTTGAACGCTTCCGCTTAGCGATCTACAAGGGTATGTAGATGCACTCTCCTTCTACTCGTTGCTGGTCTCTCCATAGATAGATCTTGGTGTTACGTAGGAAAATTTTTGAATTTCTGCTACGTTCCCCAACAGGAAGTGCCGTGTCGTCCGCCCCGCGAGGGTCTTGGGTCTTGTGTTGACGAAGATGGGTCGTGCCGGGTCCCCTTTTGAGCCACGCCGTAGGCTGTAGGCAGGCAAGTCTGGGGACCCCCGTTCCCAGAACGCCGACAGGAGACCCCGGGCCCACGGCGCGCCCGGACTTGGCCATGCTGAGAGGCGAAAGGGCAAGGGCGAAGCGCCGCGGGCCCTAACAGCCTGCGGCCTTGGGCGCCGCATGGCGGTTGGTTGGACGCGAGTGCTCCTGCAACCGCGTAGGTTATTAAAGGTGCGGCGTCTGCCCAGGCTTTGCTCTTCTCTTCCTCCGGTTGCTGCTCAGATCCCCTTTCTTGCACCTATCCTCTCTTCCTTCAAGTTTCTAGATCTGCTTCATCTGCTTGACCTAGGCAGCCATGGCGCCTCGCCAGCCTCCGGCCGAAGCTTGGTTCTCGCCTACTCTGGACTTGCCGAATGTGTCGGAGGCGAGCCTTGCCCACCTGCGCCGGATGGCGGCGGCGCAGGGCATCGACGGGGCACAGGTGTTCAAGGTCGGCTCCGCCACCCCTGAGGGCCGAGGCAGCACCTTCTACCCTCTCTTTGTAAGCTCCATTACTACGGGCCTGGTGCCTCCTTTCTTCGAGTTCTTCCTCTCTGTCCTCCGCCATTACAACTTACAAGCTCTGCATCTCCATCCCAACTCCATCCTTCTTCTGGCGATCTTCGCCTACTACTGCGAGGCTCATGTGGGGGTGCAGCCCTCAGTGGCCTTGCTGCGCCACTACTTCTCCCTCCGGGTCACCCGCGGTTCCCCTTCCGCATGCGCGAGCTTCGTCGCGTATGGCGGCGCCATTGCCATTTCGAATCCCGGGAAGAGGATTGAGGGCTTCAGAAGCAAGTGGGTCTTCGTAGACGCCGGGTGCATCCACCCTCGGCTGATCCTGCCCGCGGAGTAGCCCGCGAGTTCCAATGACTGGTGCCGAGCGGAGCTCACGGACCCCTGCGTGAAGCCGGTACTGGTGAAGATGGACGCGGACCTGAAGCTGGCCAGCATGGCGGCGGCGAAGCTGACCGGCGCGTCGCTGCTGAGGGAATTCCTGGAGCATCAGTTGGCTCCGCTTCGGCAGTACTCACCTCCGATGTGGAGGCCCCATCCGAGCCCCGCGGCCTTGAGCGACGAGGATTTGACCGCGGTTCTCCAATCTCTGGTCGGGGGCGAGGTGGCAAGGTTGGAAAGCGCGCCCGCGCCCTTGTTCCTTCGCGACGACTGGGAGCAGGTGGTGGAGTCCATGCCCGTCTTCAACGGGGACGGGCCCGTGCCCGTGGTGGCTCCCGAGGGACTGGTGGACGTGTCCTCCGGGACTCTGGCGAAGGGGAGGACGAAGAGGAGCGGGGGAAGGGTCCCGACTCTGAGGCAACCGACGGAGAGTCGAGGGCTCCCCTTCCCCGGTGCAGACCCCGTTCTCTCCACCTCTTTTCGAGTGACGATGATGAGGATGACGAGCAGGTCGGCAGGAGCTTGCCTCCTATCCCGAAGAAGGATAGGACCGGGATGCTCTCCCGCGGGTCTATCCCTGCCCCAAGGCGCACTGCAAACACGCCTCCTGCTTCTGGTGTCCCTGAGGGCGATCCTTCCAGCCGGCTTTCTGGCTTCAAGTATGGCCGGAGGCTGCTTGAGCTCACCAGCGATGACCCGTAAGTGCTCAATCCTTGTCTTTATTTCTTGTTCTGCTGCTGAGGCTTGACGTCCACCCTTTTTAAATAGGCCGGCGCCCGCGGCGAAGAAGCCGAAGGGGGCCCCTGAGGTTTCGACCACGGCAGCGCCTGTGCCCGTGGGGGATGGTGATCGTGACGCACGGGCATCTCCTGCCCGGTCGCCTTCGCAAGGCCTGGCGGAGCTGGCTGGGGCAAGCTCAGCCCCCATGGCCCAGGTGGCTCCCGAGGTGCCCTTGTCTGCCGCCGCCACCACGACCATCAGGGCGCAGCAGACTCTGCCTCGGGATGCTGTGGTTGTGCCGCCGCCGCTTTCTCCTCCTGCTCCTCCGACTACTGTTTCTCCGTCCCGTTCTGCCGTTCTGGAGCATGTCGTTGCTGAACTGGACTGGCTACGGCAGGATCTTCTTGGCGCCGACCCTCGCCTGGTGGCCGGGCGCCTGGAGCTGGCTTCGGGATGGATTCGCTCTGACGCCTCGATTCGGGCGACGCTGGTTTAGGCCTCGACGGCCTGCGACGGAGAGAGGGAGGCTACCTTCGAGGCAAAGGCTGCTCGAGACGCGGCCCTGGGGGAGGTGGTTGAAGTCCGTGGTCGCTGCAAGGAGCTGGAGGACAAGCTGCAAGGCCTGTGGGATCAGCTCGCGAAAGAGGTCCACCTTCGCCAGGAGCAGGAAGAAGGCGTGAAGGCTCGCGAGGCGACCATCGAGGGCCGGGAGGCCAAGCTCAAGGAGCGCCGCGCCCGTCTAGGCGCGCTGAAGGAGCTGGAGATGATGAAGGCTGAGCTGGACGGCAAAGCCCAGGTCCTCGCCGAGGATCGCGTGGCCTTCGCGGACATGGAGAAGGAAGCTCGTGCTTCACTGAAGACGCTTTACGAGAGTGGCCTGGAGAGCCCGCTGGCCGGCGCCGAGGACGGCCCCGCCAAGCTGCTTCCCTTCCTGGTTCGTGCCCTTGGGGATGTCGCCCTTGGCCTTGGCCCCACGGCCGAGGCCGAGGCGCGTGTCCTGTCTTCTGCTGCGCTGACGCGGGTCTTCGCCCATATCTACCTTCGCGATCCCAGCGCCGACCTTGACAGCCTGTTGGAGCTGGTGAGCAGTGAGGGTGCTGCCGCCGCTGTCGAAGCCATGAAGGGGCGCGCAGAGGCGCTGCTGGGGAAGTTTCGGGCCTTCAGCACCAAGCCGAAGCAAGGTGCTGCCGGCCCTGCTGCTCCATGAGGCGAAGCCACTCCGCTCTGCTCCACCACCGACAAGTGACTCCGCTACTGCTCCTGTCCTGGTTTTAGTTCCTGCACATGCATCACGCCTCAGGGAGGCATTTAAACTTGCGTTCGGTACTGAGACGACAGTATGGACTGTAATATTTGCTTTTAAGTTCCTTGAGTTTTATGCTTTTCCTCCCTACTTGCTTGTGTTCTACGCCGGCAGAGCCCGGCCCCGCGCGTACCTCATCCAGCATTAGCCCCGACCGGAAACCAGAACGGGACCAAAGGAGTGAGGGGCTACGTGACAAGTTAGGCTCCTGAGTCGCGATGCTCAGGAGTCCCCCTTGGCGCACGAACAACAAATAGGGAAGTGTGATGTAGGTGTATCCTCCGTTCTGCGTCTGCAGAGCCCGGACCCGCGCGTACCTCACCCAGCATAGCCTTTTAGAACTAAGGAGTGAGGGGCTACGGGACCAGTTAGGCCCCTGAGTCGCGATGCTCAGGAGTCCCCCTTGACGCGCAAACAGCGAGCGATGAGGTGAGATGCAAGCGGGACTACCGTTCTACGTCTGCAGAGCCCGGCCCCGCGCGTACCTCACCCAGCATAGCCTTTTGGAACTAAGGAGTGAGGGGCTAAGGGACCAGTTAGGCCCCTGAGTCGCGATGCTCAGGGGTCCCCCTTGACGCTCAAACGGCCTTCATACCTTGGCTCCGCTCGGGGAAAGACGTGCGACGAACCAGGCCCGAGGGGCCTGGCTGGGTGGCGTACGCCTGGGCGTGACCCAGGCGTAGCCCCCGTGCCTAGCCCCCTCGCGCGGCGCTCCCGAGGGGAGGCGTTGCGATGAGGCTAGACACTGAGCTCTGGGCTCCCTGAGGTTGATGCGGCCCAGAGGTCACCCTCAGTTGTTTATCACCAGCACGGAGCATAGCGCTTCTGTATGTGTACGGGCATAGCCGGTCCTCGACAGTGTCGTCAGCCAGCACGGAGCATGGTGCTTCCACTGGTACGTGGGAGGGGGCTCCCCTCCGGGAGGAGCCCCCGAGGCATGTACAGCCCCGCCCTGACACGTGGCCGGCACGGTAGGTCTAGGTGAGGTGTATCTAGGCACCCGTGAGCTAGCGCGGGACTCACGGGGCCCTACCTCTAGGCGGGTTGCGCCTGGCACTGGGCCGTATCTTGTGATGTGTTCCTGGAAATTTGGTTAGATGCCGGCACTCTACGTCCTCAGGTCCCGGCCCTCGAGCTTGTCTCAGCCGTTGCTGGTATGCCAGGTCGCGATGCCGTGGACAAGGCCAGAGGGTGAGGGCTGGAGAGCCAGTAAGAGCCCTGAGTCGCGATGCTCAGGTACCCCCCCTTTAATGTGCAAGTAGTCGACATGGAGAAGAAGAGGTGCTATGGGCAGGCATCAAGTAATCAAGCATGATAGGCGAATGCATAGCTGGAAATAAACGCAAAGGAGATACACGCCACTAGGCCTGGCCCGAGCGGCCTGGGGATGATGCAGCCCGAGGGGCGCCCCCAACAAAGCAAGCTAATGACCAAAAAATAAAAAGGGGTACATGCCGCAGGGACGGACCCACGCGTCCTAGGAATGATGCAGCCCTGGGAGGGCGCTCCCAGCTGGAAATGAAGCTCGGAAGATGTCACCTGAAGATGTCGAAGACGAAGCGGTGTTGGTGCAACAGACTCGGTGGGCTGCGGAAGCCGATCCTTACGACCCCCGGCCCCTGGGGCCTCGGAAAGCTCCGAAGGCGCTGATGGCTCCTCGCGAATCATCTCCATCTCCGCCAGGGCTGCGGAATGCCTGTCTTCCTGAGTTTCCATGATGCCCCTCATGAGGTGCTGGCACGCAGCAGCCACGCTCGGCAAGCCGTAAGGCATGCGAACGTAGCTATGGGGTGGACTTCCCCAATGCCCCACTTGCAAGGGCCAGAGGTGTTCCGTCGTGGCGACCTGATTGAGCCCTAGTACGTCGATGCAGACACGCAGCCCACCATCCTCGCCTGGATGGGGAGCCACAGCCGGTGAACGGCGGCAACCTCTCATGATTCTTGACTCCTGTAGCTCTTGAACGGCCTTGTTGACGAATTCCTGCTGGTCTGACCCTCCTTGCCTCGCTTCTCCTTGAGGGAAACGTTCTTCGAAGCACGCCTCCACGTGGTGCCCAAGCGCCTCCCTCGTGACTCTGGCCAGGTCGGTGGCCCTCCAGGTGAGAGCCCCCGATCCCTGCCTGAGGAGGGCACCGGGCGCGCTTTCCTATGCGATGGAAGGAGGTTCCCCTTGGGCAGACGTGGGACCTGAGGGGCCTACCTCCCGAGGGGCTAGCCCGGACGACGCCTTCTTCTTCTTGGGGGTGGTCTCGGGAAGCCTCCTGCTTCCGCGATCTGGGTCTTCTAGTGACGCGGCCTGAAAGGCTCGCTCCAGGGAACACACTGCATCCTTCTCTTCACATGGCACCGTGATGACTCCGCCGCTTCCTGGCATCTTGAGGATGTTGTAGCCATGATGAGTTACGGCCATGAACTTGGCTAGCGCTGGGTACCCGAGGATGGCGTTGTACGGCAGGCGGATGTGGGCGACGTCGAAATCGATGAGCTCGGTGCGGTAGTTGTTGCGGGCCCCGAAGGTGACAGGGAGGCGGACCTGCCCGATCGGGACCGTGGATCTGTCGGTGACTCTGGAGGAAGGCTTGGTTGGCTGAAGCTGGTCATAGGGCACTTGGAGATTGTTGAATGTTTCCACGGACAGGACGTTGAGCCCTGCTCCACCATCGATGAGGGTCTTGGTGACCAGTACGTTGCTGATGACCGGGGAGCAAAGCATCAGGAGGACTCCGGCTGTGGCCGCACACTTGAGCTGATCTGCTGAGCTGAACATGATGGCGCACGCCGGCCACCTGAGAGGGCGCGTTGCTTCGAGCTTGGGGAGGGACGCATTTACTTCGCGGGCAAACTGCTTGAAGATGCGTTGGGAGGCTGGGGCTTGAGCTCCGCCCAGGATGCAGGCGATTGCACGTGGCTCCTGGAAGCCCCCAGCCCCCTCGTCTTATGGCGGTCCTCGTTCCTCCTTGGCTGAGGCGGCAGTGGAGGGAGGCCTACGTTGCCCTGCAAGCGATCCTCACGAGGCTGATCCCGCCAATCCCCCTCGCGAGGCAGGTCTCGCTAGCGGTCCTCGCGAGGTTGATCACGCCATCCTTGGCGCGGGCCGCGGTCATCCCAGCGTCCTGCGTTTCTTCCTCCTCCTCAGCCATAGCCCCGGTCAGCGCGGTCGGGACGACGACCGATCCTTCCTTCTCGCACGGCGCGGAGCTCTTGGCATTCATTGGTGTTGTGGGTGTGGAGGTCATGGTACACACAGTACCGGCTGCCCCTGGAGGATTCGGGCAGATCCTTGCCCCGCTTGGTGTCCAGTTCCGTCGCGAGCACGGAAGCCCCCGCTTCACGTGCTTGGCCTTGGGCTTCTTCTCTTCTGGGTCTGCGGCGGGCAGCTCGAGGAGGGAGAGACGCCCTTCCTCAGCCCTGGCGCACTTGGTCGCCAACTTGAACAGCTCCAGGGAGGTGCACAGGTCTTCATGCATCGCCAGCTCCTCCTTCATCTTGACGTCGCGCACACCGTCGGAGAAGGCTGAGATGATGGCTTCCTCGGATACCTTGGGGATCTTGAGGCGCGCACTGTTGAAGCGTTGGATGTACTTTTGCAGGGTCTCTCCGGGTTGTTGCTTGATGCGGCGCATGTCGCTCACGGCAGGTGGCCGGTCGCGAGTACCTTGGAAGTTGGCGATGAAGCGGGTGCGCATCTGGTCCCAGGAAGAGATCGTGCCTGGGGCCAGGTTCAGGAGCCAGGTGCGAGCTCCTTCCTTGAGCACCATGGGGAACCAGTTCACCATGACCCTTTCATCCCCGCTGGCGGCTTCGATGCCCAGCTCATAGAGCTGGAGGAACTCTGCAGGGTCGGTCGTGCCGTCGTAGCGAGGAGGCAGGTCTGGCTTGAACTTGCCGGGTCATGCGACACTGCGCAGCTCGGTGGTGTAGGCGCGACAACCAGCAGTGGCCACGGGAGGCTTTGGTTGAGGGAGAGCTTGGCCTTGCGGGTCCCCCTGCGCTGCAGCTGGGAGCAGCGCGGGGTCTTGACGTGCCGGAGCTGGAGCAGGGTCACGACGAGCCGGAGCAGGGAGCGCCCGGGTAGCTTCTTGCGGGCAAGGGACTTCCTGGCAGCTCCGTTCTTGCTGGGCTGGCACCTGACGGAGCGGGTTCCGCCCAGGGGCCACGCGCCTTGGAGCCACGGTGTCTTCTCGGAGAGGAGGCGGCTGGTACGCCCCCGGAGCTTCATTGCCCGCGCGGGGCGGGGTGCGGCGCAGCGGAGCGGACGGCGCAGGAGAACCCTCTGCGGCGCGGACGAGCTCGGCGACGCGGTCGAGCCACTCTTCGTAGACGTCGTCGACGGGACGGTAGCGCAGGAGCTCGTTTGCCGCGATGAGTGCAGCTCGAGCCTCCAAGGGTGCACGGAGCGCACGGGACGAAGAGCCAGCTGGTGTGAGTGATGGAGTAGCGGTGCGGCCGTCTTGCCGCACGGACGGATGCTGAGACGATGCTTGCTGCTCGTTCCCAACCGGGCCGGTGGCGGCGTTGATGGCGGGCGACGGGGAGCGACGGGGACGCCCACCGACGGGAGCCGTCTGGGCGACGCGGGAAGCGATGTCGGCCCAACGCTTGGCGCGGGCCCGACGAGCGTCAGACATGGACGCGGCGGTCGGAGGAGAACAGAGCGGCGGAAGACAAATTCCGGCGCCCCCCTACCTGGCGCGCCAAATGTCGGATTTCGGGTTCCGGCAGACCCTTAAGGTTCGAACTCTGGGGTGCGCGCGGAGATTATGCCCTCTACCTCCCCGTCTCGCAAAGATCTAACTACTGAAAGAACAACACAAGGGACATAGGGTTTATACTAGTTCGGGCCACCATTGTGGTGTAATACCCTACTCTAGTTTGTGGTGGGTGGATTGCCTCTTGGACTGAATGTGATGAACAATACAAGGAAGAACAGCCTCGCGAGGGGCTGCTCTTAGCTGGGATGATGAACTGCTAGGGGGAGTTCAGCCGCCCTTCTCTCTCTTTCTCTCTATTGCCTAAGTCTTTCTAGCTGGCTTCTCTATCTCTACCCTGGGGGTGACTAGTCCTATTTATAGGCAAAGGCCCTGGGCCTCTTCCCAAATATTGAGCGGGAAGGGCGCCAACAATTGGCCAATTTGAAGGGGAACATCTGGTACACTTATCCTGACTAAAGTTGGTCCTCGCCTGCCAAAGGCCCTATGGTGACGCTGTTCTGGGCTCCACGATGACCTCCTTCCCACCGTTGGACTGGTCTCGGTCTCGTTGCACCGAAATGGATGCCTTTGCTTGATCCTCTCGCCTGCGCTTGCCCCCTTTGCACCAAAGAGGAAAGGGAGACACTGCGCGGGCTGGCGCCTGCCTGGCACCCTTGGTCGTCATGGCTTGCGTCATGGGTACCTCATGAGGTACCCCGCCTTGATCTCTCCGCCTCCTCGCGAGCCAGCCTGATGAGGCCGCGCCTAAGGAAGTGCCGTGTCATCCGCCCCGCGAGGCTTGGCCCCTCGCGAGGGTCTTGGGTCTTGTGTTGACGAAGATGGGCCATGACGGGTCCCCTTTCGAGCCACGCCGCAGGCCGCAGGCAGGCAAGTCTGGGGACCCCCGTTCCTAGAACGCTGACAGAATAGAATATCTGGCATGATCGACTGCACTGCGGTTCCTGGATCTCACGGGATTCGAAATTTGGAGAAGCGTGCGGGACGGGACGCGGCGCGGTAAGCGGGGAAGGTGGATAGGGACCCCTCGATCCTCGCGCCACCTTTTTTGCCACGTATCGGGCTGGCGTTTGTTACGGGATGCGCCAAGATTGCATGGGCCATGGGTCAGTCACTCGGAAGTGAAGCCATAAAAGGCGTAGCTGCCGATGTGTGGTACAGTGTTTCCCCATTCGCCCTCTTTCTCTGTTTCTCTGCCTCATCTTCGCCGGCGCTCCACTCCTCGGTATGTTCCTCTCGTGCTCCGCTGCTATGGCGAAAGATAAGACCGCAGCTCTGGAGTGCGCGAAGAAGGCAACGGCAAAGGGCAAGAAGGCGGCGAAGGCGTCGACGTCGCGGTCCGATCTGCTGCCTAGTTGGATCCAGGCGGACTAGATCCGCTCCACCATCGTGGAAGAAGATCTGGAGAACCTCGCCACCGACGACCTGGTTGCTCATGGATCCTGGAGGCTTCCAGAGGGGGAAACCGAGCCCCAGCCGCGTGAGGGTGAGTGTATCCTCCTCACAACTCACGTCGACTGAGGTTTCTCCTTGCCTCCCCATCCATTCTTCCGGGGTTTTTTGAACTTCTTCGGTGCCCAGATCCACCATTTTCCTCCTAACACTATCTCTTATCTTGCTGCATTCATTTCGATGTGCGAAAACTTCTTGGGATGTCACCAGCACTGGGGTCTGTTTAAGCACATCTTCACTTGCCGATCTCAAACAGTGCAGAAAGCAAACCGGACTGACGAGAAGACGCATGTGATCCAGATGTGCGGGGGGTTAGTGATCCAGATGAGGGGTAGGAGCACTTCCCCCCATGACTTTTCCTGAGTCGGTTAGGGGATGGCAGTCGACCTGGTTTTATTGCAAAGATATTCCGACTCCTGGCCAGTCGACTGGTCTCCCACCTTTCTCTCTGGAGAGACTCCGCACTCCTCGTTCGCTGACTGTAGAGGATGGGGAGAAGGGTGAGGTGTCAATTTTAGTCGACGCGGTCGTTGCATTAGTCCAGGGTGGAGTGACTGGCATGGATCTGCTAGAGGTATTTCTCAGTCGACACATCCAACCCCTCCAAGCTCATGACCACACAATGTGGATGTACTCGGGCCTAGAAGACACCGTTCGGGTCCTCCCGGAGGAGGTCATCGAGGAGACAGTGGCTCAGTGGTTGCGAAGCATCACTGGCAACAAGGACAACCCTCGCGGAGCCAGGAGGATCTTGCCATTTGATGCTAATAATGCCCTAGGAGAGGTCAGGCTCGATTTGCCGAGTGTTCTTAAATATGCGATTGTTCTTGAATCCGACTGACATTTGCGGTTTGTAACTTGCAGGTTTTCACGAAGATGTACTCCATGCCGAATGGGGTGTAGTAGCTTGGAGAAGGAGAAAGTGACGGCGGGAGCGCCGATATTGAGTATGCAGATCACAACAGCAAGGACAACAAGGACTCTGATGAAAGCTCGAAGGTAGATTCACCTCCTTGCTCCGAGAGACACTCCAAGCAGTCACAAGATCCCGCGGGCGGCCGCGACAAGGCGGCCGCGTCGAGTGCAAGAATCCCCAAGCGCACTCGGACGTCAACTCCAGAATCAACGGAGAAGACTGCCAAGCACGCCAAGGTCGCTCCGCCAAAGCCTCAGAAGGCCCTGCCCAGAATCAAGGTGGTTGTGCCTGTTACTTCTGCGTAAGTGTTCCTTTTCCTTGTTCAATGTTGTTGTGAGCTTCTTCACTTGTCTGACTGAGTGAGATTTTGGGCTCCCAGGGCTTCTACTTCTACAACGTCCATGGATTTTGATGAGGAGCGGGCTGATGCAGAGATTGCGGACGTGGCCACTTCTCGAGCAGGTATGATACCATAGCCGTGTTTACACTATGTCAGCTGCTTTGGTGGTCGACTGAAATCTCACTGTCGAGTGTTTGCAGCGCCAACAAATGTTATCCAGCTCCCAGATGATGATGACGAGGATGAATCCCAGAGGAGCGCAGGGAGACGGCGCAGAGCTTTGGGCAAGATGGCATCTTCCAATCGAGCGTCTCGCCTACCGTCTAAGACTGTAGTTCCAGAAGTTGGTGACCCATCGCGGGCTTCTGTCTCCTTTTCTATTCCTCTATCGACTGACCAACCCTCAACGTCGACTGTCCAAACTTCTGGTCCGACTGTACAACCCCAGGCTCCAGCCCTACCAGTTGCGTCATCAACTCCATGGTCTACTCCATTTGTTCTGCATCACGTCCCGGAGGACCAAATAGGAGCCGCCAAGGAAGCAATGATCCAGGTTGGTCTGATGATGGACCGACTGAAAGTGGTGTATGAGACCAGCAAGGCCGCTTATGACGCCAGTTCTGCCCACCAGACCAATGTCTGAGTAAGTGGGATTCTAAGTTGATTTCCGATTGGTTTTTCAGCTTGACCCTTTTTCTGTTAGGATATGCTACCTGAAAACTGCTTCTTTATTATTCGTAAGATATCTGTAGATGAGCATTACGGAACCTTTAATGCGCATCTATCATAGGTCTGAACCTTGCATCTGTCCACCCACTAGGTGTTTTCCTTTGCTTTGTAGCTCTTCCACTCGAGTCAGACAAGTCGCGTCGAGTGGGCTCTTGGTCCAGTGGGGGCACACTGAGTGCAGCAGTGCACCCACTGGGTGTAGTCCCCGAGACCGCCGTCGAATGTTTGATTCGGCCGGGGTCTTTTAGAATATGCCTGTTTGTAGCACTTCCACTCGGGCTGGATAGGTCATGCCGAGTGGGAACTGATCCAGTGGGGGCACGCTGAGTGCACCCACTGGGTGTAGTCCCCGAGACCGCAGTCGACTGCAGGAAGTCGGTGGTGGTCTGCGAACAAATGATTATGAATTTTTTCACTCGGGCTAGGAAGACCACACCACGTGGGATATCGAACCAGTGGGGGCACGCTAAGTGCACCCACTGGGTGTAGTCCCCGAGACCGCTGTCGAATGTTTGATTCAGCGGTGGTCTTAGAATTCTTTTGCAGTAGCAACCTAAACTTGCTCTTTTTACTCGGAAGTAAAGGGTCTTTGTTTCTGTCGATTGATTTGTTGTTTTGTTGATTGCAGAAATCTTGTGAACTTGGGACCCAGTATGCTGCCTTGGAGAAGGAGAAGAACCAACTCCAGCGTGACCTGGATCTCGCCAAGGAGAACCTGAAGAAGGCTCAAGATGAAGTGGAAACCATGGGAGGTAACAACTTGTTGACTGTATGCCTTGTTATTTCTTCTTTCCCATCCTTTGAACCGAGTGATTCCACTCGAACAGATGTGTGTAGTGAAAACCGTCAACTCCAAGCTCGTCTGAGGAATGTTATTTCTTTAGACAAAATGAAGTAGGCTTTGGAGAAGAAGGACACTAATCTTGCAAGGGCGCAGAAGGTGGCGCGTGAGAAGACTGAACTAGCTGAAAGGAAGCTAAGTTCAGTCGACAAATTGGAGGAGGAGAAGGCCAATCTGAAGACTGTTGTTGACGAGGCAAAGAAATAATCTGCACAACTGAAGGAGGAGAAGGTGGCCCTGGCTGACAAAGTGGATGTACTCACTCCAAAGAGGGACGAGCTGGAGGTTTATCTGGGAGGTCTCGCCAAGAAGATGTTCCTCATGCTCGAAGGTACCTTTCCTCATCCGACTAGATCAAAAAACTCCTTCACAATGTTGCCGCCAATTCATTACTTTTCTCTCCGTGCAGAGTTCTGTCAGAATTTCGAGGAGGAAACCGGGTGAACCGAAACGGGATTGGACCCCATCAACTCCCCTGTCAAAGATGAAGCTGCAATGAACGTGCTGCAACTGGAATCTCGCCTTGCCAGTGTCTTGGATTATATTGCTCAGCTGAAGGTTGCACTATCATGGATAGACAAGGAGTTATGGCCAGAAGATGTGCTTCAAAATGACCTCGAGTCACTGATGACTTGGCTCAATGAAATCCCTGACCGAGTGCAAGCATGGAAAAATTCAGCTTCTCGTTGTGGTGTCGACGTGGCTCTATCACTCGTTCGTGTTCACTTCAAGGATGCCAAGGAAGAAAAGATGAAAGCTCTTCAGGTGGCAAATACCAAGAAGCTTCAGTTTCAGTCTTTCATGGAGACCTTCATCGACGCATCCACTCCCATAGCGGACGATATTGACTTGGACACCTTCGTCGAGCCAGCTAGTCCTCCTCCTGCCGAGTGAAAAACTTGATGATTTGATTTCATTTGCCTCGGAATGCCGAGTGGTTGTGTAACCGTTAAACTCCTTTCGGGTCTGACGCCCGAGTACTTTCTCTTGTGGTCTTGAAACTTGCTGGAGTTATCCATACTTGGTGGTTTTATCTGAACGATGTTTTTCTTATTTCCAACGTGCTTAGATTTTTTGACTTAGTTCCCGGCTAAGCCTCCGAGTGGGAGGATTTCCCTCCGCTCGGAGTATTTTTGGAACTTAGGCGAGTATGGGGTCGCAACTAAGCTCCCAAGTGGGACGGTTGCTCTCCGCTCGGAGTATTTTTGAAACTTAGGCGAGTACGGGGTCGCAGCTAAGCCCTCGAGTGGGAGGATTGCTCTGCACTCGGAGTAGTGTTTTAACTTAGGTGAGTATGGGATCGCAACTAAGCCCCCCGAGTGGGAGGATTGCTGTCCACTCGGTGTATTTTTTGAAATTTAGGCGAGTGTGAGGTAGCAGCTAAGCCCCCGAGTTAGAGGATTGCTCTTCACTCGGAGTAGTTTTTTAACTTAGGTGAAACAGGTTCGTGCCTAAGCCCCCGAGTGGGAGGATTGCTCTCCACTCGAAGTATTTTTGAAACTTAGGCGAGTACGGGGTTGCAGCTAAGCCACCGAGTAGGAGGATTGCTCTCACTCGGAGTATTTGTGAAACTTAGTTGAGTACGGGGTCGCAGCTAAGCCCCCGAGTGGGAGGATTGCTCTCCACTCAGAGTAGTTTTCTAAATTAGGCGAAACAGGTTCGTGGCTAAGCCCCCGAGTGGGAGGATTTCTCTCCACTCGGAGTATTTTTGAAACTTAGGCGAGTACGGGGTCACAGCTAATCCCTCGAGTGGGAGGATTGCTCTCCACTCGGAGTAGTTTTTTTAACTTAGGCGAAACAAGTTCGCGGCTAAGCCCCCGAGTGGGAGGATTGCTCTAAACTTGGAGTATTTTTGAAACTTAGGTGAGTACGAGGTCACAGCTAAACCTCCGAGTGGGAGGATTGCTTTCCACTCAGAGTATTTTTGAAACTTAGGCAAGTGCGGGGTCGCAGCTAAGCCCCCGAGTGGGAGGATTGCTCTCCACTCGGGGTAGTTTTTTTAACTTAGGCGAAATAGGTTCGCGGCTAAGCCCCCGAGTGGGAGGATTGCTCTCTACTCGGAGTATTTTTGAAACTTAGGCAAGTACGGGGTCACAGCTAAGCCCTCGAGTGGGAGGATTGTTCTCCACTTAGAGTAGTTTTTTTAAACTTAGGCGAGTACGGGATCGCAGCTAAGCCCCCGAGTGGGAGGA
>NC_041388.1:622608996-622614912 GCF_002162155.2 Triticum dicoccoides | reverse complement strand
GAGTGGGAGGATTGATCTCCACTCGGAGTATTTTTGAAATTGAGGCGAGTACGGGGTCGCAGCTAAGCCCCCGAGTGGGAGGATTGTTCTCCACTCGGAGTAGTTTTTTAACTTAGGCGAGTACGGGGTCGCAGCTAAGCCCCTGAGTGGGAGGATTGCTCTCCACTTGGAGCAGTTTTTTTAACTTAGGCGAAACAGGTTCGCGGCTAAACCCCCGAGTGGGAGGATTGCTCTCCACTCAGAGTAGTTTTTTAACTTACGCGAAACAGGTTCGCGGCTAAGCCCCCGAGTGGGAGGCACTACTAGGGAAAAGCCTAGCAGTAGCGCGGATATTTGGTGTATCAGTAGCGCGGGGACCCACGCTACTGATAAGGCGCTACAACTAACATGTATTAGTAGCGTGTGCTTCCCAACGCTACTGCTATACGTGGCTAGTAGCAGCGAGCTCTAGTTCAACATGCTACTGCTAATAGTTGCGGCGCTTTTATCTTGGGTGCGCTACTGGTAAGAGCGCGCTGCTGCTAACTTTTTCCCCTCGCTACTGTTAGTTTTATTAGTTTTTGTTATTTTCTGCATATTTGTTTTGTATTTGGACATGTTTTATACAATAATCTTTAGCATATCATACACATACAAATGCAATCATAGCATATACATGCAAATAGTCTCATCAAATCATGTCATCATCATAATCATCATCCAACACAAAGTGGTCTATTCATCATCTCGAAAATAGCGATACAAGTCTCGATTACTTGCAACTACATTGTCATCCATCTAAAAAATGATATACGTGAGAAGAGCTATCACCATGCGTGAGAGCGGAACTATGCAGTACATTAGTTCGTATCCCTCTCTCGCATTAGCCTGAACCTAAACTAACTAATGGCTGCCGCTCGGAAACCGGAAACCAGTACACCTGGGCCTGACACTCCGGCCACTCGTCATATACTCTTGGCGTAGCACTTCTTCGCCATCGATGATCTATGCACCTGCATCGTCACATGAGTCGATGATATACAACATATATAGTTGAGCAATAGAAAGATACAGACTTGGCAAAAATAGAAGCAACATATCATAAGCATAAATAACAAAGTTCATCATACCCAAAATGCCCTAACTAGAGTGATCTTCGCTAGTCGAGGAGGACGGTTTAATTACATCACAAATAAAGTTTCATCATACAAAAAGTATGGACTAAATGGACACATTGTTATATATCGACAATCACTCCAACATGTCGTGCCATCCATCCAAGTCAGGGAGATAGTCCCCAAGCTTAGTGAAAGGCTTCAGGTCGAGACACTGAGCGGCTACGCGTGTTCAGACATCTTCCCTCGACATTTGTCCTTCTTCGTAGAACATCCCTGTTTTTTCGACGACCTCCTTCATGATGATTTGGGCAAGTTCATGCTGGATGTGATAGAACTCAGCTCGAAGTCGATGATCCTCGATATCTCCTAAGTTCTTTGCCCATTGTAGAATATGGGCATCGTCGGATGTAGGTGACATGCGAAGGTTCTGATGATCCCGTCTGTACTCCAGCATGTGGTGTAGGATAGAGAATCCATCATTAAGAGAATGACTTGGTTGCTGGATGTAGCAGAAGTCGGTCTTATGGCCGAAGGCGGGCCTGCCGTCGCTTTTCTTCTTGTCCTTGACCTCTCCACCCCATATGCCGTAGTAAAACATATCGTTGTTGAGAACAGACTTGATGTGGGTGTAATCCTTTTTGTTAACTAGTAATAATGTATGTGCAATGCACGTTTATATTAGATAGGATATTAGGTGCATGTTATATTAGGTAAGATATATCTGTTGCACATTGGTATTTGGTAAGATATCAATTACTTTTTCACGGGAATGGTAGGATATTAATTACATGGCATATTTCAAGGGATAGTGTTGAGTCAAAACGTGTTTATAACCAATGGCAATGGTGGGTAATTAGAGCGTTAAACGTGTTTGGTGCTCAACATTCGAGCGATTTGAACCGCTAGATAACATGATTTGACGGTCGAGATGATTTGGATCTGCCCATTTGGGTCTTTTTATATTGGTATAGATGTTCTTCAACGAGTCCAAGTAAAGAGCATGGGAGTATCAGGGGTAGAGGATGTAAGGACGGCGCGCCCGCCGCTGCGCAAAATAAGTACACCTCAAATTAATTAGCCTCCACCATGCGAATGAATGATTGAAATTGAAGGAAGGATATCCACACGGATGACTTACAGGGGATGATAAGGCACGAGAATCGCCTCCTTGTCCTTATTGGCGAGCATGAAACTGGCAATGTAATCCCTTGCGTATTCATGGTGCTTTGCGTAGACTCCCAAGAAGCCCTCGTGCATGAAGTACGGGTCAGCGACACAGATATAAGGTATCTGCTCAACCCAGATGACGTAGTTCATGTGCAAGGCATAAAGGCGGACAAACATAAAATCCAGCTTCTTCACGTGAAACAAGTCGAAGATGTAATCAAAACAAACGAAGAACTTCTCCTTGGGGAATGTGTCGATGTACAACAATTGCCGCGGCACGTTAACCACGTAGAGTGGGCATCCTGGATTTTTCGAGGCGTAAGGCCTTTCTCTATCCGCAACACATCGTCATGAAGTCTTCTTAGGTCGCCGAATCTGGCCCCTAGCGCTGCTTTAGGTAGGATTGGTTCACCGGGGATATGCCATTTTACCGCACAGGGGATATGTATACGGTCTTGAACTCGAGGCTGCTGAGGCGGCTGGATCATAGAAGTAGCTTTGTTGCTTTTCCTCGATCTCTTCCTATGCTTCTTTCCTACCGGAAGGTCGTCTATAATACGTTCATCCTCCGGAGGCGGCAATTCAGGCACTGACTCATGACGCTCAAACCATGAGTAGGCGCCAGTATTGAGATACTGTTGAGTGTCATCGACATCCTCATCCTCATCTATGGCGACGTCATCAGCGACTAATGGAGCCTCTTCGTCACCCCGTCCTCTATCACCCAGTATGACAGCCGACGATAATTGGGTAGGTGGGGTGTTGATGTTCATACCTAACTACGGGCTTGTGGGTGTGCTCCCGACCGCCTGCAGACGAAGCAGACTCTTTGGCCACAATAGGACCCACCCATTGCAACCACCAAGCCGCCGCGGGGTCTCGTCGTCATCCCCCTAGTACCGGAGGAGCCAAATTCTCGTGGCCCGGTTTGACACTGGCCACGGAAACCTTGAAGACGTCCGGGGGGATCGGCCGGCCGTGGTACAATGGTTCCTTTGGCTTCATTATCGTCGCCTTCCCCACGTCCACCTTATGGTCGCCGATGGTGTACAATATGGTGCATGGGGTTACGTCGGCCTGCAAAGACATGTCTGCGACGTGAGACATCTGAAAGGCAACGGAAACAGGACATTATACATTTATTGAAGAGGGCCGGTGTGACAGATACCATGAGGGCGTCTAGCTCATCCAAAGAAGAAGCACCGCCGAGCACGTCCGAGACGGAGGACGGGCTGCTATGAGCAGGTGCGGGAGCCGGTGCAAGAGCAGGTGCAGGTGCTGGTGCAACGCTAGACGAGCTGCTACCGAAGAAGTCGGCAAGGGGAAAGTCCGCTGCATTTGTTTTCTGGATTTTGCCTACTCCAACTGACAACGGCCGGAACCAAGCCACCAGACAAATCTGCAATCGCCTATTTTGCGGCAGCTACCGCTGTTGCGACTGTCTCAGCTGATTTCTTATCAACCGCAATCTCAACCTTCTTGTTGATGTTTTCTTCAGTTAACCTCCGTCTTTCCTTTCTCTCCTCCGTTGTCTCACGGTAGTACTTCTTCCACGTGCAGCCGTCTCCGACACCGTGCACGCGTCCATACGACGACCGAGTCTCCACCGGGAGTCCTTTCAATATGTTCAACGCCCGGTTGAATGGGGTGTCCCACTTGGGCCTCGCCAACACCTCAGACGGCGAGTCGCTTTCGGCCGCAATCCTGTGCTGCTCTCTCTACAAAAGGAACAAGGATCGTTTACAAATATGACTAAACATGTAGTCGAATTGATCATAAACTAAGATTACCAACAGTCTCACGAACTCCGTCGTGACCGGGTCCGTCTCGAAAACCTTCTTGACTGGGTCGCAATGGTGCCGGGCCCTGAGGACGTCAAGCTCCTGCGCGACGGTGAAGTCCGCCAAGGGGTCTGGGATGCCCAGACTTTCGCGTTCCACCGTAACCACAACTTCCGAGGTGGTGGGACCCCATGTTCCTCTCTTGAAGCCCCTTCATGTACCTCGACTTCTTTTTGGCAGCTTCGGCCTTGCAAGCCTCCTTGAATATTTGAAACTGCTCTTCCGTGATTGTTGGATTATCCTTTACAATCTTGGAGTAGGGCTCCTTTTTCTTGACGATCCGACGTTTCGCCCTTGCTTTCCAGGCGACCAACGCGTCGCTAAACTTTGTCATGGCGTGTTTGTTTATCTTCTTCATTGCCGGGTCTTTATCTGGATTTTTATAATCCTTTTCATTATGGCCCGGGAACAAGAATATCTGGTGCAGCTTGTTTAGGAGGGAGGGCCCCATATTATGTATCTTCTGTAGTTTCTCATCGTTGATGGTGGCGGTTGTCCGTACGATGCAGCCTATTTGGTTGTTGTAGCACGCGCGCGCTTCCGCGGGCCCATTTGGCTCAAAAATGTCGTCGTCCACCTCCGTGACCACCAGTCTAGTAGTCCTGAGCTCGTTTATGCGTTGTTGCCTCTTTGCTTTCGGTTCTATACCGGCTCCGTTAGTCTTGGCGCCGGTCTCAGTCTCAGCGCCAGTCTCGATGCCAGTGTCAGTCTCAGCGCCGGTCTCGATGTCGGTCTTAGTCTCCGATGTGACAGGTGGGCCCATTAACATCAACAGTTGATCGTCGGCTTCCCTCAAAAATTCTTCTGCCGCCAGGTACATGTTGTCGCAATCACCAGAACCATGTCCTTCATCGTTCCTAGCCATGTTTCCTACGATTGAATCTAGTCAATTAATTCTAGACCTAATAAAATGAATAATGACATAAAAAAGGCCAATGTTTTGCAGGAACGTTGACTCCTTCCCGGTGCGGCAAATCCCGAGGACTCGATATGTCCTAGTTTGTAGCACAAGTCATGCCGAAATTCACGGAAAATTTCGGCATGACCTTTGCTAAAAAGTGGAAAAATCGAGCACCTAAAATTTGCCGGAACAGAAATGAATCAACATTCCGGCAAAACATAGGCCACTCGGCTTCATTCTCTGGAAATAGTGTTCAAATATCCATCTTCACCACCGCAACACATGTCCAAATATACACGAGGAACCACATGTCCAAATATACATGTCCAAATTTCACAAGCTAATTCAAAAACTAAGTGTAGAAGAAAATTCATTTAACTACTAATAGAACAAAATTCAATTAACTTTACTGCTCTATAATGATGAAAGGAAAAAAATCCAGTTAACTACTAATTTCATTCATTTAGGTTATTCATTTAGCTTCACCTAATTAACCTACTGTACCACTACTACTAGCGGCACTACTAACCTAATTAACTTAGCAAAACCCTACTTCTCTAACTAAAGAACATCTAATTAACATCTACTAGTACCACTACTGCCCTAACCTAATTAACATCTACTAGTATCACTATATACTACTAGCAGCGCTGCTACAACATTTTCTTCATTTTTTTCTTTTAAAAAAACATCTATGAAAACAAAAAACCTAATTAAACCCTACTGCCCTAACTAACTTTTGCTGTAAACCAATTTTTTTTGTTGTAAACTAATTTTTCCTCTAACATCTACTACTTAACATCTTTTGCTCTAAACTAATTTTTTTGCTCTAAACTAACTTTTGCTCGAAACTAATTTTTGCTCTAAAATGCAGAGAGAGAGGAGGGGTGGGGTCTTACAGAGAGGGGAG
>NC_041388.1:622577206-622608826 GCF_002162155.2 Triticum dicoccoides | reverse complement strand
AGCGGTAGTCCTGGGCGGGCTCGGGTGGCGGTGAGGTCGAGGGCGGCGACGATAAGGTCGAGGGAGGCCTCGGGCGGCGGCGGTGAGGCTGAGGGCGGCCTCGGGCGGTGGTGGTGAGGATGAGGGCGGCCTTGGGGGGAGACGGTGAGGTTGCGGGCGTCGACGTCGGCAGGAGACGGTGGCGAAGTGGGGCGACGGTGAATTGGGGAGATGGCGGCGAAGTGGGGCGATGGATTTGGGGGAGAAGTGGTGGTCAGGGGGGAGGGAAACTGCTAGTTAAGTGAAACATAATGGTAGCGCTTTACTGAAAACGCGCTATAGCTAAGTTAGCTATAGCACGTTTTAGTAAAGGCGCTACTGCTATGCCTTTCTCTTTTTTTCCTTTTTCATTTATTTTTCTTTACATTTTATTTTTTTCCTTTTTCCTTTTTCTATTTCTTTCAGTTTCATTTGCTTTTCTATTTGTTTTTCATTTTATTTTATTTTTGCTAGCAGTAGCGCCTTACACCTAAACGCGCTACGACAACAATATTAGCGGTAGCGTGGTTTTTATAAGACCGCTACTACTAGGTGTAGCCTATCGGCTTAGTGGTTGCAATTTTAGTAGTAGTGCTTTTACCATGAGAAGCGCTACTACTATATATGTATCTGCAGCGCGGTTATTCTACACGCGCTACTGCTATGTAGCAGTAGCGCGCTTTTTGAAAAAGCACTACTGCTAAAGTTCTGTGTATAAGGTTTTACCTAGTAGTGAGCATTGCTCTCTATTCGAAGTATTTTTGAAACTTAGGCGAGTACGGGGTCGCAGCTAAGCCCCCGAGTGGGAGGATTGCTCTCTGCTCGGAGTAGTTTTTTAACTTAGGCGAAACAGGTTCACAGCTAAGCCCCCGAGTGGGAGGATTTCTCTCCACTCGGAGTATTTTTGAAACTTAGGCGAGTGCGGGGTCGCAGCTAAGCCCCCGAGTGGGAGGATTGCTCAGCACTCGGAGTAATTTTTTAACTTAGGCGAAACAGGTTCGTAGCTAAGCCCCCTAGTGGGAGGATTGCTCTCCACTCGGAGTAGTTTTGAAACTTAGGCGAGTGCGGGGTCGCAGCTAAGCTCCCGAGTGGGAGGATTGCTCACCACTCGGAGTATTTTTGAAACTTAGGCGAAACAGGTTCGTGGCTAAGCCCCTGAGTGGGAGGATTGTTCTCCACTCGGAGTAGTTTTGAAACTTAGGTTCATGACTAAGCAACCCACTTAGGGATTTGGACACACGTTTATGCGAAAAAAACCATTAGGATACTGCGAGGATCATGTCTTGATAAACAAACTGAAGGTTTCTTATTACAACTTGATGATTTGAGTGTTAAATATAAAATCGGCAGAGCAGATCCGCGTTCCAAGCGTGTGGATCATCTTTCTTCTTGGCTACATTGTAAAGGTGATACGCCCCGTTGTGGAGCCCCTTGGTGACGATGAAGGGGCCTTCCCAAGCAGGGGCGAGCTTATGAGGTCGCTGATGATCCACTCGAAGCACAAGATCTCCTTCTTGAAATGCTTGACCTTTGATGTTTCGGGCATGGAATCGACGAAGGTCTTGCTGATAAATGGTCGACCGGATCAAGGCCATTTCTCGCTCCTCTTCCAGAAGATCTGTGGCGTCCTGGCGCGCTTGCTCTGCCTCAACTTCTAAGAAGAGTTCCACTCAGGGTGCACTGTGAAGCAAGTCACTCGGAAGCACGGCTTCAGCTCCGTACACCATGAAGAAAGGGGTTCGATCGGTTGATCGGTTGGGAGTTTTCCTCAATCCCCACAAAACGGATGGCAACTTAGTCACCCAAGCCCCAGCTACATGCTTAAGATCGCGCATCAATCGGGGTTTCAGACCTAGGTGGATCAAACTGTTTGCTCTTTCAGCTTGCCCATTCGACTGCGGGTGCGCAAGGGATGCGTAGTCGACCCGAGTGCCTTGGGAAGCACAAAATGCTCTGAACTCATCATAATCAAAGTTTGAGCCGTTGTCTGTGATGATGTTGTGCGGAGCTCCATATCAAAACACCAACTCTTTGATAAAACTGATGGCCGTACTTGAGTCCAGGTTCTTGATAGGTTTTGCTTCAATCCACTTAGTGAACTTGTCGACTGCCACGAGCAAATGAGTGAAGCCACTTGTGCCAGTCCTTAGCGGCCCAATCATGTCCAACCCGCACACCACAAATGGCTAGACGAGTGGGATAGTTTTCAAGGTAGATGCGGGCTTGTGGGACATGTTCGAGTAAAACTGGCAACCTTCACACTTCTCGACGATATCTTTCGCCATTTCATTTTCCCGTGGCTAGTAGAATCCTGCTCGGTATGCTTTGGCCAGGATGGTCCGAGTGGACCCGTGGTGACCATAGGTCCCTGAGTGGATCTCATCCAATATCAATCGACCCTCTTCTGGGGAGATACATCATTGAGCTACGCTAGTAACACTTTCTCTGAAAAGCTGTCCGCCTATTACTGTGATGGCTTTGGAGCTGCGGACGATCTGATGTGCTTCAACTTCATCCTCTGGAAGCTACTGCCTGAGAAGATATGCAATATATGGCACCGTCCAGTCGGGGTGATTATTGCTGGCACTTTGACTTCAGTCGGATTGGTAGAACTTATTAGTTGCGGGGGCTCCTCTGTAAAGGGATCTTCTTGCACTGACGGGGTATGGAGATGCTCCAAGAACACATTACTGGGGATAGGCTTCCGAGTGGAACCTATTTTCGCCAGATCATCAACTTCTTGATTCTTGAGTCGGGGTATGCGGTGGAGCTCTAATCCTTCAAACTTCTTTTCCAACTTCCTTACTACAATGCAGTATCCAGTCATGGCAGGGCTCCTGATATCCCACTCCTTCATCACCTGATTAACTACCAAATCTGAGTCGCCGTAAACCATTAAGCGACGGACGCCGAGTGAGATGGCCATACATAACCCATAGAGAAGTGCTTCGTACTCATCTTCATTGTTGGAGGAGTCAAAGTGAATTTGGAGGACATAACTGAGTTTGTCGCCTCTTAGAGACACCAAAACTACTCGAGCACCAGAACCGTTTAACATCGTAGATCCATCGAAGAACATGGTCCAGTGTTTCGAGTGAACTTGAGTCGGCTGTTGTTGCTGAATCCACTCGGCCAAGAAATCTGCAATTGCCTGAGACTTGATTGCTTTCTTTGCTTCAAACTTGATATATAGAGGAAGAAGTTCTATGGCCCACTTAGCCACTCGACCGACTACATCTCGATTGTTCAAGATTTCAGACAATGGAGCATCGCCGACGCCTGAAACTGAATGGTCTTGGAAGTAATGTGCAACTTTCTTCGTAGTCAAATGAATTTCATAGACAAGCTTCTAGTAATGTGGATACCTTTGCTTGTACGGAGTCAAGACTTTAAAAATGTAATACACTGGGCCTTGAACTTTATAGGCCTTGCCTTCTTCTCGCTCGACTGTGAGCACTGTGTTGACAACCTGACCAGTGGCTGCAATATATAGCAGTAGGGGTTCTTTGCTGACTGGAGCAGCAACCACCGGCCGGGTGGAAAGCAGGGCTTTGAGCTCTACAAACGCTGCTTCAGCTTCAGGAGTCCACTCAAAAGTGTCAGACTTCTTCATCAGTCGGTAAATGGGCAATGCTTTCTCACCAAGACAAGAAATGAATCGACTTAATGCAGCAAGACAGCCAGTGAGCTTCTGGACGTCATGCACACGCACAGGGCGTTTCATTTGGAGGATTGCACCAATCTTTTCGGGATTTGCACCCCCTCGTTCGGAAATGAGGAAACTGAGTAACTTTCCTCCAGGAACTCCGAATGTGCACTTAGATGGATTCAGGTTGATGTCATATCTTCTCAGATTAGCAAATGTCTCAGCAAGGTCAGTCAGCAGGTCGGAACTCTTGCATGACTTAACCATGATATCGTCCATGTATGCCTCCACATTCCAACTGATCTGAGTGAGCAGACACTTTTGGATAATGCGCATGAATGTGGCGCCAGCATTCTTAAGACCGAAAGGCATGGTGATATAGCAAAAGCACCCGAATGGGGTGATGAAGGCCGTTTTTATTTCATCAGGTCCATACAGACGGATCTGATGGTACCCGGAATATATCCAGAAAAGACAAACGCTCACACCCCGTAGTCGAGTCGACGATCTGATCGATGCAGGGGAGAGGAAAGTGATCTTTCGGGCAGACCCGATTGATATGCTTGAAATCATTACACATACAAAGTGAATTATCCTTTTTGGGGACCATGACGATGTTGGTGAGCCAATCGAAGTGGTAAATCTCTCGTATGAACTCCGTTGCCAGGAGCCGAGCCACCTCCTCGCCAATCGCCTTCCTCTTTTCCGTGGCGGACCGACGGAGATGCTCTTTGACAGGTTTTGCCTTTGGGTCGACACGCAAACGATGCTCAGCCAGGCCCCTGGGTACACCTGGCATATCTGATGGTTTCCATGAAAAGATGTCCCAGTTCTCACGGAGGAACTGGATGAGCGCAGCTTCCTATTTGCTGGCGAGTGTCGTTGAAATGTGGATCGGAGCAGCAGAGGGGTCTTCCGGGTGAATGTGGACTGGCTTTGTCGCTCCGGCCGACTGAAATGCAGATTCTGAAGTAGGCTTCTTGGCTCGCAAAAAATTGCTTGGGTCGGTGTCGGAGTAATGGGCCACGGGTAGGCTAACCCGAGTCCCCGAACCTTTCAAGACATAGGGACTGGCTGCGCCCCTTAAGGCATCAAGACGAAGTGCCGCCTTCTGGTGGTCGGCTGGAGGAATAGCCGACTGCTCAGAGGCGGCCGAGTTCCGAAAGCGGCCGACTCCTCCCTCAAGACGAGCCGACTCCTGGTGGGAGGCTTCCAGAGAAGCCGGCCCCCAGCAGTCGGCCGGTAACGCCTTCGAAATCTGCACCCTCGTTAAGAGAGACAAGTCAGGGAGTGGCTACAGCGTAGCCCATCCCTCCCAAATCCAGGGCCGGGTGTCGGTGTCAAAACCGGCGGATCTCGGGTAGGGGGTCCCAAACTGTGCGTTTAGGTGGATGGTAACAGGAGACAAGGGACACAATGTTTTCCCCGGGTTCGGGCCATCTTGATGGAGGTAAAACCCTACGTCCTGCTTGATTAATATTGATGATATGGGTAGTACAAGAGTAGATCTACCACGAGATCAAGGAGGCTAAACCCTTGAAGCTAGCCTATGGTATGATTGTTGTATGTTGAGATTCTTCTATCGACTAGCCTGGCCCTGGTTTATATAATGCACCAGAGGCCTAGGTTAACAAGAGTCCTAGCCGAATACGGCGGCAGGGAGAAGTCCTTGTCTTGATCGCCAAGTCTTGTGGAATCTTCCTTGTATGCAGCAGCTGTCCGAACTGGCCCATGAGAATACGGCCACGGGGGTCCTCGGCCCAATCTAATAGATTGGGAGACGACGTGGTGAGTACCCCCTAGTCCAGGACACCGTCACCGGGCGTGGCTACAGTGCCCCGTGCAGATGAAGATCTCCACACGGCGCGGCACTGTAGCCACTCCCCCCTTGGCGTCATCCCAAATAGGCGGAGCCCTGTTCCCACGACGGCCTGTCAGTACGGTCCGCAGGCGGCGGCCCCTACCAGGAAGAGAGAGCCTAGAAGACGGCAGAGGCCGGACCAGTCGGACCTGAGGACGGCCGAGTTCCAGCGGGCGGCCGACCGCTCCCTCGAGGTTCGTGCGCCATTAACCAGACGGGACGTGGAGTGGCTACAGTAATCGCCCGCCAGGCGGCGGGACTGTAGCCACGCTCCCCCGACCAAGCCTGCGTCATTAGCGTTGATGTCTACTATGCAACCTTCTCCTTGTAGAAGTTGTTGGGCCTCCAAGTGCAGAGGTTTGTATGATAGTAGCAAATTTCCCTCAAGTGGATGACCTAAGGTTTATCAATCCGTGGGAGGCGTAGGATGAAGATGGTCTCTCTCAAGCAACCCTGCAAGCAAATAACAAAAAGTCTCTTGTGTCCCCAACACACCCAATACAATGGTAAATTGTATGGGTGCACTAGTTCGGCGAAGAGATGGTGATACAAGTGCAATATGGATGGTAGATATAGGTTTTTGTAAACTGAAAATATAAAAACAGCAAGGTAGCGAGTGGTAAAAGTGAGCGTAAATGGTATTGCAATGATAGGAAACAAGGCCTAGGGTTCATACTTTCACTACTGCAAGTCCTCTCAACAATAATAACATAGTTGGATCATATAACTATCCCTCAACATGCAACAAAGAGTCACTCCAAAGACACTAATAGCGGAGAACAAAGAGATTATGGTAGGGCACGAAACCATCTCAAAGTTATTCTTTCCAATCAATCCATTGGGCTATCCCTATAAGTGTCACAAACAGCCCTAGAGTTCGTACTAGAATAACACCTTAAGATACAAATCAACCAAAACCCTAATGTCACCTAGATACTCCAATGTCACCTCAAGTATCCATGGGTATGATTATACGATATGCATCACAAAATCTCAGATTCATCTATTCAATCCAACACAAAGTACTTCAAAGAGTGCCCAAATTTTCTACCGGAGAATCACGACGAAAACGCGTGCCAACCCTTATGCATAGGTTCATGGGCGGAACCCGCAAGTTGATCACCAAAACATACATCAAGTGAATCAATAGAATAAACCATTGTCACCACGGTTATCCCACACAAGACATACATCAAGTGTTCTCAAATCTTTAAAGACTCAATCCGATAAGATTACTTCAAAGGGAAAACTCAATCCATTACAAGAGAGTAGATAGGGAGAAGAAACATAATATCCAACTATAATAGCAAAGCTCGCGATACATCAAGATCGTGCCAAATCAAGAACACAAGAGGGAGAGATCAAACACATAGCTACTGGTACATACCCTCAGCCCCGAGGGCGAACTACTCCCTCCTCGTCATGGAGAGCGCCGGGATGATGAAGATGGCCACCGGTGAGGGATCCCCCTCCGGCAGGGTGCCGGAACAGGGTCCCGATTGGTTTTTGGTGGCTACAGAGGCTTGCGGCGGTGGAACTCCCGATCTAATCTCCGTTCTGGAAGTTTTAGGGTATATAGGTATATATGGGTGCAGGAAGTACGTCGGTGGAGCTTCGGGGGCCCCACAAGGCAGGGGGCGCACCCTAGGGGGTGGGCGCACCCCCACCCTCGTGAGCACCTCCCTTGGCTTCTGACGTGGGGTCCAAGTCCATCCTGTAGCTTTCCTTCCAAAAATAACTTCTCCAGTTGATTTCGTTCCATTTCGACCCCGTCTGATATTCCTCTTCTTCGAAACACTGAAATAGGCATAAAATAGCAAATCTGGGCTGGGCCTCCGGTTAATAGGTTAGTCCCAAAAATAATATAAAAGTGGATAATAAAGCCCAATATTGCCCAAAACAGTAGATAACATAGCATGGAGCAATAAAAAATTATAGATACGTTGGAGACGTATCAAGCATCCCCAAGCTTAATTCCTGCTCGTCCTCGAGTAGGTAAACAATAAAAAAGATAATTTTGATGCGGAGTGCTACTTGGCATAGTTTCATTTTAATTCTTCTTACTTGTGATATGAATATTCAGATCCGAAAGATTCAAGACAAAAGTTCATATTGACATAAAAATAATAATACTTCAAGCATACTAACAAAGCAATTATGTCTTCTCAAAATAACATGGCCAAAGAAAGTTATGCCTACAAAATCATATAGTCTGGCTATGCTCTATCTTCACCACACAAAGTATTTAAATCATGCACAACCCCGATGACAAGCCAAGTAATTGTTTCATACTTTTGACATTTTCAAAACTTTATCGATCTTCACACAATACATGAGCGTGAGCCATGGATATAGCACTGTATGTGGAATAGAATGGTGGTTGTGGAGAATGCAAAAGGAGGGAAAGATAGTCTCACATCAACTAGGCGTATCAACGGGCTATGGAGATGCCCATCAATAGATATCAATGTGAGTGAGTAGGGATTGCCATGCAACGGATGCACTAGAGCTATAAGTATATGAAAGCTCAACAAAAGAAACTAAGTGGGTGTGCATCCAACTCGCTTGCTCACGAAGACCTAGGGCATTTTGAGGAAGCCCATCATTGGAATATACAAGTCAAGTTCTATAATGAAAAATTCCCACTAGTATATGAAAGTGACAAAATGAGAGACTCTCTATCATGAAGATCATGGTGCTACTTTGAAGCACAAGTGTGGTAAAAGGATAGTAACATTGTCCCTTTTCTCTTTTTCTCTCATTTTTTTGTTTGGGCCTTTTCTCTTTTTTATGGCCTCTTTTTTTATTTTTATTTTATTTTTCGTCCGGAGTCTCATCCTGACTTGTGGGGGAATCATAGTCTCCATCATCCTTTCCTCACTTGGGACAATGCTCAACAATTACAACTCGATACTTAGAACAAGATATGACTCTATATGAATGCCTCCGGCGGTGTACCGGGATGTGCAATGACTCATGAGTGACATGTATGAAAGAATTATGAATGGTGGCTTTGCCACAAATACAATGTCAACTACATGATCATGCTAGCAATATGACAATGATGGAGCGTGTCATAATAAATGGAACGGTGGTAAGTTGCATGGCAATATATCTCAGAACGGCTATGGAAATGCCATGATAGGTAGGTATGGTGGCTGTTTTGAGGAAGGTATATGGTGGGTGTATGATGAGAAAATTCCTTATTTGACACTATCTTAAAATCTGTTTCCTTATTTGACACTGGAAAAGTTTTTCTTCCCTATTTGACACAAGTTCTAAATTTTATTCCCTATATGACATTTCCATCCATTTTGAGCCTAAATGACACCTGAAAAGACTCTTTTGCCCCTCATGTGATATGTGTGTGTGGGGCAATAGCACACACGCAGCATCAGTGCAAGGGCAGAAGCACACACGCAGCAACACATACACATGCACCAACACACACATGCAACAACACGCACGTGTGCGTGCACACACACGCACGCACACACACGCAGCAACACACATGCACACGCACACACATGCACGCGCACACACACGCAGCAACACACATGCACGCAGCACACACACACACGCAACAGCAGCACACACGCAGGCAGCACATAGGCACGCAACAGCACACATGCGTATATAGGTCGCTAGATTGGATTGGAGAAGTTGAAGAAGCGATCAAGCAAATCGCCACGGCGCGACGCGGTGCAATCATGTTCTTTTTTAGGATCCGGCGCCGCGTAATCACGTAAGTTGCTTATTAGGTGTTTGGGCTTCTCCAAGACATATCATTTACGGTCTCGTTGGCCTTTTTGTTTCGCATCAATATTGGGCCGACGTTATATGGTTGTATCCTTTTATATGTGCTGGGTCGGGGCTCCTAGTTTGGCTGGGCCCCGGGCCGTCGCCCCTGCTACCCTGGCCAGGGCCGGCCCTGCACACGCACACACGCGCGTGCACGTACACACGTAGTAGCAAACACACACGCAGCAGCACACATGCACACACACATGCAGCAGCAGCACACATGTGCGCGTGCACCCACACACACAACAGCACACATGCGCGCGCGCACACATACCGCATGAGGGGCAAAATTGTCTTTTCAGGTGTCATTTAGGCTCAAGATGGACGGAAGTGTCGTATAGGGAATAAAATTTAGGACTAGTGTCAAATAGAGAAGAAAAACTTTTCCAGTGTCAAATAAGGAACCAGATTTTAAGACAGTGTCAAATATGGAATTTTCTCGTGTATCATACCGGAGAAAGGTGCGCGGTATTAGAGATGCTAGCAATGATGGAAGGATGGGAAAAGTGCGTATAATCCATGGACTCAACATTAGTCATAAAGAACTCATATACTTATTGCAAAAATCTAGAAGTTATCAAAGCAAAGTATTACGCGCATGCTCCTAGGGGGATAGATTGGTATGAAAAGACCATCGCTCGTCCCCGACCGCCACTCATAAGGAAGACAATCAATAAATAAATCATGCTCCGACTTCATCATATAACGGTTCACCATACGTGCATGCTACGGGAATCACAAACTTTAACACAAGTATTTATCAAATTCACAACTACTCAACTAGCATGACTCTAATATCATCATCTTCATATGTCAAAACAATTATCAAGCATTAAACTTTTCTTAGTATTCAACGCACTCAAAAGAAAGTTTTACAAATCTTGAATACCAAGCATATTAAGATTTTTTAAAGAAAATTACCATGCTATTTAAGACTCTCAAAATAATATAAGTGAAGCATAAGAGTTCATATATTTCTTCAAAATAAAACTATCACCATGCTCTAAAAGATATAAGTGAAGTACTAGAGCAAACAACAAACTACTGCAAAAGATATGAGTGAAGATCAATGAGTAGTTTAATAATTATTTAACTATGTGAAGACTCTCTAACATTTAAGAATTTCAGATCTTGAAACTTTATTCAAATAGCAAGCAAAATAAAAGAAAATGATATGACGCTCCAAGCAAAACACATATCATGTGGTGAATAAAAATATAGCTCCAAGTAAAGTTACCGATGAATGAAGACTAAGGAGGGGATGCCTTCCGGGGCATCCCCAAGCTTAGGCTCTTGGTTATCCTTGAATATTACCTTGGGGTGCCTTGGGCATCCCCAAGCTTAGGCTCTTGCCACTCCTTATTCCATAGTCCATCGAATCTTTACCCAAAACTTGAAAACTTCACAACACAAAACTTAACAGAAAACTCGTAAGCTCCGTTAGCGAAAGAAAACAAAACACCACTTCATGGTACTGTAATGAACGCATTCTTTATTTATATTGGTGTTAAACCTACTATATTCCAACTTCTCTATGGTTTATAAACTCTTTACTAGCCATAGAGTCATCAAAATAAGCAAACAACACACGAAAAAACAGAATCTGTCAAAAACAGAACAGTCTATAGTAATCTGTAACTAACGCAAACTTCTGGAACCCCAAAAATTCTAAAATAAATTGGTGGACCTGAGGAATTTTTCTAGTAATCATCTGCAAAAATAATCAACTAAATAACACTCTCCAGTAAACAGTTCTACCTAATCTCGTGAGCACTAAAGTTTCTGTTTTTTACAGCATGATCATAAAGACTTTACCCAAGTCTCCCCAAAGGTTCTACTTGGCACAAACACTAATTAAAACACAAAACCACATCTATACAGAACCTAGAAGGATTATTTATTCCTAAACAGAACCAAAAAGCAGGAAACTAAAATAGAATTGGGTTGCCTCCCAACAAGCGCTAACGTTTAACGCCCCTAGCTAGGCATGATGATTTCAATCATGCTCACATAAAAGATAGGAATTGAAACATAAAGAGAGCATCATGAAGAATATGACTAGCACATTTAAGTATAACCCACTTCCTATGCATAGGGATTTTGTGAGCAAACAACTGATGGGAACAATAATCAACTAGCATAGGAAGGCAAGACAAGCATAACTTCAATACTTTAAGCACATAGAGAGGAAACTTGATATTATTGCAATTCTTACATGTTGGAGATATGCCCTAGAGGCAATAATGTATGATGATATTTCCTATGTGTTTATGAATAAAAGATAGTCCTTGGACATTATCAATGATGTGTATCAGCAAGTATGTGACTTGTTTGTGGGACTATGCATTGTATGATGACTGTCCTAAAAGGTCCCTAGTCGAAAGGGCTGTGTGGACGCGGAGCCAACTAGACTAGCATATGACACGGTTGATGGCTTGGTCTCACTAGCCATGAAGCATTGGATGCTAACCGGATAATATGGGCTTGGAAAGGTCTGGTCGGATTGGACATAGTCGGATCCGAGTTGAGATAAGGTCCGAGTCGGATAGACCCAACTATGAGACGCAACGATATGTCATCTGTGAGTCTCTAGTACAACATACGTTCTATGTCCTAAGACCTGAGCTGGCGCATGTACTCGGGATGGTGATAGACTTGCTTTGGGCCGACCAAACGCTACTTCGTGACTGGGTAGTTACAAAGGTAGGTTTCAGGCTTGTCCAGACCCATGCTACGAGACATGGTCGAGCAAGATGGGATTTGCCCCTCTGACCAGGAGAGATATACTCTGGGCCCCTCGTGTGATCCGACCAGGATAAGAATGGCCATGCGACAAGGATTATGAGATAAACCGGTTTTTGGTCGGCATCACTGGAACAACAAAGAGGTCGGGCTAGCACAAGGATGACAGACTCGCCTTGAGCTCGACAACATATATCGTGTGGTAAAAGGAATGGATGTGTGATGTACAAGTTCGCTAACTAGCTTCATAGTCTGCTTGGTGTTGGGCATGCCTTGCTAGAGGCCGCTACCAACCGTGTAGTTCGGAGGTGATCCAAACTGCGACCAAGCCGACTTGAACCTAAGGGGTCGCCCGCTTAAGGGAAGGAACCTACGAGGTTTGATCCAGGGACACTGGTCGGATGTGATCCGAGTTGTATCCGGATTGTGGCCGAGTAGACTTATGGGCTTTAGGGTCCATGCGAGGCCCAAGTGTTGAGCCTGCGACGGACGCCTATATAAAGTGGAGGTGCCGCACACTCATGATGGTTGATTGCTTCGGCGCTGTCACTAGGGTTTGCATGTGTTGCGAATAGACACCTCCGCTAGCCGCCGGTTGTGTGATCGGACCTAGCAGTCCGCCGCACGACGTTGCTCCTGCACGCGCGGATACCGTTAGAGGTGGTGCACTTGCGCCGCTCCAGCGTACCTGTACATGGGAACTGACAACCGGCTGTTCAAGGGAGATTGTACAAGGAGGAGACGATCCACGTGGACGCGCTGCCCCCTCTCTTCTTCCACTGCACAGCACTGCGCGTCTAGTGGTAACGAACTGTGATCCATCTCCCGTAGCATGTTCTTGGTTGTTCCTCGCGTAGGAAAATTTTAATTTGCAGTTGACGCACCCTACCGTAGAATGCAACACTACAAGCATATATTCCTCCCTCGTAATAATTTTTAGTAGCATCATGAATGAACTCAACAATATAACCAACACCTAAATCATTATTTTCATGATCTACTAGCATAGAAATTTTATTACTCTCCACATAAGCAAAATTCTTCTCACTCGAAATAGTGGGAGTATCATAAGATACTTGAATACTATAAATTGTTTCCACATTAAAAGAGTAATGTTTAGAGAAAGGGTACTCATAATCATGACAAGTTTTATAAATATAATCATCACTACTCTTTATATCATAAGTTTTATCACAATAATCATCATAAGTAGCAACTTTGTTCTCATCATAATCAATTGAAACCTCTTCCGAAATAGTGGATACATCACTAAACAAAGTCATGACCTCTCCAAATCCACTTTCATAAATATTGTAAGATTCAACATCCTCCAATATTGTGGGATCACTACTTCCTAAAGTTGACACTCTTCCAAACCCACTTTCATAAATATAATCATCATAGGTAAAAGGCATGCTATCATCATAACTACTTTGCATATCAAAACTTGAGAGGCTAAAAATATCATAATTACTAAACATAGCATCCCCAAGCTTGGGACAAACATTAATTGCAGCAAATATATTCTCAAATATGTCATCCTCATCAAACATAGCTTCCCCAAGCTTGGGCCTTTTCATATCATAGGCATAATCACTCTCATCATTAATAGTATAGATAGCACCAATAGTATAGCAATTATTATATTCTTCCAAGCAAGTGCCAAAAAGATTTTCAAGATCATAAGAAGTATCATTATCTTCCCAATCATAATCATCACAACAAGCAATAGGCATAGCGAGATCATCATCAAGTGTATCATCTTCATTTTTATGAGGCACAGCAATAATAGGAGCAACTTTATTTGGGAGAGATACCTTTTTACCTCTCTTCCTTTTTCTTTTCTTCTTCTTCACCACATCATGTGTGGGTTCAATCCTCTTTTTGGAGCTCCTTATTAATGAGATTGGTTGAATAGAAGGCTCCTCTTTGTTACCTGATTCATCATAAGAAATAATAGGAGGATATTGGGAAGTCTCTTCCCTTTCATTAGTATTCTCTTCATCTTCTATTTGTTTTCTTTTCTTTATGTAATTGGCAATATAAGGATTTTCAATGCAATTCACCGCACAATACATATAAATCTTTTCTAGATCAAAATCAAGAATTTTATCAAGATTAAATTTTGGAATACCCTCAGTTATACGTTTCATTTCTTCATAACCCAAAAGAAGGCTAAGTTCTTTATGATGCTCAACGGTAATCAAATTATCACAATATTTGGACACGACTTGATCATGAAACAAATAGCATTGGAGCTTTAAATGACTATGTTCATTGCAAAGTTCACAAGGGGCACGAAAAATATTGAATATTTCAGCACATTCATCTAGCTCTTCTTGCAACAATTTGGTTTCTAGGTACTTGTGCCTCTTGCAATATCTATTTTCCCTATTTGGTGTGTACTTACAAAACCAATGCACTCCATAAAAATTGACATGTTTATAGGAGGCATTTTCATCATAACTAGTGCAATCATCATTAGTACCATGGATATTCAAGGAGTTCATACTAACAACATTGCAATCATGCTCATCATTCAAAGATTTAGTGCCAAACAATTTAATGCATTATTCTTCTAACACTTTGGCACAATTTTCTTTTCCATCATACTCACGAAAGATATTTAAAAGATGAAGCGTATGTGGCAAACTCAATTCCATTTTTTTGTAATTTTCTTTTATAAACTAACTAGTGCTAAAACAAGAAACAAAAAGATACGATTGCAAGATCTAAAGATATACCTTCACTTACCTAGCCTCCCCGGCAACGGCGCCAGAAAAGAGCTTGATGTCTACTACGCAACCTTCTCCTTGTAGACGTTGTTGGGCCTCCAAGTGCAGAGGTTTGTATGACAGTAGCAAATTTCCCTCAAGTGGATGACCTAAGGTTTATCAATCCGTGGGAGGCATAGGATGAAGATGGTCTCTCTCAAGCAACCCTGCAACCAAATAACAAAAAGTCTCTTGTGTCCCCAACACACCCAATACAATGGTAAATTGTATAGGTGCACTAGTTCGGCGAAGAGATGGTGATACAAGTGCAATATGGATGGTAGATATAGGTTTTTGTGAACTGAAAATATAAAATCAGCAAGGTAGTGAGCGGTAAAAGTGAGCGTAAACGATATTGCAATGATAGGAAACAAGGCCTAGGGTTCATACTTTCACTAGTGCAAGTCCTCTCAACAATAATAACATAGTTGGATCATATAACTATCCCTCGACATGCAACAAAGAGTCACTCCAAAGCCACTAATAGCGGAGAACAAACAAAGAGATTATGGTAGGGTACGAAACCACCTCAAAGTTATTCTTTCCAATCAATCCATTGGGCTATCCCTATAAGTGTCACAAACAGCCCTAGGGTTCGTACTAGAATAACACCTTAAGATACAAATCAACAAAAATCCTAATGTCACCTAGATACTCCAATGTCACCTCAAGTATCCGTGGGTATGATTATAAGATCTGCATCACAAAACCTCAGATTCATCTATTCAATCCAACACAAAGTACTTCAAAGAGTGCCCAAAGTTTCTACCGTAGAATCACGACGAAAACGTGTGCCAACCCCTATGCATAGGTTCATGGGCGGAACCCGCAAGTTGATCACCAGAACATACATCAAGTGAATCAATAGAATAACCCATTGTCACCACGGTTATCCCACGCAAGACATACATCAAGTGTTCTCAAATCTTCAAAGACTCAATCTGATAAGATTACTTCAAAGGGAAAAGTCAATCCATTACAAGAGACTAGACGGGGAGAAGAAACATAAGATCCAACTATAATAGCAAAGCTCGCGATACATCAAGATCGTGCCAAATCAAGAACACGAGAGAGAGAGAGATCAAACACATAGCTACTGGTACATACCCTCAGCCCCGAGGGTGAACTACTCCCTCCTCATCATGGAGAGCGCCAGGATGATGAAGATGGCCACCGGTGATGGATCCCCCCTCCGGCAGGGTGCCGGAACAGGGTCCCAATTGGTTTTTGGTGGCTACAGAGGCTTGCGGCGGCGGAACTCCCGATCTACTGGTACATACCCTCAGCCGCGAGGGTGAACTACTCCCTCCTCGTCATGGAGAGCGCCAGGATGATGAAGATGGCCACCGGTGAGGGATCCCCCCTCCGGCAGGGTGCCGGAACAGGGTCCCGATTGGTTTTTGGTGGCTACAGAGGCTTGCGGCGGTGGAACTCCCAATCTAATCTCTGTTCTGGAAGTTTTAGGGTACATAGGTATATATGGGTGCAGGAAGTACGTCGGTGGAGCTTCGGGGGCCCCATGAGGCAGGGGGTGCGCCCTAGGGGGGTGGGCGCGCCCCCACCCTCGTGAGCACCTCCCTTGGCTTCTGACGTGGGGTCCAAGTCCATGATGTAGCTTTCCTTCCAAAAATAACTTCTCCAGTTGATTTCGTTCCGTTTCGACTCCGTCTGATATTCCTTTTCTTCGAAACACTGAAATAGGCATAAAACAGCAAATCTGGGCTGGGCCTCCGATTAAAAGGTTAGTCCCAAAAATAATATAAAAGTAGATAATAAAGCCCAATATTTCCCAAAACACTAGATAACATAGCATGGAGATTTCAAAAATTATAGATACGTTGGATACGTATCAAGCTTCACGGCTACAGCGATCAGCAGCCTGCAAGACCCACGAGCGGCGAAGGCGGCATGTCAGCTCCGTACTAGACTAGTCGGCGGGGCCCACCAGTCAGCGGGCCCCAGCAGCCAGCGGAGAAGCCGGAGGCCAGAGACACTGACAGCCGGGTCCTACACTTGGCAAGATTACCAATTTACCCCTGGGGAGTAGGCCTATATAAACCCCCCAGGGCACCCATGCAAACGGTTCCCATCCTGTTAGAACTAGACTCATACATAGAGAGCGAGGAGAGGGCTAGCCTTGCCTTCTTGCACCTCTAGCAAATAGCTCCAGGAGCACCATTGTATCACTAGTGCCTTAGTGATCATGCGGAGACCCCGCAGAGCAGGACTAGGGGTGTTATCTCCATGGAGAGCCCCAAACCTGGGTAAAGTTTGCCGGCGTTCGTGTCTACACCTTATCCCGCTTCCAGGCACCGGCGACGTTCTACTCGCTCCCTCCATGATAAGCCATCCATTGGCATATGTCGCACCCAACCCCCGACATTTGGCGCCCACCGTGGGGCAAGGTGCACCATCGTCCGGAGACCTGTTCTGGATGGGAACCCTTTTCCTCCCTGGCAAGTGCAGCTAGCCCGGCACACCAGACGGAGTCTGCGCCGACGCGCTGCATGGCGTGGAAGTCACTTGCGTGGCGAGCTATCTCGCTGATCTCGTTGGAGAGATATGCCTATCCGACAAGCCCGCATCCGACGCGGGCACAGAAGGCCCTGAGAGCCGCCTCGTCAGCCTCCTCGATCAGCTCCATGTCGTCAGCAAGCCTGCTGTAGACCTGGAGTCTGTTGGCTCCATCGACCCGATGCTTGTCCACTCCGACACCACATCGCTCGACGCGTTCCCCACCAACGTGGTTGTTTACGACGAGCCGCTTCCTCGCGCGGAGAGCAGCAGAAGCATCATCACGGAGGTGCTTGTCATTGGCCACGGCGAGCACTCCGGCGGAGGCACCCACGACCCGCTCGATGCAGCACTGCAAGACCTGACGGCGCCCATCCCAGAAGACGTCGACACCGAGATGCTGGAAGCATGCCGCGTCCAGCTTGTCGAGGGCGCCAAGAAGCTGGGCAGCATGAGACGCCTATCGGAAGCCTACCAGCGTGAGATGGACCGCGCTGTGGGTGACACGCCGGCTCCTGTGGTGCCGACCCGCCTTGGCACGGTCCTGCAGCGCGGCGTGGCCATCGCCAACCTGTTTGGGGCAGATCGCCCCATCTACGCCATGCCTGTAGAAAACATATGAGCTGCCCAGGCAGCAGGAGAAGAGCTGGACAAGTTCGAGGGCGAAGAACGTCGCCAGATGGCGGAGCGTGTCCAGTGGCTCCTCGACACGGCTGCCGAGTAGCACGAGGCCGTCTGCCGCACTGAGTCGCCACACCGGCAAAACGACGATCTGCCTCCCCGCCGAGATCAAGGCACGACATATCGAACGCCGACTAGTGGCGTTCGCGGAAGAAGATACAAGGAGCCGGCTGCCAGCCGCAGTCGGACTCGCATCACCATAGAGAGCGACCAAGACGGCCGCCCAAGAGCAGTGGAACGATGGGATGACTGTCCGCCTCCTCCTCCTACTTGCAGGGAAAGGCGCGTCTCCCCCCCGCCTATTGAACAGCCGACACTCGGCGACCGCCTTGGCCGCCGAGAAGGAGTCAGAGAGAACAATGCCCGCCACCGGATCGACCGCCTCAACTGATCCCTCGTGCTAGAAGAGGAAGATGAGTTGGGTCCGCCCTGCTTCGGCCCCCGCATTTGAGATGAGCCTTTCCCCAAAGGGTTCACGCTCCCAAGAGACGCGCCCAAATACACCGGCTCCGTGAAGCCGGAGGACTGGCTGGTCGACTACTCCACAGCCGTCAGCATAGCAAACGGCAACAAGCGCGTTGCTGTGAAGTACATCCCGCTCATGCTTCAGGGCACAGCCCGGACATGGCTGAACAGTCTAAAGCCCCGCAACATAAACAGTTGGGTCGACTTCACCGACGCCTTTGTCCGCAACTTCACCAGCATGTACAAGCGGCCGCCCAAGCCCCGCCAGCGCTCCTTGTGCGTCCAAGGCCCCAACAAATCGACTCGCGACTACCTCACACGCTGGGCCGAGCTCCGCAACTCTTGCGAAGGCGTGCACGAGGTGCAGGCCATCGAGTACTTCACCGCTGGGTGCCGAGAGGGCACCCTCCTCAAGCACCGACTCCTTTGCAACGACCGGCGACCCTCGACGAGCTGCTGATCATAGCAGATAAATATGCCACGGCCGACTCCTCCATGAAGGCGGAGATCCAAGTTGATGCCTCAGGCAAGGCGGCCCCCCAAGCTCCTCAGACTCCGGCTGGCGAAACCAGACGGCGTCAAGAGCAGAAAGACAACAAGCGCAAGGCCCCACAGCCGGCTTCCACAAGTCGGCAGGTGGCGACAGTCGAAGACCAGCAGCCAGAAGGGCAACCTCAACCCAAGCTCCAGAAGGGCGGCAAGCCCAATTGGCTACCCGCCTTCTCGTACGAGCAGACTCTTGATGCACCCTGCAAGTTTCACAGTGGCTCCAAGCCATCCAACCACACCACTCGGAAATGCCATTGGCTCACCAGGATTGCCAAAGGTGACGGCCTTCAGCCTCCTCCGCCTGCTGGGTAGCAGCCTCCTCCTCCCCGCCAGCAGCAGCCGGCAGTTCGACCAGTCGGAGCTATACAAGATGAGAATCTCAAAGAGCACGGAGCTTATGTCGTGTTCACCAGCGTGGCAGACGACAAGCACAGCAGACGGCAACGACAGCAAGAAGTCAACGCAGTGGCGTCAGAGACCCCCGAGTTCATGCATTGGTCCGAGAAGCCCATCAGCTGGACTAGAGCCGACCACCCAGAAGTGATCACCAATCCCGGCTCCTATGCCTTGGTTCTGGATGCCACCTTCGCCGCAGCTCGTCCCGAGTTCTGATAGATGGCGGCAGCAGCATCAACATCCTGTATAAAGATACTATGGAGAAGTTAGGAATCAAACAGAGGCAGCTTCGGCCTAGCCGGACTGTATTCCATGGCATAGTTCCTGGCCTTTCCTGCTCACCAGTCGGCAAGATTCAGATAGATGTCGTCTTTGGGGACACAAATCATTTCTGCCTAGAGCCAGTCTGATTTGAAGTGGTGGACCTTGAGAGCCCCTACCATGCACTGCTTGGCCAACCTGCTCTAGCCAAGTTCATGGCGGTCCCCCACTATGCTTACCTCAAGATGAAGATGTCGAGCTCCAAGGGAATCCTGACCATAGTAGGGGACTACAAGAAGTCGTCCGCCTGCGCAGCAGACAGCAGTCGGCTGGCCGAGTCTCTCATGATCGCGGCTGAGAAACGGCTCCTTGACCGGGTTATGGCGATGGCAAGCAAGTAGCCGGAGATGTCACCCAACCCCAAGGAGTCGGAAGTTGAGGGATCGTTCAAGCCGGTGAAGGAAACAAAGAAGATAACCCGGAGCACCCGGAGAGGTACGCTGTCGTAGGTACAAACCTTGACAGCAAATAGGAAAGCAAGATCATCGATTTCCTCCGTGAGAACCGGGACATCTTTGCATGGTCCCCCAAGGGTATGCCGGGTGTTCCGACGGATTTTGCCGAGCACAAGCTTCACGTCTGACCTGATGCCAAGCCCGTTCGGAAGCCTTTGTGCCATCTGTCATAAGAGAAGAGAAGAGTTGTGGGAGAAGAGATAGCCTGACTTCTTGCAACCGGCTTCATCATGGAAGTATTCTTTCCAGAGTGGCTGGCCAATCCAGTCCTCGTGTTGAAGAAAAACAAGCAGTGGCGTATGTGCATCGATTACACCAACCTCAACAAGGCCTGCCCCAAAGACCCATTCACTTTGCCGAGAATTGACCAAGTGATAGACTGCACAGCCGGATGCGAGATGTTGAGTTTCTTGGATGCTTACTCAGGATATCATCAGATCAAGTTGAACCTGACCAACAGGCTGAAGATCGCCTTCATCACGCCATTCGGAGCCTTCTGCTACTTGACCATGACGTTCGGCTTGAGGAATGTCGGCGCCACGTTCCAACGTTGCTTGCAGAAGTGCCTCCTCAAGCAACTTGGCAGGAATGCCCACGTTTATGTGGATGATGTGGTGGTGAAGGCGGAGAAGCGTGGAACGCTGCTAGAAGACCTGAAGGAGACCTTTGAGAACTTACGCGGATTTCAAATCAAGCTCAACCCGAAGAAATGCATCTTCGGAGTACCAGCCGGCTAGCTTCTTGGCTTCCTGGTCTCAGAGCGCGGCATAGAATGCAACCCTATGAAGATCAAGGCCATCGAGAGGATGGAAGTGTCCACCCGACTGCTCGACATGCAGAAGTTTACCGGCTGTTTGGCATCCATCAGCCGTGTCATCAGTCGGTTGGGTGAGAAGGCTCTTCCCCTGTACCAGCTCATGAAGAAGACCATTTTTTTCGAGTCGAATGATAAGGCGGATGAAGCTTTTCTCCAGCTCAAGAAGATGTTGACCACTCCACCTGTCCTGGCAGCTCCGACTCCTAAGGAACCCATGCTCCTCTACATCGCCGCCACCAGCCGAGTGGTCAGCACTGTCATAGTAGTGGAACGCAAGGAGGAAGGCAAAGCACTACCAGTCCAGAGACCGGTGTATTACCTAAGTGAAGTACTGTCCGCCTCCAAGAAGAACTACCCCACTATCAGAAGATGTGTTACGACGTGCACTTTGCCGCCAAGAAACTGAAGCCGAATTTTCAAGAGCACCCAATTATTGTTGTCTGCACTGCCCCGCTTGCCGAGATCATCGGAAGCCGAGATGCCTCAGGCTGAGTAGCCAAATGGGCCATAGAGCTGGCCCCCTACACCATCTACTACCAGCCTCGCACCGCCATCAAGTCACAAGCGCTGGCCGACTTCCTTGTCGACTGGGCCGAGACCCAGTACCTGCCGCCGGCGCCCGACTCCACCCATTGGCGGATGCATTTTGATGGTTCCAAGATGTGCACCGGTTTGGGAGCCGGCTTCGTCCTCACCTCTCCCAAAGGCGACAAGCTCAGATATGTGCTGCAAATCCATTTTGCCACCTCCAACAATATCGCCGAGTATGAGGCACTCATTCACGGGCTCCGGCTTGCCAAAGAGCTCGGCATTCGCCAGATCCTGTGCTATGGTGACTCTGACTTGGTGGTCCAGCAGTCGTCAGGCGACTAGGACGCCAAGGACGCAAACATGGCGAGCTACCGTTTCCTCGTACAGCAACTCAGTGGATACTTCGATGGGTGTGAGTTCCTCCATGTGCCAAGAAATGACAACGAGCAAGCAGATACCTTGGCACGGATCGGCTCCACTCGACAAGCAATACCAGCCGGCGTCGCCCTACAACGCCTCCTCAAGCCGTCCGTCAAGCCGTCACCAGAGTCAGACTCTATTTTCGTGCCGGCCCCTCTTGAAGCAGTCGGATCCAACTTAAGAACCCCAGTAGCCGGTGTGGGAACTTTGGCAGGCGGCTCGGGGACTGCAGCAGTCGCACCCGGCCCGGGGACTTCAGAACCCAGCTCGGGGACTGCAGTAGTCGCACCCGGCCCAGGGACTTCAGAACCCGGCTCGGGGACTGCAGCAGTCGCACCTGGCCCGGGGACTTCAGAACCCGGCCCGGGGACTACAGCAGTCGACCTCGGGACTTCATCGACTCAGCAAGTGGCATCCGACTCCAGCCCACCGCCTCCCAGCCCAACCGCCCTCGCGCAAGTAGCAGTCTTAGCAGTCGAAGAAATCGCACCACCTTCTTGGGCTCAACCCAGCCTCAACTTTCTGGTGAACAAGGAGCTGCCGACTGACAAGATCTCGGACCGACAAGTGCAATGCTGAGCAGCAGCATATACCATCGTTATCGGTGTACAAAAAGAGGGGTACACTTTTTGTACCCCTATAACTGTGCACAGGCAGTCTGAGCCACGGGCACCGCCACACCAAGCACGACAAGGGAGGTGAGCCAAGGTAAGGCCGAAGCTCAAGAGAAGCAGAACGCCGCCAAGACCAAGACCACAAAGAGCAAAGGGGACGAAGCGGACTCCCCCGGCAAGATCCTTGCCGGGAGGCGGTTTTAGCAAACCCGGCAAGACCCTTGCCGTGGCAGCTCGCCCCACACCTATGGAGCGAGTCGCCCTTGAGTCCACTGCCCCATGGGGCAAGGATTCGGGAGACATCCCCGTGGTGGCATGCAGATCTTTGTGAAGACATTCAAGATCAGATACACACTTTAGAAGATGATGATCCTCGGCGGGATCCCAGCCAAGGAGGACCACAAGGCCCCCGGCAAGAGCCTTGCCGGGGATGACAGCAGGCGCCACGATAGGACGCTTGCCGGGGCCGCGGCAAGGCCCTTGCCATGAACACCCGTAGGGCCACCATCAGGCCCACGCCAATCAGACCTCCACCGCCGTTCGCATGCAACTGCCGACCCAACCAGCTGGGCAGGCACCAGCGTGGCGGCATGCGGATCTTTGTGGAGACCCACCACTGCGCCACCTCAGCTACCTGCCTGCCTACATGGCACCGCGGGCACCGCTGGCCAGGGCGCGTGTCGACGCAAGAGAGAGCAGCGACGGACGAGACAGGGCTCTCCCCCGTCCCCGATAAAGCAAAAACACCTAAGCAAGACGCATTAAATGCGCCTTGTCATGTAATGCGAGGGATAACCTCGCATCACTGTACCCTTTCCACCTCCTGTGTGCCACTGTGGCAACCCCTTTCCCTATAAAAGGAGGCCCAAGGCGACCAGGAAGAGGATTCGGCTTTTTGGAGCTCCTCACGCCCCATTGCCAGTTCAAGAACACAGATAAACAATCCACCAAAGCAAGAGTAGGGTTTTACGCGTCCTCGCGGCCTGAACCTGGGTAAAGGAACCGTGTGCTATCTGTTTGATCCGCTCTTCTCACGACCCCGCGCCCCGCAACCGTAGTAGGGATTCTTGTGATCCCATAGGTGTCGTTCCACACCGACATCTTTGGCGCGCCAGGTAGGGGGCGCAGTTGTGAGAATCAGCTTTGGCAGTTAGCCCGGCGCTCCTTCATCTTCGTGACCCTTGAAGAAGAAAGGAGGCCAGAAGATCGACACTCGAGCGCTCGCAAACAGAAGCTAAGTTGCACTGAACCCTTATTTGTGCTACCTTTCTTATTTGAGGTTATTCCCCCCGGAGATGTCACGCCTTTGTATGAGGGACGTACACGCCAGGGGGCTCTCCCACGATCGGCAACGCCCTTGCCCTGTTTTGAGTCCGCTCAACAGCTCAAGCGGCTGCGTCGAGAATGGCAGAGTAACCCGATCGACAAGGCCCTCGATTCTGACTCGAGTCAAGCTCGACAGTTCGAGCGGCCGCCTTCGGAATGGAAAGGTGGCTTGTCCGGTAGCACACGTACCCGGCAGGCCACGGGGATCCGTCCCCAAAACGCCGCTAGGGGCTTTCGCGCCGGCGAGCCTACCCAATCGGCGTAGGGCACCCATACAAAGAGGAGTTGAATAGGGAAATAACATGCACGAAAATTAAGAATACTTCAGAGTTATATTACATCACATCATAGCTGAGGTTCTAACTAATGATAAAATTTGTCTTGGTCGGGAACCCGCAGCGGCGAAGAAGAACGGGACGCCTAGTCCCGGCGCTGGCCTTCCACCCTCCTGATTTTGTCGATGCAGTCGGTGATGGGCTTCATGCGCTCCTTGAGCACCGTGAGGTCAACACCATCCGGCAAGCTCGTCATCGCGGCCGCGAAGTCAAGGTTGGGATTCCAGTGCGCCACCATGGTGAAGACCTTGGTCACGACGCTCCGGCAAAGTTGCCGGGCCTCTTCGGCCAGTGTGGCCGTCCTGTTGGAGTGAAGATAGGCCAGGGCTCCGAGGACGCCCTCGAAGAACTGGGTCAGCTTGGCGTTGACGGTCCCACTGCGCTCAGGGGCGTACCTCACGTTTGGCATCCCCATGGTGGCCAATTGCGAGGTAACCCTGCCGGCGACGACCTCCAGATGGCCGATCCACCTGTTCTCGCCCGCCACATATTCCTGGTGGGAGGCGGCCTCATTTGCCCACAGCTGCTTCTCCTCCTCCAGGCTCCTGGTCAAGGTCTCCTCCCGAGCCCTGCTCTCCGACAACAGCTTCTCGAGATCCTCCAGCTTCAGCTTGAGGTCTATGATGGAGTTCTGCTCCTCAGAGAGCTCCCCGGTCCTGCTAATGACCGCTCCTTGTGCCTCTATCAAGGCGTGGTTGAGCGTGCTCTTCTCGCTGGACAGCTTGAGGGCCTGCTCCTTCAGCTCGTCCCGCTCTGCTTCTAGCTCCTTCACCTTGCCGGTGTGGGCCAGGGCTTGGGCATCGAGCGCCTCTCTGTGCCTCTGCTCTAGCTCGTGAGTCCGTCATGCGACAAGGGCCTCAAGCTCCTCCTCCTTGCCACGGAGCGTTGCGGCAAGCTTCGCCTCACGCACGGAGAGGTCCTCCTCCTGGGAGTCCAAGGTGGCTTGATGCTGGTTCCGGGCGGCTTCAGCCACGGCAGCCAAGTTCGCCCCCTTCTCCTGGGCCTTCTCGATGTCGGCCATCTTCATGGTGAGCTCCACATCGCGCTAGGTCAATTTATCGTGAAAGGCCCTCTGCTCCTCGCGAGTCTGGTGATACCAGGCTTGCGTCTCGGCAATGCGCGCCTTGAAGTCCACCTCCACGTTGTCCACCGTTGCCATCCTGGACTTGACCTTGTCCAGGCGGGCACGGTAGAGCACTTGGAGCTTCCGGAAATTGGCCCCCATGGCATGGAAAAGCTGCTCTTCTGGAGAACCATCGCCACCAACGCCCGGCGCGTCGACCACCTCGAGCCCGGTGGCGGGAAGCACTTCGCCGTCAAAATCTTCCCCTTCGACGGGCACTCAGCTCGACGCCCCTGGGAGGTGGACGAAAAGATCATCGCCCACCTTCAGGTATCTGTCGGAGGCCGAGGTTGAGGAGGAGGGAGGCTGATCATCCATCACCTCTTCCTCAACGGAGGCCTTGCCGGCCTCCTCGGCAGGTCCACCGCTGGCGCCCTCGGCGGAAGCCTCGCCGGTAGCCTTGGCGGCCCCTGTAGCGGCATCCTCGGCAGCACCCTTGGCGGCCTCATCAGCGACGGCCTCGTCAGCATCCTTGGCGGCCTCCTCGGCGGCAATTCTGTCCACGTCCTCCATGTCTGTTGAAGGAGGGCCTGGGCAGCAACGGGAGCAATGAAGCCAAGAAAAGAATAAGGGAAAAATAGAGACGAAAGACAGGCGACTCACCAGTGCCAGGCTGTGAAGCAGGAGACCCCTCTCCACCAGCATTTGGCGCCATGGCAAAGCCACCAGCGCCCAAGTTCCCCTCTTCCTCCATGGGTGTGGACTCCGTGCCTGATGCCCTTGCCGGGGAAGCCCCCCGCGGCGGCCTAGTCGATGGGGGTGGTGTGTTAGGAGTAGCCCTCTGTGGCTCCTCCTGCTTCCGCTCCCCTCCTACAAACCCGGCACACTACTAGAAAAAGGGCTATATATGGGATTGACACTAATGGCGCACCAGACAAGCGGTGCGCCATTAGTATATACTAATGGCGCACCACCTTCTGATACGCCATTAGAGTTGAAACTACTAATGGCGCACCTGGCCCAGGGTGCGCCATTAGTATCAAAAAATTATTATTTTTAACTAGTGCGCCTGTCCAAACATACTAATGGCGCATCCAGACACAGTGCGCCATTACTAGTTGTAACTAGTAATGGCGCACCTGCCGGAAAGTGCGCCACTAATGTTGTTTTTTATTATATTTTTTATTCCCTTTTTTGCAAAACTACTAATGGCGCACTGTTCCACAGTGCGCCATTACTAGTTTAAACTAGTAATGGCGCACTGTGGGACAGTGCGCCATTAGTATTTTTATTTTGCAAAACTACTAATGGCGCACCACCAGAAGGTGCGCCATTAGTAACCTGGATTACTAATGGTGCATCCAGAGTTGGTGCGCCATTAGTAAGTGGGCAGCAACAAGATATTTTGGACAGCCTCTCCTACCCACACTCACTTTCCCCCCACTTCATTCTCTCCACCTCCTCCTTGTCTCAGGTGCCTCCTATTTTCACCTCATTTCCACCATAGATTCATTCAATTTAAGTGGTTAAATTACCTTGTTTTGATAGGTAAGTAAGGGGGGAAGCTATATTTATGTTGTTCTCCCTACAACAATGTGCACAGGCACTTTTTATGGCCTAGCTAGATCTATATATGTTCGTGGTGTTGCATATGTTTGTGGTGTTGCATATGTGTTTGTGTTTGGAGGTGTACCGGTATTTGAAATGCGATAGTTGCCAATATTTTGCCGGAATGTTGATTCATTTCCGTTTCGGCGAGAATTTTGGCATTAAGCATTCTTTTTGGTCCTATTTTTAGGGAAAGCCATGCCAAATTTTTTCTTGGTTCCAAAATATCGTTTTGCTCTACCCCGCAGGCGACCATGGTCCGCATGATGACCGAAGGCATCGTGAATAGGTTTTAGAGGTCCGCGAAGTCCGAGATGCTTCAAAAGAACGAGACGGAGATAAGATGTCCGTGTCGAAGATGAAAGCTGAAGAGCCTTATTGCGGACCCGGAATCCAGGCAGGTGCGGGACCACCTGCTCTTGCATGGTTTGATGGATGGCTATCGGTGGCAAGGTGATGAAGATGACTACGAAGTCGTCCATGGGGGTCGGGCAAGAAATGAGGAAGGGCAGCAAGACAACCACCGCGGCTCGGGCGGGCGAGAAGACGAAGAATCCCCAGGAGATGATCACGACGGTGATGCTGTACACAGTCATCATGTAGAAGATGCAGGACATGATGATGAGGAAGATGCCGGAGCAGACGACGGGCATGATCATGAAGATGATGATGCCGGCGGAGCAGACGACGCTGGACCATCGATGGGCTGGGTGTAGGACCCTCATATTCAAGAGCTGCTTCTCAAGCAGACGGATAACGCAAGAGCTGCCGCCCGAGAGAAAGCCAAGATGGATCAAATTGAGTTAGACGCGGTTACTCCATTGTATGAAGGATGCAGACTCGAGGATACCCGCCTGAAAGTAACGCTCATGGCTCTGGAGATGAAGGTAAAACACAAAATGACCAACGCATGCTTCGACGAGAACATGTCATTCTGGCACGAACGTCTTCCCAAGGGGAACAAGTGCCCGACCAGTTTGGAGGAGGCGAAGAAAATCGTGTGTCCTCTGGATTTACCGCACGTGAAATACCATGTGTGCATGAACATTTGCATCATTTATCGGGACGAGCACGCGGAGTCTACCATATGTCCGGTGTGCGGCGTCACTCGATACAAGAAGAGGAAGAAAGCTCCTCGAAAAGTGGTGTGGTACTTTCCGATCACTCCTCGTCTGCAGCGGTATTTCGCGGACCCTAAGGTAGCAAAGCTCCTGCGTTGGCACGCGGATAGGGAGGAGAAGAAGCGAGAAGATGACGCAAATGATCCGGAGATAGATAAAAAAGACAAGATGCTGAGTCACCCTAAGGATGCGAGCCAGTGGCAAGCGTTGAACTTTGAAGACCCAGAATTTGGGAACGATCCAAGGAACATCATGCTGGGCGCGAGCACCGATGGAGTCAATCCGTTTGGCAGCCAGGGAAGCACACATAGCACCTGGCCTGTGTTTGTGTGGATGTACAACCTTCCCCCCTGGTTGTGCATGAAGAGGAAGTACATTCACATGAGTATGCTAATTGAAGGACCGAAACAACCAGGGAATGACATCAATCTGTATCTGGGGCTGCTGAAAGAGGAGCTTGACATGCTGTGGAAAACGCCAACCAATACGTGGGACGCCGCAGAGAAAGAATATTTCCCTATGAGAGCCGCGCTGCTCACGACGGTGCACGACTATCTCGGTTACGGATATGTCGCGGGGCAGGTGGTCCACGGATTTTCTGGATGCGTCAGGTGCATGGATGACACAACGTATTGCCAGCTAGATAGAGATCCCGGGTCTTCGAAAACCGTGTTCATGGGACATCGAAGGTGGCTTCGCGACGATGACCCGTGGAGAAAACGCAAGGATCTGTTCGATGGTGAAACCGAACCCCGAGGACGCCCGCGTATGAGGAGCGGCGAGGAAATAGACGAGCTGTTGAAAAATTGGAAAGACTGCTCACTGCCGGGAAAGAAGCAAAAGGCGCCAGAGCCGAGAAAGAAGCGAAAGGCGCCAGAGCCGCTGCTGAAGGTATGGAAAGCGAGGTCTGTTTTCTGGGACTTGCCATACTGAAAGATCCACCGTGTGCCTCACAGCCTTGATGTCATGCATATCACGAAGAACGTGTGCGAGAGTCTGCTTGGTACCCTGCTCAACATGCCAGAGAGGACCAAATATGGGCCGAAAGCAAGGGCAGGCTTGAAATCAATGGGCATCAGGCAGGAGCTTCACGCTATATATGATGATCATGATGATGATGATGATGATGATGATGAGGCGAAGCAAGACACGGAAAGTCGTCGCAAAGGCAAGAAGGCCAAGAAGACCGGAAATGACTACCCTCCCGCGTGCTTCACTCTAAGTCAGGAGGAGATCGAGCAGTTTTTCACCTGCCTCCTAGGAGTAAAACTTCCTTACGGTTACGCGGGGAAGATAAGCAGATACCTAGACCCAGCGAAACTGAAGTTCAGCGGGATGAAGTCTCACGACTGTCGTGTGCTGATGACGCAGATACTTCCAGTTGCAATCCGTGGGATCATGGACGCGCACGTCCGTGAAACCCTATTTGGCCTATGCAACTTTTTCGACGTCATCTCTTGGAAGTCTGTTGGCGTGAGGCAACTCAGAAGGCTACAGGAAGAGATCGTGGTGATACTATGCGAGCTTGAGATGTACTTCCCGCCCGCATTCTTCGACGTTATGGTGCATCTGCTGGTCCATATCGTGGATGATATCATCCAACTCGGGCCGACGTTCCTGCACAGCATGATGCCATTCGAAAGGATGAATGGTGTCATCAAAGGATACGTTCGCAACATGTCACGTCCAGAGGGAAGCATAGCCATGGGCTATCTGACCGAAGAGTGCATCCACTACTGCACGAATTATCTAGGCATCGAGAACCCCGTTGGTCTGCCCATCAACAGGCACCTCAGCAGGCTCGCTGGATGGGGTCACCGTGAGGGTCGTCGCGAAATGCATGTCGACTTTGAGGGTCGACTCGCTGACTTTGAAAGAGCAAACCTAGTCGCGCTACAACACATAGACGTGGTCGATCCTTGGGTGGTAGAGCACAAAACCTTTATTAAGAAGACGTACAATGACCGAGGCCAACAGAGGATGGACGGAGATATACTCAAAGAGCACAACTCATGTTTCACGCGTTGGTTCAAGCAGAAGCTTCTGTCGTACCCTTTACATGAGGATTCTTCCGCGGAAGAACGACTCATATTCGCCTTGTCACAGGGCGCCGAGCACAACCTGATGACCTATGAGGCGTACGATATCGACGGCTACACATTCTACACCTAGGCAAGGACATGAAGAGCGATGGTTATCAGAACTCCGGGGTAACGATGGAATCCTACACCGGTAACGACAAGGACAGATACTACGGAAGGATCGAGGAGATCTAGGAGCTGAGCTACGCTGGAGAGAAGGTCCCGATGTTCCGTGTCAGATGGGCCAAGATCGTCCTAAAAGAAGACCGGTATTTCACCACCATGGTTATACCTGAAGCCAAATCCAAGACCGCGGGCGCAAACGTCACCGCGAAAAATGAGCCATGGGTACTGGCTTCCCAAGTGGACCAATGCTTCTTCATTACCGACCCGTCAAAGCCCAGTCGTGTTGTCGTGAGGAGAGGCAAAAGGAAGATCATCGGAATGGATGGAGTAGCCAATGAGCAAGACTTCGACAAGTACGGCGTCCCGAGGATTGAACATGACGACGATGATGAAGTAGCAGCATACACCACAAGAAGAAGCAGGACCACCCTACCTAAAGTACGTCCGTTCCACAGAAGAACTCCATTTGCGAAAAAGAAGAGCAAGAAGATTGTGAACAGATAGCTAGCTAAGATCGATTGTATTTAAATCGTAGCCTTCATTTCTCGATTGTATTTCATGGGCACTTTTTGAACTATCATGAATATTTTTGAATTTCATGGAGACTCGATCTCGATCCCCCTCCATCTCGATCGCTATCCCACCTCGCCAGATCCGGTCCCCCTCGCCGCCGAGCACCCCCCAGTCCACCGGCCGCCGCCGCCGACCCCCCGCACCCTTCCCCTACTCAACCGCCGCCGCCGACCCCTCACACCCCTCCCCTACACAACCGCCGCCGCCGACCCCCCGCACCCCGCGCACCCTCCCCCGGTCCGCCGGCATTACTGTTTGATGATATTATTTAAAAAATTATTACTGTCTTATAAATTTTTTTTACTGTTATGATTTAAACAAGTTTGAACATATTTAAACACAAATAAGTATCAAACAGCATTTTAAATGCATAAAAAAAATTGTGGAGCCTGGGAATCAAACCCAGGACCTCCTGGTGTGAGAACTGGCTACTGACCAGTCGAGCTAGTAGAGGGGACTTGGTGTGGATCAGGTCAGGTGGAAGATAACCTGTTGGATCGAGCAGAAATCAAAAAAAAAATACTAATGGCGCACCACGGTGAGGTGCGCCATTAGTATGGATGTACTTATGGCGCACCGAGGGGTGGTGCGCCATTAGTATTGTGCCATTGCCCCCATCCATATTTCCTCCCGGCCCCTCCCTATCCCCTCTCTCTCCCTCGCCCTCGCCCTCGATCCCCTTCCCCTCTCCTCTCCTGACGCCGCTGCCCCACCGCCTCGACGCTGCCCCGCCGCCCCGACGCCGCCTCGATGCTGCCCCGCCGCCCCGACGCCGCCTC
>NC_041388.1:622551431-622576900 GCF_002162155.2 Triticum dicoccoides | reverse complement strand
CTCCCCTCTTGACTGGTTACCTGTGATTTTTTTTTGCTTCTCCAGCCATGTTTGTGTCTAGAACTCTAGATCATGGAGGAATCGCCCTCTCCAGCAGTGTAATTCTTTTGTGTGTTTCAAGTGGTATTTACAGTGTACTTTTAGTGTAATTACTGTGCATTTTCAGTGAAATTTACACTGTAATTGTTAGTGGAATTTACACTGTAAATGTTAGTGGGTTTACAGTGTACTTCTAGTGTATTTTTGCTCTGTATTTGCAAGTGGCATTTTTAGTGGAATTACTGTGTATTTCCATGGTTTTTACATTGTAATTATTAGTGTAATTTTGGGCCTTTGTATAGTTGATTCACAGCAGCAGCAACTGTAATTGATCCAAAAACCAGGTTAATTGATGTCAAATTGATTAACTAAATCATCCAGAAACAAGAATGATAAGTCCATATGCTACTGTTGATCCCAAGACCGGAATGACAAGTCCAGGTGTTCCTCAATTGAGGAATTTGATTATCTAAATCATCCAAAAACCAGAATGATAAGGCCACATGCTACTGTTGATCCCAAGTTTGATGCATAACAATTGTTGTATGAGTTCTCCAAATGAACAGGAGTACTCCTCTATTTTGATATGAAATCACCATGATAGGTCCACATGCTACTGTTGTCAACATGATAAATAGTTTCAGTTAGTTACCTCTAAAACTATTCCTAATTAACTGAAGAAGAGAAGAGAGGAGGAGTAGTTTATTTCATAGAGTAAACATCAGCACTATTTGACAGTAAAAGGTTTTAGCTAATTTGAATTAACTGAAAGCAGCAGTACATCATTTTTATTGACAGTAAAATGTTCAAAGACACAGAAATATCAGTACAATAGCTAGATTACACTATCAGTACACTACCAGTAAAATGTTCATTTAGTTTCAGTAAACAAATTTTGCCAAGCATGACATGGCCTTTGTGATCTCCTACTACTGAATTTTCATGTCACTTGTGCTATTAGTAGTTTTTTGACAGTAAAAGGGATGAAGAGGTCGGTGACCTCCAAATTCCAAATTTAGTAAAAGTATGGGTATTCGAAACTACTAGTCTGAAAAACAGTTTATGTGGTCTGAAACTTTTCCTAATGTGTTTCAGACTTTCATTAAAAGTTGTTGAATCAAATCAGTTCTTTGATGCTATTATGGACAGATTTAAAATCCACACTAAACCTTGATATGGGAACTATTCGTTTTGATGCTACTGTGCTTTAATACGATATGCTGCTAGTGGAAGACTTTGGAATTTGAAAACCCAAATCAGTTCAGTCTGCCTAGTTCAGCTTCACATAGGTTCCCATTTTCTAGCCTACTGTAATTGTTCCGAACTTTTGATAATCTGTTTCAGACTTTCAGTTAGGAGTTAAGACTAGGAAATAGTATGAACTGCTGTTGGATTAAATCAGTACGTGGTTAACAGGCACAACATTGTGCCTGTTGGGTTTATGGATAGATGCTAGAAGGTTGTCTGAAGATAGTTGTTTGCTAGGGGTGGGGAATCATTTCATAAGTAAAAAGTCCATACTGAACCTTGATACGTCAACCAATGGTTTTGATGGTACTTTGGAACTTGAAAATCAAAATCAGTTCAGTCTGCCTAGTTCAGCTTCATATAGAAGATAATGATTCCTATTTTTTAGTCTACTGTAATTGTTTTTTAGCCCACAGCACTTTGCATTGTTTTGAGGTTTCATACATCAGCTTTCTTTTTTATCTTCTTATTTAAAACTGTAGTAGTACCTGTGCACATAATGCCTAACAGTTTAACTATTTTCCTGCTAATCCAGCCCACGTGGCTGCTGTACTACTTGTCAAGTGATGCTGCTGCTACTATCTGCGAGTTGCTGCTGCTAGTTGTGATTTTGTCAAGTGATGCTGCTGCTACTTGTGATCTTCTAAAATAACCCCTTTCTCCTGAAACGTTGATTAATTTCCGTTTCGGTTGAGAAATGGGGCACTCCTAGGTCAAGAAAATTAGCAAAGGTCATGCCCAATTTTCTTGACCTAGAAGGTGCCCGATTCTCAACCGAAATAAAAATTAATTTGCTTTAGTGGTTGGATTAGTTTAGTATTTTTTTCACACACTCAGACACCCTTGCTTGCCATGTGTGTGAGAGAGAGAGTGAGAGGAGACAAGAAGAAGGGGGTTAGGAAGATGTTGCCTGCTCATCAAAGCTAACCATCTCCCCCTTTTCACCCCTTTTCCTTTGTCTTTTGTGGGTTGCAAGGAAGCTACTGTCTTAGCTAGCTTATCTTGTGCACAAAACCCAGTGTTACAATCTAGAAAATTAGCCTGCAAAGATGAGGTCCCATGCTGGCTGTACCACTGCATCATGCAACAGTGCCTTCAAGATCTAAGGCAATATCACAAAAATCATAGGCAATTTGACCAAACTCACAACCTTGTATCTTTGCAGCAACCAACTTTCTAGACACACCCCTCAAGAACTAGGTTACCCTGAGAACGTGGACTTGGACCTTAGCAACAATACACTAACAGGTTCTATCCCAAAACACCTAGGCAATATCACAAACATCTCTCAATTGTTCCTTGACAATAACCAACTTTTTGGCGACATTCCTCGAGAATTAGGTTATTTGGTCAACTTAGAGATCTTGTTCCTTGACAATAACCAACTTTTTGACCAAACTTTGTTCCTATTTATAGAGAAACATGGCCAACAGCGATGAGGCTGGGGGTTTGGGCGGCAAGAAATTCTGGGAGCTGTCCCAGGAGATGGAGGAACAACCTCACTTGTATGAGGACGCCGCCTTCCCCACCGATCCTGAGACCACTGATGGTACCGCCGAGGATGACCCCACTGATGCCACCACTGATGGTGCCGCCGAGGATGCCACCACTGATGATGGCGGTGCATGCACAGATGGCAGCCAACCGAAGAGGCAACGGAAGGACCGGCGCCCGACCGTGCTCCGCACCCTCAAGGAGGAAGTTACTGAAGTGGACTCCAACGGGAATCCAATGGCGCCCGGACGAATAGTCAAGGGGTACTCGCTTCAGCTCGGGTGCATTGTCCGGAGCACCGTCTCGATCAACACCAAGAACCTCAGGCGTCCTGATCGAGGGAATTAGCGCAACCTCCTCTTCACGAAGCTGCACAAACGATACAAGTTCCCCGCTGAATTTGAAAACACAAGACTCAAAGGGAATAAAGTGAACAGTGCTGCCCTCACGAAGATGAGCACGGCCCTGTCTACTTGGAAAAGCAATGTGAAGAGAATGATCGAGAAAGGGGAGAGTTATGAGAAGATCAAGGAGAAAAATCCTTCGATCACCGAAGATGACTACAACGACTTCAAGATCAATTGCTCGAGCACCGCAAGCTCCGAATCAAGTAAGTGGGGGAAAGAAATGCGGGAGCTGAACTTAGGGGAACACACACTCGGTCCCGGCGGTTACAGAGTGGCGGAGCCTATATGGGACAAGGAGGAGGCGGACCGTGCCGAGCAAGGCCTACCGCCCCTCTTCGATAAATACGGTGACAAGCAGACCAGGAACTTTGTCAGGGCCCGGTACAAGCAGGACCCGAAAACAAAGGAGCTTACCACGGATCCGAAGACCAGGGCGCTAGAGCTTGTTCTGGTAAGGAATACACCCCCGCGTAATTAGCTCCATATGGTTGCATTCTAATTAATGAAGCCAAATTTATAAATGGTTCACATTCCTTCCGCAGGCGACTGAAAGCAGTAGCGCGGGGTCGACTAAGAGCAACCCTTGGGACACCACTCTAAATAGGGAGTTGAATGTAATGAAGAACAAGGATAAGCTCAGTAAGACGACGTCAGCTGGTCGTGTGGCCGGCAAAGGCTTGTCGACAAAATGGTCATCATACTATAACACTGGTGGGCGGAAGGAGAAAAAGACCAGCTCAGAAAGCCAGGCGCGCGAGGTTCAAGAACTCAGGGCACAGGTGGCGCGGATTCCGGAGATTGTCCAAGAGCAAGTGCAACAACAAGTCGGAGCGATGATCACCGCCATTGTGCCTACCTTGATCCAGGGGATTAGTGCGTGGATTGCGGGCGGCCAACAGGGACCGCCCTCGATTCCTAGCCTCACGGCCAGCAACTCACAGAACGCGATGGCGGGGCCATTGGTGTCTCCGGCGGAGGCGGCATTGGTGTCTCTGGCGGAGGCGGCACGGGAGCTTAATGCACCCGGGTGTACGCCGGCCAGCACCTGTGCAGCAAGCGGCCCCTCCGTCAACTGCACGCCCGCCGTTGGCGGTGCCTCGACATTAGCCGAGCTTGACGCCATCATCACGGTAACTAATTAAGCCTCTCTCGGCCGAGGACTTCATCTCCTTGCCTTTGACTGGGCATCCCTGACGCCCTACATGTTTTCGCAGGGCACCACCGACGTTCCGTGCACTCTCCTGCACTTCGTGAACAACGAGTTGGTCGATGTCGCCAAGGGCAAAATCGTTCAACCGGCCAACCCCTTGTTCCACGGTACCCAGATGCCACCCAACTTGTTTAGGGTTCAATTGGTTTGGGTGCTGCCAGGCTGCGACGAGTTGTTACCTCCGATTCGACCCGTCGGGGCCGACGATGATGACGTGATGACCCTCAGCGCTTGCGTGAGCTGGCCCCTGCTTTGGCCGAAGAGCCAGATTCGTTTGGGGGCGGGGGACACCACCCCAAAGACAACACCGCCAGTCGTGCCGCCGCCAAGTCGGCCCCATGGCAAGACCGCCGCAACGGTGCCGGACATCCCTATGCCACTGGATCCAAACATGCATATGGCACTGGATCAGAACGACGACGACGACTATACATTTGCCAACGTCGATCAGTACTTTGCCGATCATGGGTACGGTGGCGACTTCATGGGGCCTCCTTCTCAAGAACCCAACCCAACAAAAGACGTGCGCGATCTAGCTGGTACCGCGGAGAAGCCAAGTTGCAACAGGCGTCGTCTGCAGTTCAGCTCTCAGGAGACGCCTCCAGCTGCCGAATTCACCGAGCCTCAGATAGGCGAGGTGCGAAATATGATCAGCCCCAACACACTCAAGAAGGCGGTCTGTGAGCAGAACTCGTCCCATTATAGGAGAAGAAGAAGGCACACAAAATAAAGACTAACAAGGGTGCGGGCCAGCCGGCACCGAGTACGATCCATGCTCAGGACGGGCCACCTTCACCTGAGGATATCTCGAGGAGGGTGCATGTGGCGGGTAGGCCGATGCTACCGATAAATATGCTCGATGCTGCAACCGGTGCTTTGTGGAGTCTGCATGACAATGTTCTTTCTTTGGTGAAGCGGCGTCTCGGAGAGAAGGATGTGGCATACCCGGTTTTCGCGGCCAAGGTGCCAGAGGCCAAGGGCTTTGTGGATAACTCCATCGGGGGTACGATCATCCTGCGGTTTGATGACATCAACGCTATGTTGAACCTTCATCCGCTTCACTACACCTTCGTTCGGCTATTTTCGCTGAGTATGGAGATGCGGATCATTCGCGACAAGACCCCGGACATCGTGATAGTTGACCCCTTCTACATGCGTGCCAAGATCTTGGGCAGCGCTGGGGACCGGCAAGTCGCGAGTTCTTACCTCGAAGGCGTCATTCTGGCAAACCAAGATAAGGATAACTTCCTCGTGCCTTACTTTCCCGAGTAAGTCCTCCCCTCAACCGCCCCGTAACATATGAATTCTTAGATTTCGATCGTTTTTCTTTTAACATTCCGTGTTTTCTGCAGTGACACACATTGCACGCTCATCCTCCTAAGCCCCAAATATTCCATGGCCACGTATTTTGACCCGGACCGTCAGTCGAACGTAGACTACACAAATGTCAAGAAGGTTCTTGATGATGTTCTCCCCAGCTACGTCAAATCTGGAGGCACCTTCACTAGGCCTATTCGTAAGTACGGCAAGCACGTGTTCTCCCACAATACAACATTCTGCTGCGTCAAGCAGCCGCCTGGCGGTCAGAAGGGTGCCTACTACGCCATCCATCACATGCGGGCGATCGTACGGGACCATCATCACCTTCTGCTACCGAGTAGACTCAAAGATTGGGCCGCGAGCGTGTCGGCAATCCAGGACGCGGACATCAGACAAGAATTCTTTCGCATCCAGTCGGAGTTTGCGGAAATCATCCATCAAGATGTCCTTCGTACCTCGGGGCAGTTCTACCTCAGAAATCAACCGTCCAATAGTGACATCGACACAATCCTACAAATGGAGGCTGACAACGCCCGTTCTTTCATAACTCCCACGATAGACGGCGGTTTCATCCACACTCCGGTCCCTTGAGTCGAGTCGAAAGCAGTGATGCTGTGTCTAGTTCTGAAACATCGATTGGCTCATGTTGTAATTAAACTTTAATGAACTTGTAGTATGTCTCTTTGGTTTCGAGAGTCGTTCAACTTAAGATGTAATCGATGCTATTAATGTCTTGCTTTTCTCCTGCGATTGTTCTGTTGCATACTTATATATTGCTTATGTATTGTCTGTGAATTGGTACTAACGTTTCGTTTGGCTACTGCATAGCGATGCCGTGGTATGTCGTGTACAAGGGTAAGGTTCCCGGAGTCTACGACGACTGGGAGGAGTGTCGGAGACAGGTTCACTGATTCAGCGGTAACAGCTACAAAGGGTACGCCACTAGGGCCGAGGCCGAATCTAGATACACCCTCTATCTAGCGGGAGAGGGGAGGGAGCGTTGGAGGAACCGGATGAAGACGAGTTTCATCGTGATGATGCTCATCGTGATGACCGCAGCTCTCTTCTATGTGATGGTAGTTTAGATGATCGATATCGACTTGTAATGTGAAGACAAACTCGCGGTCTCGAGACTTGTAATATAATGTTCTATCTTTGTTCGGTCTTTTCAATTCGGAGACTAATATGATGAATTGTATTCGGAGACTAAAATGATGAATTGTATTCAGAGACTAATCTTCTATTGTATTCGATGAATCTGTTGTTGATGTGTGCTGTTTATATTTTGTCCAATTATACATTTTGTAACCTGTGCAAAAAACAGAAAATAAAAAAATAAAAAAACCTAATATTCATACTAATGGCGCATCACATCATAGTGCGCCATTAGTATGCCAAAGGATACTAATGGCGCATCATTAAACAGTGCGCCATTAGTATGCCGAAGTTACTAATGGCGCATCTTGTTGTCGTGCGCCATTAGTATGCCAAAGCACCTGGGTATACATGGCCCCCTGGGAGGCATACTAATGGCGCACTGTTGTATATACTAATGGCGCATCTGAGGTGCGCCATTAGTATACCAGATACTAATGGCGCACCCGTGGTGCGCCATTAGTAAAATATACTAATGGCGTGCTACTAATGGCGCACCACTAATGCGCCATTAATGGCCAAATTAGGTGCGTCATTAGTAGGCCTTTTCCTAGTAGTGGCAAGGTCAGCATCATAGCATCGAGCGCCTGCCACATGTCAAGTAAGAAGAGGGTGACAAACTTACGCTGGGGGCTGCGCCGGGGGCTGCTGTCCGGGCTGCTCAGCACCACCAGTGGTGTCTTTGAAGTCCCAGCCGGGGGCTGGCTGCTCGCCGAGGTCTTCGCCCTTTGGGCCAACGTCTCTGCATCCCTACAAAAGCAAAGGCGGGTCAAAATAAGCGACCCAATTCGGGGAAATGGAAATGACAGTAAGGAACGGAGTACTTACTCGTCATCCGTCTCCTCCTCTTCCACCAGTTTCCTTTTCCTCTCCGGGCTGAGAGGCCCGAGATCAAAAGGGAGCTCCACATCATCAACCGAGTCGACGCCTGCCGGAGGAGGCGAAGAAGGCGGCGAGGTCTGTGTGCGCCCACATGAGGAAGGGGTTGTCGCCTTCTTCTTCTCAGCGGCCTTCGTCAGCCTCTTCGCTGCCGAGGCCCTCGTGTGACGCCCCGACCCCTCCAGGGTCAATTGAGGCCGCGTAGCCCTACCAGGCCGGACCGGCTCACCGGAGCCAGCCCGCCGCAGGACTTGCCCTCTTCCCCTGGCTGGCGTCGAGCCCGCGGCCACGCCCTCCTCCTCCGACGACTCGTCGGCCGCGTCCTCGACAAGCGGAGCTCCGGTGTCGGCGCTGCTGGCCTCCTCGGTGGCCGCCGCCCATAGGGTGAACTGGTCCTCCTTTGCGGCCGTGGCGACCTCGTCCTCCACGCCCCCGGTGCTGCCGGCCTCCATGGCAAGCTGTGCCTCCCTCGCCCTGGTGGCGATATAGTCCAGCTCAGCCTGGGTGGTGTCCATGACAAGCCACCGCTCGGAGTCAGCATTGACGTACACCTCAATCAAGGTGTCGAAGAATTACTGCACATCTGCGGCCATCGGCTCCCTCCAGCTCGGGATGGGGCCGTGCGCGTTGCAGTCCGGCATCATGGCGATGATCTCGGACCGGCATGAATTATTGCACAACGGGACCACCCCCGCTAGCAACTTGAAGAGCGGCCCCTTGACGGCCTTGCCGGTCTTTACGGCAACCCTTGCGGCCTTGCCGGTCAGCTCGACCTCGCCGTCGCGATCCACATCCATCTGAAAGAGCCGCTGGCAGAAGTGGGCATGCGCCATCACCGTGAAGTTGTGGTCGAGGCCAGGGCGGAGCCGCATAATGTCAGCCGGATTCGTAAAAAGCGAGGCTGGCCTCCCCTTATTGTGCAACGGGGCGATCCGGCGGCGAATGAAGTCCGCCCCGATCATCTCAAGGGTGAGCCCAGCCTGGGTCGGCCAAAGAATCCTGGTGGTGGCGACAGTAAGCCTCCCGTCGGCGGCATCGACATCACCCCAATCGCTGCCGCGGACCGGCGGCACTCGGCGGACCTTGTAAAATTCCGGTGGGTCTTCGTCCTCAATCCAGCACCACCGGTCACGCCATTCCTCCCACCTCTCCTTCACGGCACCATCCGGGTACGCCCCCTTGGATCTTGGGATCCAGGTGACGCAACTAGAGATGGCACCTCCCGTCTGGATTCGAGGATAGAAATAATGGCGGAAGAGCGCCGTGTTGGGCTGCACCCCGGCAAAGCCCTCGCAGAGATGCGCAAAGAAAGACATGCACGCCAACACATTCGGAGTAAAATCCAAGAGGCGAAAACCGAACTTGTGCATAATGTCGCAGAAGAAATCGGAGAAAGGGGGGCATAACCCGCAAGAAAAGTAGTCAACGAAGAAGGGGTACCAATTTGGGGCAGGATCAGCGCAAGCGGCAGGAATGACGCGCGTCGCCGGGTGTCCCGAATTCTCTCCCCCCGTCTTCACTCCCCACATGGGCTTGAAGGAGGCCCGGAGCTCATGAACATCAACCGTCGAGGGGAAGAAGAAGGCGGACTTCGTCCGCTCCCCCAATAGTGCGCACTCCATTGGCTCCACGGTCCCGGAGCCCTTAGCCACCCCCTTGCCCTTGGCGGATTTGGGCGCCATGGCGGCCGAGAAGTCTAGAGGGTCGAGGAAGGGGGGTGGCGAAGCAGCGACGGCGGGCGACGACGAAAGCTTGCGAGGGAAGGAAGAGAGGGAACGGCGGCTCTGAGATTGGAAAAGGCACGAGGGAAGAGGAGAAAGTGAGCAGCGCGCCCGCGGTTATTCCCTCTTATGGGGGAAAACGCGGGCCGCCTCCTTTCACATTAACTGTGATGTGACGCATGCCCGCGGGAAGCAACCCCACGCATGCCGCCCATGTCACACACGCCTCCCCACGCCGTGCCACGCACGGGAAGCGTGGGAAGCGCAACACGCGATGGAACTTACCGCGGTAAAAACCGCCCCACCTACCCGCGCACCGTTTTTTGGGCCTAGCCCAACAACGCGTTGCGCTTATGTGTGGCCCAGGGCCGGGGGCTCCTGTCGGTGTACAAAAAGAGGGATACACTTTTTGTACCCCTATAACTGTGCACGGGCAGTCTGAGCCACGGGCACCGCCACACCAAGCACGGCAAGGGAGGTGAGCCAAGGTAAGGCCGAAGATCAAGAGAAGCAGAAGGACGCCAAGACCAAGACCCTAAAGAGCAAAGGGGACGAAGCGGACTCCCCCGGCAAGATCCTTGCTGGGAGGCGGATTTAGCAAACCCGGCAAAACCCTTGCCATGGCAGCTCGCCCAACACCTACGGAGCGAGTCGCCCATGAGTCCACTGCCCCCATGGGGCAAGGATTCAGGAGACATCCCCGTGGTGGCATGCAGATCTTTGTGAAGACATTCAAGATCAGATACACACTTTAGAAGATGATGATCCTCGGCGGGATCCCAGCCAAGGAGGACCACAAGGCCCCTGGCAAGAGCCTTGCCGGGGATGAGAGTAGGCGCCACGGCAGGACCCTTGCCGGGGCCCCGGCAAGACCCTTGCTGGGGCCGCGACAAGGCCCTTGCTATGAACACCCGTAGGGCCACCATCAGGCCCACGCCAATCAGACCTCCACCGCCGTTCGCATGCAGCTGCCGACCCAACCAGCTGGGCAGGCACCTGCGTGGCGGCATGTGGATCTTCATGGAGACCCACCACTGCACCACCTCAGCTACCTACCTACCTACATGGCACTGCGGGCACCGCTGGCCAGGGCGTGTGTCGACGCAAGAGGGAGCGGCGACGGACAAGACAGGGCTCTCCTCCATCCCCGATAAAGCAAAGACACCTAAGCAAGACGCATTAAATGCGCCTTGTCATATAATGCGAGGGATAACCTCGCATCACTGTACCCTTTCCACCTCCTGTGTGCCACTGTGGCAACCCCTTTTCCTATAAAAGGAGGCCCAAGGCGACCAGGAAGAGGATTCGGCTTTTTGGAGCTCCTCACGTCCCATTGCCAGTTCAAGAACACAGATAAACAATCCACCAAAGCAGGAGTAGGGTTTTACGCGTCCTCGCGGCCCGAACCTGGGTAAAGGAACCGTGTGCTATCTGTTTGATCCGCTCTTCTCACGGCCCCGCGCCCCGCAACTGTAGTAGGGATTCTTGTGATCCCATAGGTGTCGTTCCGCACCGACAATCATAAACAGAGAACTTGTGAGGCGCAGCATCACTGGTGTTCACCAGCGCTGCGTAGAGCCGAAGCAAGGCCAAGCAATCCTCAAAGATATCCATGAAGGCGAGTGTGGTCACCACGCGGCTTCAAGGGCACTCGTCGCCAAAGCTTTCCGCCATGGTTTTTCTGGCCGACTGCTCTAGAAGACGCTAAAGTCTTGGTCCAGAAATGCGAAGGGTGCCAGAAGTTCCGTTCCAAGCCACACCAGCCGGCTTCTGCACTCAAGATTATCCCCATTGCCTGGCCCTTTGCTGTCTGGGGCCTGGACATGTTGGGACCATTCAAGACTACACGAGGTGGCATGACTCATCTGCTTGTCGCGGTGGACAAGTAACCAAGTGGATAGAAGCAAAACCAATAAAGAAGCTGAACGGTCCGACTGCTGTAACTTTCGTCGCCGACATCACCATCCGGTATGGCATACCCCACAACATCATCACCGACAACGACACAAACTTTGCCAAAGGCGCATTGGCCCGTTTCTGCACTACACAGGGCATCCGACTGGACTTCGCATCCGTTGCCTGTCCACAGTCCAACGGTCAAGTGGAGCGAGCAATCAGCCTCATTTTGTCCGGCATCAAGCCCCGACTGGTCGAGCCTCTGGAACGTTCGGCCGGCTGCTGGCTCAACGAGTTGCCGGCCGTCCTCTAGAGTCTACGCACAACCCCGAACAAGTCAACTGGCTTTACGCCCTTCTTCCTCGTCTATGGTGTTGAAGCCGTCATCCCGACGGACATAGAATTTGACTCCCCGCGAGTAACCATGTACACCGAAGAGGAGGCCAAAGAAGGACGAGAAGACGGCGTCAACCTGCTGGAAGAGGGCCAACTGTTGGCACTCAGCCAGTCCAGCATCTAGCAGCAGGGCCTACACCGATACTACAACCGGAAGGTCAAGCCGAGATCCTTCCAAGAGGGAGACCTTGTGCTCCGGCTGATCCAGCGAACAGCCGGCTAGCACAAGCTCTCGGCGCCTTGGGAAGGCCCCTTCATCATCAGCAAGGTGTTGGGAAACGACTCCTACTACCTGATCAATGCTCAGAAGCCTCGAGCGTGCAAGAGGGATGACTCTGGCAAGGAGATGGAGCGGCCGTGGAATGCAAATCTCCTCCGAAGATTCTACAGTTGATGCAGTATGTACCATGCTGCATTTTGTATTAAAGTATGAAGTCTCCGGGTCCCCCGAGAAGAGCTCGGGGACTACCCTCTTTTATCTATATGATAAGAATCGCCTGTGAATGTGTTATTTCATTTATGACGCCTGGCACCGGGTCCGACTAGTCGGCCTGGGGACTCGCCGCCTTGTACTATGTAATGCTTCCTGCAGCCGGACTAGTAATGTGTTGGCACTTAAGCCATCTCCTTCCAGAAGCCGCATCTCACAGAGGGACTGTTTGGCGGGCAGGAGTAAGGCAGAAGGGGTGCCCACATGAGAAATGGCTAAGGACCCAAAGCATATGCATAGTTCAAGCCGGCTTTCCGCCTCTTCGACCGGCTGTTGAGCAGCCGGCTGGCCGGCTTCTACTTTACTTGCTAAACGTTCTAAATGGCTAAGTACTTGCCTTCCCGAAAATGGCCAAGTACTTGACCCAGCCGCAGTCCGCAGAGCGGCTGTTCGGCTGGCAAGACGGCAACCAAGGAATAGAAGGCAAGAAAAGATAGAATTCAGAAAAATATTTACATGACAAAGGCCCTTGGCCGATACCCAGCAGAAGTTTGAGATACACCCCGCGGGTGGAATTGTGCAAAATTAACAAGCTTGTGGAGACTGATAGACAGGCGAAGCAAAGATAAACCGGCAGTCTAGGCAGCGGCAGGCGGGTTTGGTGGATCGGAGGAGTCAGTGGCGCCGGTTGGTGGTGCGGCCAACTGAGCAGTTTCCGCTTGATCGCCTCCAGTGGTAGCCAGCTCGGTTGGGCGTGGCTCGTTGCTGGAGGCGCGGGCAAGCTGAGGCTGGCCGTCCAGTCCGACCTCTGGCGCCCCCTCTTCGCCTTCCTCCTCCGCCTTGCCTTCTTCCTCGCCGTTGGAGTCGATCACCTCCGCCGAGTCCTCGCTGTCTTCCGGGTTCAGCCCGAACCATTCTGGTGGCGCCTCGGCGCCGTCCTCAACCCCTCCGGGATGAAGATGCTGGTGTTGGTGTACTCGGCGATCGACACCGCACGCTTGATGAGGTCATCTTCCACGGCCACCAACTACTTCTGAGCCTCCTGCCGGAACGTGGCCAGTTGGGCTAGACTTAGCCCAGGGTACCACGCCTTGATGAATTCCAGAGCTCGGCGCGCTCCAGCCCGGGCCGAGGAGCCCTTCCAGGCTTCAATACAGCCGGCCGCCACCTCCAGCCAGTCGGCAGTCCGACTGGGAGTGCGCGGTGCCGACATGTCCGGCCACAGGGCGGCGATTGTCTGGGCGCCGGCATGCTGACGACGGTGCAGGATTCGGTGAGCTGGCCGAAGACGGGCCTCGATGCTCAGAATCTGCTTGCTAAGGGTTCGGGGGCGTCGGCGGCAATCTGAGCGCCATCCGCCCTCCGTCCTTCGCGATCGGCTTCAATGGCCTGATTGGCGGTGTCCGAGTGACCAGGGAAGAAGTCTGCCAAGACGGAAAGCAAAGAGCCAAAGTTAGAGATGAGAAGCCGGCTCGACTAATAGCCGGCATCTCGAAGAAGGAAAAACACGGAAGCTCACCATCGACTATGTCCTCGATCTCGTGAAAGCCGAAGGCCAGCATCGCCTCCTTATCGGTCTAGGCAGAGCGTTCGGTCGCAAACTCGGCAAGGAGGCCGATCTCCTTGTCCTCCGCCTCCTTCTCGGCCGCCTTGAGAAGCTCCGCCTGTTCCGCCAGTTGCACGACAAGCCGGTCGCGCTCTTCAGCTAGCTTGCCGCACTCCTCATCCTTAGCACACAGTGCGGTGTTGGCTTCATCCAACTGCTGTTGCAGGGTGGCGTTGGCCTCTACAAGGGCAGAGAAAGAAGAAGACGTCAGCATCAACAAAGAGGCATAGTTGCCGGGAAGATCCGGCCCGACTGCTGTCGGGCCGAATCTCGGGGACTACAGCCCACGGGTGCGCCGGCACGCCCCCGCAGTGAGAGAAGACAAAGACTTACTGCGACTTTCCGACAAGTCGGCGGTCCGCTGGTCCAGCTCTTGGACGTTGGAGTTGAAGGCGGCCACATGGAGATTATGATAATCCTGTGATGAAGATTTCAGATAAATATCAGTACTTGGAACTCGCTGATTGGAGTTCCGAGCCGCCTGCTCAGCTGCCGGCCCGAAACTCGGGGACTACACCCAGTGGCGCGCCCCCACAGAGAAGTACAAGAAATAGAAATAAAGAACGAAACATACCCGGATGGCCTCTCTCGAGTCCAGGAACGCCGTGTTGCAGCGCTTCAGGGCGTCGGCCTCGGCACGAAGTTTGGCCTGGATGGTTAGGAGCACCCGATTCAAAGGGCCCGTTCTGCCTCCCTGCACCCAGTTAGCTGGCGCGGCGCTGGACGCCTCGGTGTCCGGGATCAAAGAGCTCATGGCACAGGTATGCAGCGGGCTAGGCACCGAAGCTGCCTTCGCAAGACGGTGGCGCGTTGGTGTGCGGACCTCAGGAGTCGGGCCCGTCACCACCTCGTTTCCGGCTGGTGGCACCAGTGGATCCGCCGGCTGCTCACCTTGCGCATCCCTAGACGGAGGCGGTGGAGGCACGATCACATCCGGCATGGCGGCATCGTCGTATTCCCTCTCCATTACCGGCTGCTCGTCGCTGGCTTCTTCAGTCGGCGCCACGAACCCCGGCGGAGGCGGCGCAGAGTTCAAGGGAGAAACGAGTATCAGCTCTGGGCGGCGTGCGGTTTCCTCAAGCTGCTCCTTCGCTGCGACGACAGCCTTGTCCGATGCCGCTTCTCCAGTCGGGCGGCTTCTCGCTCCTCGCGCTCCTCTTGCATGTTTCGCTCCATCGCCTCCCGGAGGTCGGCAGCCGGATCGATTCGCCGGGTGGTGGCGGAGGTCTCCGCCGATCCAATGGCGGAGGCGGCGGCCGACTTCTCCAGGGAGAGCGGAGCCCTAGGTCAAAGGAACAAAACAAAGTAACTCAGACAAGATCAACAAGGAAAAATGAGGGTACAAGATGAAAGTGGTTGAGGGAGTCCTGGATTAGGGGGTGTCCGGATAGCCGGACTATAACCTTTCTCCGGACTCTTGGACTATGAAGATACAAGATTGAAGACTTCGTCCCGTGTCTGGATGGGACTTTCCTTGGCGTGGAAGGCAAGCTTGGCAATATGGATATGTAGATCTCCTCCTATTGTAACCGACTCTGTGTTACCCTAGCCCTCTCCCGTGTCTATATAAACTGGAGGGTTTTAGTCCATAGGACGACCAACAATCATACCATAGGCTAGCTTCTAGGGTTTAGCCTCTCTGATCTCGTTGTAGATCTACTCTTGTACTACCCATATCATCAATATTAATCAAGCAGGAGTAGGGTTTTACCTCCATCGAGACGGCCCGAACCTGGGTAAATACATTGTGTCCCTTGTCTCTTGTTACCATCTGCCTAGACACACAGTTCGGGACCCCCTACCCGAGATCCGCCGGTTTTGACACTGACATTGGTGCTTTCATTGAGAGTTCCTCTGTGCCGTCGCCATCAGGAAGGATGCCTCATCCCGTCTTTAAAGACGGCACCCTTGCCAAGGGAGCTTTGGCTGTTGGCCAAACTCTCCGGCTAGGTGGTTTTCTTATGACCGCCTGTTCGGCTGCTGCGCCGATGATGACTTCTCGGGTCATCAAAAGCAGTCTTCACACAAACTCGGAATTCGCCGAGCAGTTAGATCCAATAGAGCTCTCCTCCCTAAATGAGCTCTTGGATCGCATTGCCGCCCTGGAAGTCTCTACAGACTACGGTCAGATTGGGCTAAAACCGATCTGAGAGAGATCAGCTCTCCCCAGGTCACCCATCACGTTGCAGTGGTGGAGGAACAATGCAGCGACCCTTCGTCTATCTTAAGGACTAGCTATGTCCAGATTCCCGATCCCTACAAGCCGGATACTCGCGGAGGGGACGATGTCACTCAAACCCTGAACCTAAAGTTAGGCAGCGGGCTAAATTCATTGGACAACATCCAAGAATCCGAGCTTCCGAGTTCGGAAACTCCGTGGTCCTTGAGTCTCAGATTGGGTGAGGCTTCGGATTCAATTCCACCCACCCACCCAAACATAAGTGATCTATCCCAAATTAGGCAAGATCCCGACGAAACAGTACACCATTACTGGGCCAGATTCCTCCCGGTCATGAACAGGACAAGGGACTGCCACGAGGAAGATGCAATTTTATTCTTCTGCAATAATTGCACGGACAAGGGAATCCTCAATGCCATAAGTCGCCATGAAATTACATGCTTCGCCGACTTAGCGTCCATAGTACGAAAGTATTGTGCGATGGAAAGCGCCTGGAAAACCGAAATAAATTTTGGGACAATCCGGCCCTGAATACAAACCCAGTCCGAAATAAAAGGGTGCTTTATCGCCAGACACCCGGGTTAAACACCAAAAAGCAAAAACCCTCTACAGGGCATGGAACCGTACTGGAAGGATGGCTCAATGGACCCTGTAAAATTCATAGTGGAGAGGGCGCCACACCAACTCATAGCCTTAGAGCATGTTGGATACTCCGGCAGGTGGCCAAAAGTGGTGAAGATCTTCTAAACCCAGAAGCCACAGAGTACCAGCCCTTGGATACCAGTATGGTATTAACAGTCTTCGAGACTTTTGCGTCAAATAATATGCGAAAACGAACACTCCGCAGCCTTGCCGAAGTCTACCATGTGGCAACAATAAATCCATGGAGTGAGACGGCTATTACTTTCAATGCCAGTGATGAACCTAAATGCCGAACAGCCCGAGCACCAACCGCATTGGTCCTCAGTCCAATAGTGGACGGCTTTCGACTCACCAAGGTACTCATGGACGGCGGCAGCGGATTGAACCTCATTTATGAGGAAACCCTTCAAAAAATGGAAATAGAATGGAACTGAATTGAGCGAAGTAGCAAAACCTTTAGAGGAATAATCCCCAGTCGGGAAGCGCGCTGTACAGGAAAAATCACACTAGACGTGGTGTTCAGCACGCCGGACAATTATAGGTCCGAAGAGGTCACGTTCCAAGTGGCCCCGTTCAGTAGCAGATACCACGCTCTATTAGGGTGGGAGGCGTTTACAATCTTCCAAGCCATACCCCATTACGGGTACATGAAGCTCAAAATGCCTGGGCCCAACGGAATCATCACTCTTGCTAGTGATCCGGACACAGCACTCCGCGCCGAAAATAAGACAGCCGCACTAGCCCTCGAGGCACTATCCGAAGCCCTAGCGGCTGAGGAACTGACTGCGCTGTGCTCCACGGTGAACATGGACGACGTGATACTCGAAAAAAGATCCAAGTCCACCTCCTTTAAACCGGCGGACGAAATAGTCAAATTCCAAGTCCATCCAACGGACCCTACAAAAATAGCTTCCATTGGGGCACAATTAAACCCTGATGTAGACGCCGCACTACAAGAGTTCCAACGCGAAAACTGGGACATTTTTGCCTGGCACCCTTCAGACATGCCAGGAATCCCACGCAGGCTGGCCGAGCACAGCCTAAATATCCTAAAAGGATTCAAGCTAGTCAAGCAGGCTCTTCGGCGTTTCTCCGAACCTAAGAGACAAGCCATGGGAGAGGAACTAGCCAAGCTATTGGAGGCCGGATTCATCAGAGACATAAAACATCCAGACTGGCTAGCAAACCTGGTGATGGTACCAAAGAAGGACAAATCCTGGCGCTTGTGCGTCGATTTTAAGGACATCAACAAGGCTTACCCAAAGGATCCCTTCCCCCTCCCCCGCATCGATCAAATTATCGATACCGCAGGACACGACTCATTGTGTTTCCCCGACGCATACTCCGGCTACCATCAAATTAAGATGGCAGAGTTAGCTCAAGCCGCGACGGCATTCATCACACCATACGGCCCATTCTGCTTCAACACAATGCCCTTTGGGCTCAAAAACGCCGGCGCAACATATCAGCGCATGATTCAGACATGTCTGGCAAACCAGATCGGCAAAACAGTGGAGGCATACGTGGATGACGTGGTCGTCAAAACCAAGCATGTCGAATCTCTAGTAGACGATTTGAGGCTCACATTCGATAACCTCCGAACATACGACATCAAGCTCAACCCGAAAAAATGCGTTTTCGGCGTACCGGTCGGAAAGCTCTTGGGCTTCACTATCCCCGGTAGAGGAATTGAAGCAAATCTAGTCAAGATCCGAGCTCTGTCACAATTGGATATCCCAAAGGACCTTAAACAAATAAAAAAATTGACCGGATGCGTATCGGCTCTAAGCCGCTTTATCTCCCGCTTGGGAGAAAAGGCATTACCCCTTTATCGCCTCCTCCGGCACACCGAACACTTCGAGTGGACGGATGCCGCCATGGCCGGACTCAACAAAATAAAAGCCATATTGGCAACAAACCCAGTCCTAGCCGCGCCAAACATCGGCGAACCAATGCTATTATACATTGTGGCAACTCATCAAGTTGTAACCGCAGTACTCGTCGTCGAATGAGAAACGGATGGACACAAATTCCCCCTTCAAAAGCCGGTTTACTATGTGTCCACGGTCCTTACTCCATGCAAGTCACGGTACCCGCATTATCAAAAGATAGCATACGCGGTATTCATGGCATCCCCGAAACTGCGACACTACTTTCAAGAGTGTTCGATAACGGTAGCCTTGGAAGTACCACTTAACGATATTATAAACAACCGCGACGCGACGGGCCGGATTACCAAATGGGCCATTGAACTCCTCCCGTTCGACATAACTTAAAAGCCATGGCGAGCTATTAAGTCGCAAGTTTTGGCCGACTTTGTCGCCGAATGGACGGAAGCCGAACTCCCTAAAGAGTACGACACATATTCCAACTAGATCATGCACTTCGACGGCTCCAAAATGTTGGCTGGTCTAGCATCTGTCGTCGTTTTGACGTCCCCAACTGGAGATACCGTTCAATACGTACTCCAGATAATGTATACGGACTCCAACAATGCAGCCGAATATGAGGCCCTTCTACATGGTCTCCGGATGGCAGTATCCATGGGCATTCAACGCCTAGAGGTGCGCGGGGATTCGAACCTCGCGATATCCCAAATAAATGGAGACTTTGATGCCAAGGATCTGAAAATGGCAGCTTATCGCAACGCCATCCTAAAAATGTCAGCTCGGTTCGAGGGGCTCGAATTTCACCATATAGCCCGGGAAAACAATCAGGCGGCAGATGTCCTGGCACGCATCGGTGCAAAATGCGATGCCGTCCCTCCCAACATCTTCTTGGAAAGGCTGTTCAAGCCATCCGTAGTATGGGAAGGGGAACCCGGAAATAACATACCGGACCCAACCGCACTGCCCGACACCGAACACTCTGACATAATTGGAGGCTCCAACGAGATAACATCTTCAGCCCACGTAATAATGGCAGTCATCGCCCCGTGGATAGAACCATTCCTAGCCTACCTAACTAGACAGGAACTTCCTGAGGACCAAAATGAGGCACGCTGCATAGTGCGGCGATCTAAAGCCTATAAAGTCCATGAGGGATAGCTTTATAAGAAAAGCACCACCGGAGTCCTTCAAAGGTGTATCTCTAAAGAGGAAGGGCAGAATCTCCTGGCTGAAATTCATGCCGGACTCGGCGGTCACCACGTTGCAGCCCGGGCCCTTGTAAGCAAGGCCTTCCGTACAGGATTCTATTGGCCGACGGCCCGGGCAGACGCTCAGGACTTAGTCCAACGATGCGTTGGTTGCCAGCTTTTTGCTAACCAAAGCCATATGCCACCCACCGCTTTCCAAACTATCCCCATCACCTGGCCCTTTGCGGTCTAGGGGCTTCACATGGTTGGACCCCTTAAAGGAGGAACCCACAAGCAAAAATACTTACTAGTCATGGTGGATAAGTTCACCAAATGGATAGAGGCCAAGCCATTAAGACGGCCGAATCCTGACCGGTGATAGACTTCATATCCGGGGTCGTACACCGTTACAGCGTCCCCCAAAGCATCATCACTGATAACGGCACGAACTTTACGGCCGATGAAGTAAAACTCTGGTGCAAAAACATGGGCATCAAGCTTGACTATGCTTCAGTCTATCACCCACAAACTAATGGTCAGGTCGAGCGAGCAAATGGTCTAATTATGAGAGGCATCAAACCCAGATTAGTGCGGTCCCTCAAGGAATCTAACACGCACTGGGTAGAGGAGCTCGACTCCGTACTCTGGGGGCTGCGGACCACGCCGAACCGCACTACCGGATGCACACCATTCTTCATGGTATACGGCGCAGAGGCAGTTCTGCCCTGCGACATAATACATGACTCACCTCGAGTGCGCATGTACGAAGAAACAGAAGCCGAGCTCGATCGGCAGGACAATTTGGACGCCTTGGAGGAGGAGCGTGACGTGGCTAAAGCCTATTCCATGTTCTATCAACAGCAGGCTCGAAGATACCAAAGCAGAGAAGTACGGGCCAAAACTCACAATGTTGTCGAGTTAGCTCTACGCCTGCCGGATAAGGAAAAGGACAAACTCAAGCCCAAGTGGGAAGGTCCCTTCATTATTGACCAAGTCCTGACCGGTGGAGCGTACCGCCTATGGGATGCATAGGATAACCGACTCGAGCCGAACCCATGGAACGCATCCCGACTCCGAAGATTCTACGCCTAGCGCCGGACTCTGTGTTCGTCTCCTTCCTCTGTCCATTTTTTATATCTGTCTTACATTTCTCTCCTTCTCCCCCTCTTTTCTTTCACAGCCTTTAAGGGCCCATTTTTTCCTTGTTCGCACATAACTGACGCGCTATCCGCGCTCATTATACCTGGGGCTTCTTTTACAGAAGCCTATTCATACGAGCTTCATGCCCAACACATGTGTTATACTTCCGCATGTACCCTTTATTCACCATTATATGCATCGATATGACTTAAGTTTTGGCCAAGCTGGGTTGCCTGGATCTTGTATTTATGCCCTACGTTCCCGTTAATTCGGCTAGGGCATAAGGGGAGCACCTCTGCGATTGTTACTACTGGGTCAGCCGAATGTGTACCTCAGACTGGGTGAAGCCGAAAGCTAGCATTCTTAAGGGAATATTCGGTCGGTGAACTAAAGATGGTTTCACACTTTTTACTTATGCGCACCCAGATGTTTTTTCTGCGTCTCTTTTTGCAGTCCGGACATGCACTTTAGGGCATGCCTCCCAGGGAAAGGAACCCCTAATGAAACTATTCTCCCTGGAAGATATTTCTTACTAACCATGTAATATATATATCATAACTAGTTGGGCACTTGTCCGTCAAAGCACGAATGACCCCTACGCCTGGTCTCCATGCATGCCCCGGTTCTTACATAACCGAGAGGGTATTCGGATACACTCCGGACCGTCAGGTCTCGAGGTTGAAGCGAAAAGGTCCGCCATGACAAACGATCTACAATACGGCTAGAAGGCATTATACATGTCACTTTAAATTACATAGTCAATTTGACTGGTTGAATTCCTCTTCAATACCATCCAATAGGCTGTCTAGTCTACAGTCCTGTTGGGAATACTTTGCGGCCAATTCTACTTGGCCGTATACTAAGGTAACAGGGATCTCCTTCCCATCGGGCCCCACAGGTCCGACCTCGGCCATGTGGTTTGGGTCAGCCTTCGTGTACCGCGTCTTCACCATGGCCCAGGCTTCCCTGGTGCCTTGACGACAGGCCGATATCTTCCATAATCGGAAGCGCCGCCGTGCTCCCTTCAGCTTCTCGGCAAGCTCTCCAAGGCCTTCGGGCATGGAGATCGATGGCCACAAGGCCTGGGCGACACCTTGCATCACTTGCCGAACTCGTTCGTGCAGTTGTGAGAGCTCGGGAAGAAGGTCACCCATAGAACCGGGCATTTCCTCTACAGGACGACCTGTTAGCATACCTACAGACATAACTCTGTCAGCCTACTTCCTCGCCGAACTCTTTTTCAAAGTTTGTTCAAGCAATTACTAAATATGCCGCGTCGAAGCCGCCGATTCTCGTTATCGGAGTCCGACAGTTGGGCACGAACATCCTTTAGTTCCACGCCCAGATTGGTATTGGCATCTAGGAGATCATTCTTCTCCTGCCTCACCCTCGTAAGCACGCTCTCACCGGCCTTTAGCTGGTGTAGGAGTTGTTGCTTATCTGGATTAAGTCCGGCGCCATCTGCAATTTTATTGTCAGATCTGCATACACGCCGCCCAGGATACTTATCATTTGAAGGATATATTACCAAAGGGGGTCTGTTTGGGCTCCCCTGCTGCGGCTAGTGCTGCCTCAAGCTGGGCCTTCACTCTTCTAGCTCCTGGGACAGTTGGGTATTCTTTTCTGTAAGATCATGCGTAATAATTGATCCTTAAATTAGTTATTCTAACTGTTTCAAGTCTCGGGGGCTACTGGTATATATAGTCACCAAATTTTCTCACCCGTATGTCCTTTACATACTGCTCCGTGGCTCTGGTTAGACCATTTTGAGCAGCACGGAGGTACGCATCTCCCATGTTGAAGGCCTCCAACGCCTCCTAGGAGAAACAAGCGTCACGAAGAATTATCCGGCGACGCCTGTGGTTCATGGCACTCTCCACCTCGGAATTGGTGGCAGACAGCCTGTCTGCATCCTCTGTCGGAGGAGCGTGTGGGGCACGCCTCATGTTCGCCTCCGCTTCCGGACCCGGCTTTGGAGCCTGGCTGGAAGATGCGCGATTGGCAACCTCTTCGGATATAGTCCGACAAGCGCTCTTTTTCCTAAAGAGAGCATGGGCGTTAGTATGCCACTGAGAATGATATCTTGGAATAAGATGGTGCCCCATACAGTTGCACCGGCATCTCAATCCGGACCGCCCACCTTTTCAGCTTGCTGGGCCTCGCAGCCCCTTGTTGGCTAGTCGCTGCAGGCTCGGCCTCCCGCCTTGAGGGCCTCCCCTGCAAGAATGGATTCCCTTTTCAAAGTGTTGGGACTTCGGTCTCAGTTACCTGTGAGGCTGGGAGTAGCCCAGGGTAATCGGCTGTAATAGCCACCAAGACATTGTCAATGCTCAATTGGTAAAATACCCCATCGATCAGCTCCACATATATGTCCGGATCCTCTTGGGAGGCCGGGTCGAGGGACCGTTCTGGATCCTCGGGTTGTGGAGGAGGGCTGTTTATCTCCTTTACGGCCTGACGCGGTTCCTGCGTCGAAATTGCAATATAGGATACTTAACTATGGGAATATGGAACAGATGGGCAAAAAAGAAGTGTCCGCTTACCCAGCTTGGAGGGCTGTACATAGAAAATCCACCCAATGGATTGGCGCGGAGAAATTCCTCCTCTTCTCCCTTGTACAAAGCGGACAAGATCTTCATTAGAGCGGCAACCGATTCCGGCCCCTTACAGCCGCAGCGGGTGGCATCATCCTCCCTGTAGAAATCCCACATGGGGTGGCCTCTATACTGAAGCGGCTGCACCCCCCGCATAATGCATATGGCCATGACCTCGATCATGGTTAGTCCGGAACGAGCTAGCAACCTTATCTGGCTCATCAGGTAAAGGACGTCCTTGTCATTTTCCTTCTGAGGGCTCCGTGGACGCCAGCTTAGGCGCTTCTTCAAGGGAGCATTATCGAACTCAGGGAGGCCAATCCGAATAGGATCCGGCAGGGGGACGTCTTCTGTATAAAACCATTCCGAGGGCCGGTTTTCGGACGCCTTCTTAGGGGTTCCGGATAGATACCTGGTCCCGGCGATGCGCCACACTTTGGCTCCGCCCACTTGATATACTGACCCCTTTTGAGAACGGGGCACGAGGCAGAACAGCTTCTTCCACAGCGTGAAATGAGCCTCGCAGCCCAAAAACAGCTCTCAAAGGGCTACGAAGCCCGCGATATGCAATATGGAGGCAGACGTAAGGTTGTGCGACTAGAGGCCGTAGAACTCCAGAAGCTCTCGGAGAAACGGATGAATTGGGAATCCAAGCCCTCTTATCAAATAAGGGACAAGGCATACCCGCTCTCCTTTGGAGGGATTAGGGACGCTCTCCGCTTGCTTTCCGCCATTATAGGTGGCAAGCCCGGCTCGAAACGGGACCATGTAGGCTGGGGGAAGAAAACCCTTGGTTTGGAGCGTCACTAGCTCGCTATGCGGGACGGAACATCTCTCCCAATCTCCAGGCTGAGGGCTGGGAAGGCGAGAGGAGGAGCTGCGACAACCAGCCATGATGGAATGGATCTCTGTCGAAAGCGCTCCGATGAATACTCGCGGAGGGAAGATGGTGTGACTCGGATCTAAATCCTCGTCTCTTTAATAGGCAGCTCATTTACGCAGCTAGGGGGGAAATGCAAAAACACCCTGGCTTTTTGCATTCATTTGACACGTGGAAGAAGGCCATTATTGGGCGTGGGAGGCAAGAAGCGCAATATTCACAAGAAGCTGGACACTATTCAATAGGTACACGGAATTTGGAGGAACCCGCCTTGCAATGCCGAAGACAATCTGTGCGCTGGACTCGTCTTCATTGAAGCCTGGTTCGGGGCTACTGAGGGAGTCCTGGATTAGGGGGTGTCCGGATAGCCGGACTATAACCTTTGGCCGGACTCTTGGACTATGAAGATACAAGATTGAAGACTTCGTCATGTGTCCGGATGGGACTTTCCTTGGCATGGAAGGCAAGCTTCGCAATACGGATACATAGATCTCCTCCTATTGTAACCGACTCTGTGTAACCCTAGCCCTCTCGGTGTCTATATAAACCGGAGGGTTTTAGTCCATAGGACGACCAACAATCATACCATAGGCTAGCTTCTAGGGTTTAGCCTCTCTGATCTCGTGGTAGATCTACTCTTGTACTACCCATATCATCAATATTAATCAAGCAGGAGTAGGGTTTTACCTCCATCGAGAGGGCCCGAACCTGGGTAAAAACATTGTGTCCCTTGTCTCGTGTTACCATCCGCCTAGACGCATAGTTCGGGACCCCCTACCCAAGATCCGCCGGTTTTGACACCGACAGTGGTACTTACGCGGAAACCAGCTGCGGCTTCTTCACCTCCTTGCGGAAGCGGACGACGTTTGTGGCCGCCTCGTCCCGCTTGGTCGCCGCGGCCGAGCCCCTGGGTTTCTTCGGCCGGCTGCCGAACAAGCTCGGTGCGGCCATGCGCTTCTTTGAGCTGCCTTGGGCGTCCAGCGCGGCTGACGAGCTCGCGCCCGGCTGTCCGGCTCCTGGCTGGTGGCGCGCGGCGACTTCCCCTGCGTCATCGTCAGGCCAGTCCTCGAGGCCAGCCCCGAGCCGCTCGCGTAACCTCCTCCTCCCTCCGCGTCGTCCTCTAAAGCCGCAGCCCCCAAGTCAGGGCCATCCATGTC
>NC_041388.1:622540247-622551163 GCF_002162155.2 Triticum dicoccoides | reverse complement strand
CGCGGGGCCGGCTGACGGCTGGAGGAGGGGGCTCTGTCCAAAGGCCGAGTGGTCAGAGTCGACAGCAGAACTCGGCAACAAAAGACAGAGGAAAGGAAAGATAACTTACCATAGGCGGGGGGTTGGCACGTGAATACGGCTCCTTGCCAAACTGCCACTCCTTCGTGAGCTCGCAGTTCGCAAGGTTGTTCACCATATGAGCTACCTCTACGTGAGGCATGTCCTTGGTGCACATCCAGCTCGGGTCCCGATGCCCGCTCATCTGACAAATCATGTGAGGGAAGCCTTGGAGCGGGAGCACCCGGCACGCCATGAAAGCGGATAGCAAGTCAGGCCTGGTCAGGCCCTCCGGCTGTGTCAGCACCCGAAGGCGCGCGATGGCGGCGGCTTCGGAAGGCGACAGAGTCCTGGCCCGGTACGACTAGTTGGGCCGCCTCCCAGCTGGTGCGCCGGCTTCATAAGCCGGCAAGTTGACCCAGTCGCCTTCTGGGAAGACGCTCTTCACGTAGAAGTACGACCGCTGCCACATCTTCACCGACTTGATCAGCTTGATGGGAGGAAATGGATTGTCGGCCGCTGGCCTCCGTACCGCAATGAAGGCGCCGCATTGAGCCGGCCCGCCCACAACAAGCCTGCCGAGCTTGGTGTAGAAGAATTCCCCCCAAAGCTCGATGGTGGGGAGAATGCCGATTAAGCCTTCGCACAGAGTGACGAAGGCGGATAGCAGCACCACCGTGTTGGGGGTGAGGTGGTGCGGCTGAAGACCGTAGAATTCGAGGAAGGACCGGAAGAAGCTGCTCGCCGGCAGGACGAGGCCGCGCAAGTAGTGTGAGCGGAAGATGACCCGCTCCCCCTCCTCCAGCGCCGGCGAGATCTCCCTCGCCGGCGCGAGGCGAACCTTTAGGTAATCTTCGCCGGGCAACCGCCGCATCTGGCGGAGGAAGTCGATGTGGTCCTCATGAACTTCGGAATGTTCCCATGATCCGGAGCGCGTCGTGGGGGGCGGAAGATTGGCGGACGAGCTCATTGGAGGTCAGCAGCGGCAGCACTCCGGCGTGGTTTGGAGGTGCTGCGGTGAGAGGAAGGAGAAGGAGACAAGAATGGGGTGGAGGGTGCGCGCGTGCTCTGCCGTTCCCCCTCCACCTCCTACTTATAGGCCTATGGGACATCAGGGCTGGCTGCGCCCCTCAAGGCATCAAGACGAAGTGCCGTATTCTGGTGGTCGGTTGGAGGAATAGCCGGCTGCTCAAAGGCGGCCGAGTTCCGGCAGGTGGCCGACTCCTCCCTCAAGACGAGCCGACTCCTGGTGGGCGGCTTTCAGAGAAGCCGACCCCCAGCAGTCGGCCGGTAACGCCTTGGAAGTCTGCGCCCTCGTTAAGAGAGACAAGACAGGGAGTGGCTACAGCGTAGCCCATCCATCCCAAATCCAGGGTCGGGCGAGGCTACAGTGCCCCGTACAGACGAAGATCCCCGCACGGTGCGGCACTTTAGCCACTCCCCCGTTGGCATCATCCCAAACAGGCAGAGCCCTGTTCCCATGACGGCCTGGCGGTACGGTCCGCAGGCGGCAGGCCCCACCAGGCAGAGAGAGCCCAGAAGACGGCAGAGGTCGGACTAGTCAGAACTGAGGGCGGCCGAGTTCCAGCGGGCAGCCGACCCCTCCCTCGGGGTTCGTGCGCCATTAACTAGACGGGACGTGGAGTGGCTACAGTAATGGCCCGCCAGGTGGCGGCACTGTAGCCACGCTCCCCCGACCAAGCCTGTGTCATTAGCGTCACAGCTACAGTTATCAGCAGCCTGCAAGACCCACGAGCGGCGGAGGCGGCCTATCGGCTCCGTACCAGACCATTCGGCGGGCTCCAGCATCCAGCGGAGAAGCCGGAGGCCAGAGACACTGACAGCCAGGTCCTACACTTGGCAAGATTACCAATGTACCCCTGGGGGTAGGCCTATATAAACCCCCCAGGGCACCCATGCAAAGGGTTCCCAACCTGTTAGAACTAGACTCATACATAGAGAGCGAGGAGAGGGCTAACCTTGCCTTCTTCCACCTCTAGCAAACAGCTCTAGGAGCACCATTGTATCACTAGTGCCTTAGTGGTCATGTGGAGACCCCGCAGAGCAGGACTAGGGGTGTTATCTCCACGGAGAGCCCCAAACCTGGGTAAAGTTCGCCGGCGTTCGTGTCTATGCCTTATCCCGCTTCCAGGCACCGGCGACGTTCTACTTGCTCCCACCATGATAAGCCATCCATTGGCATGTGTTGCACCCAACCCCCGTCAGTCGGCATTTTTCTTGTACTCCTCTAGTTCCAGCACCACCATCTGCTCATCAGCAATCTTGGAACCCTTCTGGAAGCACTCCTCTGCTCTCTGCCTATTCCCAGTGACTGTAATCACACCTTTGGGCCCGGGCATCTTCAACTTAAGATACACGTAACATGGTCGGGCCATGAAACAAGCATATGCAGGCCTGCCTAGAATAGCATGATAGGCACTATGGAAATCCACTACCTCAAACATCAACTTCTCATTGCGGAAATTCTTGGAATCTCCGAAAACCACATCAAGAGCAATTATCCGAGTGACTTTGCTTTCTTCCCTGGGATGACTCCGTGGAACTGCATGTTGCTCTCACTTAGTTTGGACATTGGAATACCCATCCCTTGGAGGGTCTCAACATACAGAATGTTCAGACCACTGCCATCATCCATGAGAACCTTAGTCAGTCGGGTGCCCCCAACGACTAGGTCGACCACTAGTGCTTGCCGCCCAGGGGTAGCAACGTGCGCTAGGTGATCTGACTGGTTGAATGTAATGGGAGTTTTTGACCACTTCAGATACCTCGCACACTACTGCAGGATGCTGCTAACACAACACTACGATCAGAGACCCTTCGAGAAACTGTGTGCGATGCAATAATCGCAAACGGTGCTGTATGAAAACCGTCAGAAATGTATAAAACGTTTGCAATGACGGATGCATAAAACACGGTTCAGGTTTTAGTTGCGTGTGCGATGAAGGGCATACGGTTCAGTTCAATTAACTGTTTGCGATGAGGAGGAACAAATGTGTGTGATTCACAGCATACGGTTCACTCGGATGAACTGTTTGTGATCAGGAAACACAAAAGAGACGGTCAGCCAGATCAAGGTGTGTGCGATATACGACGTGTGGTTCACTCGGATGAACTGTTTGCGTTGAGACATGAGAATAGAAACAGTTCAACTTAACAAGATGTGTGTGATACGCTGCAAACAGGTCTGTATCAGAAATGTGTGTGAAGACCGATAATAACACAGATGGTTGCTGCTAATAAGACGTGTGTGTTGTGCGATGGGATTGCATACGGAACAACAACAACAACATACACACACACACACACACTTATAAGGACATGCTTGCATAACCAAATTAAACATTCACTTACATAGGTGGCTACTACAACCATGGCATTTGCACACACGAAAGTGAACTATTACGTGCATAATTACATAGGTGGCTATGACACATATGACATTTCCACCGGCATAAACAATCATCTGATCATCATCTACTTCTTGTGACGCTTGCTCTGCTTGTGGCTCGATCCGGGCTCGTCGATTTGGGTAACGAGGCACTTCCTCATGTTAACGATCCGCCTGTGCATCTCGTAGCATGTGTACACGCTCTTGGCCGCAAACCTGAGGTGAGGTTCATCCGGTTGCCGCATCCAGGCCCCGTGCCAGGATATGGGACTTGTTCTCTAGGCATCCCACTTCATCTTTTCGTAGTAGGGGTCGATGATGGCCGAGGCGAGTTCGACCAGGGAGTCATGCTTCATGCTGCCCTAGACCCTGTAGTGGTCACGGATTTCGACAAGGTTCTTGCAGGCCAAGCCCGTAACACTGAGCGCTTTTACATCGTCTTTGGTTTCCACCGTGGCGAACTTGTAGTAGGTGCTGTTGACAAACCTGTTGAAACGGTCGCAAGGCTCTGTGACCATGCAGTAGTGGTAGATGAGGACATGATGGCGCACACACAACTGGCGACAGCAACCTTCTGGCCTATGCCGGGACGACCGACGATGTACTGGAGGTCGATGCCGACCACCTTGTACTTGTCTCGAGCAAGCAACTACTCAACACTGTTGATGTAGTCGTCCACCATGGACGGGTCAATGGTGTACACCACCGAGATATCCATCTCCCTCGCGTGGGTCTCCACTCTATGCTCGTCGAACTCCATTGGAGCACCGCTCACTACTAGGGAAAAGCCTAGCATCAGTGCGGGTTTTGGGCCTCTCAGTAGCGCGGGGACCGGCGCTACTAATAAGGTGCTACAGCTAACATATAGCAGTAGCGCCTGTTGTCCCGCGCTACTGCTATACATGAATAGTTGTAGCGCTCTTTAGAAAAGGGCGCTGCTGATATTATCTACAGCGCTATTTACTAGGAAGCGCTGCTGGTAAGGCGATGCTACAGCTAAATTTTCCCCCCTCGCTACTACTAGTTTTATTATTTTTTCCCTGCATATTTGTTTTGTATTTGTTTTGTATTTGAATAGGCTTTATACAATAATCTTTAGCATATCATACACATACAAACGTAATCATAGCATATACATACAATTAGTCTCATCAAATCATGTCATCATCATAATCATCATCCAACACAAAGTGGTCTCTCGTCATCATCTCGAAAATAGTGATACAAGTCTCGATTACTTGCAAATACACCATCATCCATCTAAACAATGATATACACGAGAAGAGCTATCACTTTGAGTACATGAGTTCGTATCCCTCTCTCGCATTAGCGTGAACCTAAACTAACTACTGCCTGTCACTCGGAAACCGGAAACCGGTACACCAGGGCCTGACACTCCGGCCACTTGTCGTATATATACTCCTGGTGTAGCACTTCTTCGGCATCTATGATCTATGCACCTGCATCGTCACATGAGTCGATGATATGCAACATATATAGTTGAGCAACAGAAAGAGAAAGACATGGCAAAAATAGAAACAACATATCATAAGCATAAATAACAAAGTTCATCGTACCCCAAAATGCCCTAACTAGAGTGATTTTCGCTAGTCGAGGAGGAGGACGGTTTAATTACATCACAAATAAAGTTTCACCATGCATAACACAAAGTTTTGTCATACAGAAAGTATGGACTAAACAGACACATTGTCATATATCGACAATCACTCCAACATGTTGTTCCATCCATCCAAGTCAGGGAGATAGTCCTCGAGCTCAGTGAAAGGCTTCATGTCGAGACGCTGAGAGGCTATCCATGTTCGGACGTCTTCCTACGACATTTCTCCTTCTCCGTAGAACATCATCGTTTTTCCGACGACCTCCTACATGATGATTTGGGCAAGTTCGCGTTGGATGTTATAGAACTCAGCTCGAAGTCGATGATCCTCGATATCTCCTATGTCCTTTGCCCATTGCAGAATAGGGGCATCGCCGGATCTAGGTGCCATGCGAAGGTTCTGGTGATCCCGTCTGTACTCCAGCATGTGGTGTAGGACATAGAATCCATCATTAAGAGAATCGTTTGGTTGCTGGATGCACCAGAAGTAGGTCTTATGGCCGAAGGCGACCCTGCCGCCCCTTCTCTTCTTTTCCCTGACCTCTCCACCCCTTGCTTGGTAGTAAAACATAGCACTGTCGAGAACATCCTTGATGTGGGTGTAATCCTTTTTGTGAATGTTCTTCGACGAGTCCAAGTAAAGAGCGTGGGAGAATCGGGGGTAGAGGATGATGAGGACGACGCGCCCGCCGCAGCGCAAAATAAGTACCCCTCAAATTAATTAGCCTCCGCCGTGCAAATGAATGGTTGAAATCGAAGGAAGGATAGCAGCGTGGATGACTTACATGGGATGATAATGCACGATAATCTCCCCCTTGTCCTTATTGGCGAGCATGAAACTGACGATGTAATCCCTCGCGTATTCACGGTGCCTTGCGCAGACTCCCAAGAAGCCCTCGTGCATGTAGTACGGGTCAGCGACACAGATATGAGATATCTGCTCAATCCCGATGATGTAGTTCATGTGCAAGGCATAAAGGCGGACAAACATAAAATCCAGCTTCTTCACGTGAAACATGTCGAATATGTAATCGAATCGGAGGAAGAACTTATCCGCGGGGAAGATGTCGACGTACGACATTTGCGGCGGAACGTTAACCATGTAGAGTGGGTATCCTGGATCTTTCGAGGCGATGAGGCCTTTCTCTACCCGCAGAACATCGTCATGAAGTCTCCTTAGATCGCCGAATCTGACCCGTAGCGCTGTTGCAGGTAGGATTGGTTGACTGGGGATATGCCATTTATCGCATCGGGGATATCTATACGGTCCTGAAGCCGAGGCTGCTGAGGCGGCTGGATCACTGAATCAGCTTTTTTGCCTTTCCTCGCTCTCTTCCAAGACTTCTTTACTACCGGAAGGTCGTCCATAATATGTTGAGACGGCAATTCAGGCACCGACTCATGACGCTCAAACCCTGAGGAGGCGCCAGTATAGACATATTGTTCAGCGCCATCGTCGTCCTCATCCTCATCCATGGCGACGTCATCAGCGACTAATGGAGCCTCCTCCTTACCCCATTCGCTATCACCCAACCCGACAACCGACGCTAATTGGGTAGGTGGGGTGTAGATGTTCATACCTTGCTGAGGCTGCGTGCTCGTGGGTGTGCTCCCGGCCGCCTCCAGACGAAGCAGACTCTTTGGCCACAATAGGACCCACCCATTGCAACAATCACCAAGCCACCGCGGTGTCTCGTCGTCATCCCCCACTAGTATTAGAGGAGGAAAATTCTCGTGGCCCGGTTTGACACTGGCCATGGAAACCTTGAAGACATTTGGGGGGATCGGCCAACTGTGGAACAATGGTTCCTTCAGCTCCATTATCGTAGCCTTCCCCACGTCCACCTTCTGGTCGCCGATGGTGTACAATATGGTGCACGGGGTTTCGTCGGCCTGCAAAGAAAAGTCTGCGACGTGAGACATCCGAAAGGCAACGAAAACGGGAGATTATACACTTATATTGAAGGGGCCGGTGTGACAGATATCGTGTGGGCGTCGAGCTCAGCCAAAGACGAACACTACAAAAAAATACACTTCCCTGATGATATGTGTTTGTCACAGTAGGTCGCTTTTTTTGTCATGCATGTACATCCATGACAAATTTATGACAGAATCATGATAGTCATACCTATGCTGTCGTAGAAGTGTTCCATGACATTACCAAAATTATCATCATGAAAGTGTCCACTTCCATGACGATAAATCGCGCGTCACAGAAGTGCTTTCGTCAAGGGTGACCGACACGTGGCATCCATCGTAACGGAACACCGTTAACCTACCGGGTCGGGTTTTGGATCCGATAACTCGTTAACAGCCCCGACCAATGGGGATTTTCCACGTGTAAAATCATCATTGGCTAGAGGAAACACGTGTCGGCTCATCGATGGGACAAATGTCATCCACTCATTAGACAGGAGGCGCCTCTGATAGGTCGACACGTGGCACGGCCCAACAGTGGCCCATTCCGGTGAAAAAGGCCGGCCCAGTAAAAATTAGCAGGCCGGCCCATATAAGGCCTACTTGTGTCAGGTCCATTTAAGCCCATGGCCCATACAAGATGTGCCAATTCGGCCCGTTAAAGATTTGACACCATTGCAGCTGATCGTCAGTTCGATCCCGTTAACAGCCCACTATATACTTGGGCTCAATATCAGCCCGATGAGATTTCGGCCTGTTAACGGCCCATTTAATGGATGGGCCAATTTTCAGGATGTACATCTTTCGGCCTTTTAGCGACCCATTTAAATGTTGGGCTAATTATCGGCCCGGTGTGTCTTTCAGCCTGTTGACGGCCCATAAATCTGATGGGCCATTTGTAGTCGGACCTGAGTTTCTGCCTTTTAACGGCCCATTTAAGTGTTGGGCCAATTTCTGGCCCGGTGTCACTTTCAGCCTGTTGACAGCCCATAAATCAATTGGGCCAATTGTAGTCGGACCTGAGTTTTGGCCTTTTAGTGACCCATTTAAGTGTTGGGCCAATTCCCGGACGTGTGTGCCTTTCGGCCTGTTAATGGACCATAAATGAGTTGGGCCATTTGTAGTCGGACCTTAGTTTTGTCCTCTTAATGTCCCATGCCCTTCATGGTCCAATACCAGCCCGGTTTCTCTTTCGGCCTGCTAAAGGCGCACAACACAGTTGGGCCATTTACAATACGACCTGACTTTCGGCCTCTTAGCGGCCCATGCTCTTCATGGTCCAATACAAGCCCGCTGTCTCTTTCGGCCTGCTAAAGGCCTACAGTATAGTTGGGCCATATGTAGCCCAAACTTAGTAACGGCCCATTAACGGCCCATGAAATAAATTGGGGCCACCTGTTGCCCGCTTCGATGTCGGCTTGTTAACGACCCGGGAGGTAAGAGGGCCGACCATTAACTTTCAGCCTAGTAACGGCCCATTAACTCAATGGGCCCACTAAAGTTCATTCATGTCTTTAGGCCAAATTAGATAATTTGAGCCCATTACGACGAGCAAAGGTACGGCATACAGGGAATAACGTTGCACATCCAGAATATATTACACGAAATTACATCCACTGGGCAATCAAGGATTGATGCCACTACAAATAAATGAGCAGAACCTAACCATCTACAATGTCACAATCTGCAACCTCAGCACAGATGATGCCCATAAGCATGTTGGCAAGTTCTTGCTGCTTTGCCACACTGTCTCTAAAAACATTGATCAGTTGTTGTGTCGCACGACTCTGCACCTGGCACTAGAACAACACTTCAATGTAAAAAAACATGGTATGGTAGACAGATGAAGTACATACTGATGAATAACAACACATAAGATATTCAGAAGCATGATGTCCAAATTAAGAAGATGGCATTGCGATAGAGTAGAATGACAGTACTAGAATTTGAAAACATGTTATCATGAATGGAATAGGTATTGAAAAACAGGAAGGCATGACATATTTACATGCATGATCAGCATGCTAAGCACATGGCATTGCAACAGAGTAGATACACTCCAGGACATTATATGCATGTTGTACCCATATCACAGGCCAAGTTAGAGCAAGGACCTTGTGGGGTGAAGAGGATTCATCATCTTTCTGCAAGTCTTCTGAAGAGCTGCCTTTACATGTTCCATCATATTGGGTATCATTGACATCAAGTTTATTGGCCTTTACATTGCTCCGTGAGGTTCTTGTGGATATATCAGTGTGTGCAATTATATCTGACATGAATGGAAGACAACTAGTAGTTAGATTTATGTAATGAGTGCCTGTAGGAGACGACATAAATAGTAGGACCGGGGTTAACTAGCAGCAACGGGTCTCATAAACTAAAGGGAGAACACAGATGAAAGCTACAGAATATGTATTGTTTGTACTCAAGATTAAATAGATGGCACACAAAAGTATTAAAGAACAACATAGGAAATACTAGAAGTGGTATAATACTATAATCACCAGCCTGTGGGATATCATTGGTTGATGGATGATAACTATGGAACAGTGTTACCTAAAGAACAAGTATCTTAGCTGAACTATGGAACAGCGTTAACTCCTGAACAAGACCCATAAGAGATCAGCATGAATATACAGTGAAATGTGATGATCTATTTTCCATGCTTAGATGAATAACAAAGCCAGAAATGTTGCACACAAGTAAGATGAGGGTACAACCTATCGGGCTGCCATCCATAGGAGTGAGCATCATGTGCTGACTTGTCGATGGCCCTGCAGTTGTTGTGGCTGTGCATGTCAGGCATGCGCATTTGATGCGGGGAACTGTTGAGTGGGGACTATAGCTCCCTTCTGTTGTATGCTTCCCTTGTTGGATCAGCTGCGGTGAGTCGGAAGACGCGGTGTCTGAAGATGCAAATAACGCATAATGTTAAGAACGACATATCTCTTTGATCTGAAGAAATACACTAAGAGATCAACAGCAAGGTACAAGAGTGGTCACACGTCTGTTGACTGAAGACTAAATTGGGGTCACATGATTTTATTTTATTTTGGTACTGTCCGATCTACGATGGATGGCTGGCCGTCTTGTGCCTCCCGGCTGACACTGTTCGGAATCTTCCCCGATGAGCCAGCGGCCAACGGCAGAGCAGCCTGCCTCCGCCGTTCGTGGCCCTGGCTAAAACCCCGCTCCCCGCCCCACTGCATTGCCGTGGTTGTGCCACCCCTGGGCCAATCCACAAAGACTCCCCGTCATCCGGATCCGGCGGCGGTAGTACCTTCAACCCACGCAACTCTAAAAGATAGCCATCTAAGCGCTGCTTCCGCGGCGAACTTGCGGCCCCGCACCCTTACATTAGACACCAGCCAACCGGCAGCCTAGGAGCTCCGCCGCCTCGAGGGGTGCTGCTTCCCATTGCAAATCGATTGGCCCAGAATCAAAATTCGGACAACTGACGCCTAAATAAAGTGATTTGAGATGAGGGTGCGACCTATCTGGCGGCATGGTGAAGTAGGCAGGTCCAGCTGCCAAGTCAGTGAGGCCGGCGCGGTTGCGGTGGCGACCGGCGGCAGGGAAAGAGCGATGTCGCGACGGTCGACGGCTACGCCAAAGCAGCGCCAGGACTCTGGACGGATCTGAAGTTGGAGCCGCTCCGACAGTGTGAACAACGGCGGGGATGAATCGGCTCTGGTACGGTTCACGCGGCCGTCGTCGAGGCAGCACCAGCAGCACGGAGTAAGAGGAACACGGCCCAGTGCACAACGGCAAATGGACAGCGTCTCCGGTATTAGGGAGGAGGGCGGCTGTGAAATTGGTGCGGTGGGGGGCGCCATGGAGGTGGGGCTGAGGTTTTGCGGCTCAGGAGAAGGGCGCTTCCCGGGGAGACGGTGATTTGGCGCGCACGAGGTATGA
>NC_041388.1:622536174-622540131 GCF_002162155.2 Triticum dicoccoides | reverse complement strand
GGGGGGGGGGGAATTGGGAGGGGAGTGGAACCATATCTTACGGACGCATTTGTCGGGACCGGATTTTCGGGGTATAGTTTCCCAGAAAATGGCCCTTGTGCTCACCAGCCCCAGGATTACTGTTAGCTAATGAGGCACCAACTTGATACAGAAACTCCAAGCAAAATTACAGGATATGAAGTACAAGAGGATTCTGGCCTATGAGTACAACAAAATGGTTTCTAGTGGTTGAGGGCGGAAGCGGTTTGCGGATCATCAGCGTCTATGGGACTCCATTTCCCACAGGAACAGCTGACCTGGATAACTCATATCTTCGCGAGGCTGCTATCACCATTGCGTAGGTTCCGGGGCTGTCATCGCAACGCTCCTTTCCACGCAAGAAATCTGGCCAAGACAATAGCTAGGGACAAGCCAATGAGTACTTTGAATGTACTCGCAAACATTAAGAACACATGTATAATATAGCCACTGATAATCATGCTTGAAATATTCTATGATCACTTCGTCAGTCATAAATGGAACTTATGATGCATGCAGCAGGTTAATTATGTCAAATATGAATATGCAATCAGAGAGTAGAAATAGAATGCGCCGATCGGGTGTCTGAAGCGACGCCTCTAAAGGATAGCAATATAAAGTATGCCTCAGTCGGGCGTCTAAGCGACACCACATAAAGGGCTTATAAGTAAATGAACTAACAAGCATGCCACAGTCGGGCGTCTGAGTGACACCACATAAAGGGCTTATAAGTAAATGAAATGACAAGCATGCCACAGTTGGGCGTCTGAGCGACACCACATAGAGGGCTTATAAGTAAATGAAATGACAAGCATGCCATAGTCGGGCGTCTGAGCGACACCACATAAAGGGCTTATATAAGAATAATCACAGTGAATATCCAGGAGGTAGAACCGTCCCAGGGATACTCAATATTTCAATTAACATGAATATTTAGTCCATAATATTAATAATCATAATCATCATACATCACAAGTCATGATCAATGTTCTTGGTTAGTAGTTTCTCCTCCGAAGATCGACACTAAGACTGACACTTGACCCATGCCAGACTGTAGTCCTTAACCATGGACACGGCTATTCGAATAGGTTTAATCTCTGCAGAGGGTGTACTCTTTACCCATGAGTAACGGATTTCTTTAGTCCATCGGAACTAATTCCGTCTACGGTCTTTTAGTCGAAAACACGCCTGACTTGCACACACCAGCTTAACTTTACTCATGTCAGGAATCACCCACGACACCTGTTAAGCAAAACTCTAAGTGGGGAGGCTACAACCTCGCGTAACATGGGATCAAATTTCTATCGCGCGCTCTAAGGGGTGCCCCCCTCTCGGTCCCAACCGGAAACACCCATGCCCCTGGACCAGGTGGCCTGCCTACTGGATGCAGCCGGTGTCGGTGTCAAAACCGGCGGATCTCGAGTAGGGGGTCCCGAACTGTGCGTCTAGGCGGATGGTAACAGGAGACAAGGGACACAATGTTTTACCCAGGTTCGGGCCCTCTTGATGGAGGTAAAACCCTACGTCCTGCTTGATTAATATTGATGATATGGGTAGTAGAAGAGTAGATCTACCACGAGATCAAGGAGGCTAAACCCTAGAAGCTAGCCTATGGTATGATTGTTGTATGTTGGAGTTGTTGTCCTACGGACCAAAACCCTCCGGTTTATATAGACACCGGATAGGGTTAGGGTTACACAAAGTCGGTTACAATGATAGGAGATCTAAATATCCGCATCGCCAAGCTTGCCTTCCACACCAAGGAAGGTCCCCTTCGGACACGGGACCAAGTCTTTAATCTTGTATCTTCATAGTCCTGGAGTCCGGCTGAAGTTATAGTTCGGATGGCCGAACACCCCCTAATCCCGGACTCCCTCAGTAGCCCCTGAACCAGGCTTCAATGACGACGAGTCCGGCGCGCAGATTGTCTTCGGCATTGCAAGGCGGGTTCCTCCTCCAAGTTCTTCATAAAGATTGTAAACACCAAGAGTAGTGTCCGGCTCTGCAAAATAAGTTTTCACATATTGCCATAGAGAGAATAATAATAACACAAATCTAATCTGCTGACGTATTCCATAGCATGACATCACACTACGGCCAAACCTTTATTCAAATCGTTTTCACTTCTCCACCTCAGCGCATTTTGCGGGGCGGTTTCCTTGGCATGTCTTGTCAAAGCAGAGATCGTGTCCCCCCTTTACGGGATTCTCATCAATACGGACATGGGTAACCCAACCAGACCATTTATCACGGCGCTTGGGAGGCAAGCGAGTTTTACTAGGCTGGTGGGGACGCATAGCCGCTTCCGCCCATATAAGGGGATAAGGATCCACCTTTTTACCTACGCCTTCTTCCTCCTTTGCCTATCCATCTTCTGCACACCCGAGCTCCAGCGCCCAAGCCTGCACTTCCCACCTCAACCTTCTCCAGCAATGTCCGGAGCGGGAGGCAAGTGGATGGTCTCCTCCGTCATGGAGGGCCATGCCAAAAAACTAAGGAAGGCCGGATACTTGTCCGATAACATTGCACACCGGCTTCCTGAAGAGGGGCAGCTTCTCCCTACCCCTAGGCCCCATGAGAGGGTTGTATTCCTTCCCCACTTCCTCCGCGGACTGGGTTTTCCATTCCACCCATTTGCCCGGGGACTCATGTTCTACTACGGCCTAGATTTCCACGATCTGGCCCCGAACTTTGTCCTCAACATCTCGGCGTTTATCGTCGTGTGTGAGGCTTTCCTCCGCATCTGCCCCCATTTCGGTCTTTGGCTCAAGACTTTCAACGTCAAGCCAAAGGTGGTGTGCAACAGCCAGGCGGAGTGCGAACGCGCCATGGTGGGCAAGATAGCCAACGTCCTATGGCTCGAGGGATCCTTTGTGGAGACCCTGAAGGGGTGGCAATCAGGGTGGTTTTACATCACCGAGCCGCGTGACCTTGAATGGGTCGCAGCCCCTGAGTTCCGATCCAGACCCCCCACGCGGCTCACGTCCTGGAAAGAGACGGGCCTGTCATGGGGCAACGAGGAAGAGGTGACCGGACTTCAAACATGCATCCAATCCCTGGCGAACAAGCGGCTAAAGCTTGTCAATATAGTCCAGGTCATGCTCGTCCGCCGGATCCTTCCGTGTCAACAACGGGCTTTCACACTGTGGGAGTTCGATCCGGCGCAGCACCAAACCTTGAGTAGGCTCTTCGACACGACGTATGAAGATGCCTGGAAGGTGCTGTTCAAGGGCGCCGAAGCTCCCGCGTACGCGTTCGAGGACCGCGGATTCAGCACGCAGCGTCCAGCTAGCGCGGTGAGTTATCCTTACCTTTTACAGGAAATTTGTTTCTCGTAGATTGACTTTATGCGGGATCTAAACTCCCCTACCTTTGACAGGCGTGGCAGGAGAAGTCCGGACAGGTCAACTGTCCGGCCCTTTGCCCGAAGATCCAGCAGATGCTCGTTTATCAAAGCTGCTGGCTCCGGCGCCTTATGTGGTGCCGGAGAAGAAGGCCATGAATAAGAAGGCCACGGGGACTTGAAAGAGTTCCCGTAATATGGAGGTGTCGGACTCGTCGTCTGACGAAGCCGAGACGCACTCCTCCCGCGAAGACGAGGAGGAGGAATAAGAAACCTCTCCCCCTCCAGCGGGGGGAGGAAAGAAGAGGAAGGCCGCCCCAACTGGGGAGGCCGAAGGGTCCAAGAAGAGGAAAACCCCTCCACCGGGCTACTCCCCCGACGCCGACGAGGACGAAGAGGAGTGGCCGGACAGGACCAAGCGTCCGGTGAAATCGTAAGTATTTGGATACCAGAGTAACTCATAATATCCCTGTTGTTGCACAGCTTTTACCTAATGTCGAATGTAATTATGCAGGCCGCCCCGGGCCGGACTCGACGAGTCGTCGAGAGGCTCCCTGGATTCGTCGGACGTGAACTCAGTTCCGCCCGCTGTCTCC